>NW_026606825.1:450000-793985 GCF_029890125.1 Rhinichthys klamathensis goyatoka
ACAAACATGGTCTACTGCAAATTTTATATTTATTAATGCAGAGAGATTTGTCTAGCTCTAAAACTCTGTTACACCATACAGTTTTTTGGTTATATTTATAAAATAAAATTACCATGCATTTCCATTTTACACTATCGAACAGAACGACGTTGCATCTGTACCAATCGTACGAGGCTACCAATCATAATTTCAAAAGCAGTTCTGTAAAAAAAGTAATTTTACATATATAGCCTATATATATTTTTTTTTATTTTTTTTATTAGGCCTATTATTATTATTATTTTGATTCCCTACAACCTAGAGTTTTTAAAAACATGGTTTTAAGTAAAGTGTGATTTGCCAGGGGGGACGGGGATTTCCTTCTGGTCTAAACATCCCTGCTTCTGCTGAATTATTTGAATCCCCACACCCCTCCCTCCACAGCTAATCAATGCTATAGGCTACTTCACCAATAGACCATATCAAATATAAAATAGAGATATGCAACAAGCACGTTTAAACAACGACAAACAATAAAATCAAAACCAGCGTTTCAGTTGTTCATTAGTTCCAGTGGCCTTAATGCATGCACGGCTTTTCAAAATTTCACAAAGCGTTTTGAGATTATTTTGAATGAAATATTGAAGTTTATAATTAAGTGTTTTGGCAGACCACGCCGAGTGGCCCTATGCATTTTTCTAAAGTCGGGTTTTATTCGAACTTTTGCTAACGACAAAAACAGTTTATCTGTCGTCTCTGTCTCCGGGAACTGCGCGTCACAAAAATGAACCGAAAGCCACTTCAGCTCAGTCACTATAAGAAATCGGCTCTGTCTAAAGCCTTTAAATGTCTAAATATTCTGGCTAATAAATGTTATCTGATTATGTAATCCATATGAAAACGAGAGGTACAGAGGATGTACTCAAACATGTAGCCTGTAAGCGCTTCCCAATGAGAAAATGACAAGACAAGGGTGAAAATCTCGCTCTAATTAAATGTAGCAGGCTAAATCGCCCTGAATTAAAATGTAAAAACAGATCAAATAATGCATTTGTCGAAATGTTGCGATATTGTTTCATTTAAGTTCATAATTATTCAATACATGTTATTTAATTTAGCAGCATTACCACGAAGCACCGTGGTTCGATATTTATTTGAATAAAAAATAAAAATAAAAAAACTTAATTCACAAATTGCATGCCTGGTTGAAAGGATCCAAAGATCCCTGTAGACTTTAATATTGAGTTGAACATTTTGTTCATGAAAACAAATTAACATGCGTTTTTTCAGATTATATTTAGTTTTGCTTGGAAAAAGCTGGCCCAAACCAGTTTTATTTCATCAATTACTGAAATAATTAAATATTTAGTAATAAGCTTTTATGACAGAAATATCACTAGGCTACATGTAACTTAAATCATTTAATTCCTTCATTATCAACACTGTCTAGAATAGCGATTTAAGTGTGAATTGTGACTTCTCTTTGTGTTAAATCAGCCTCAGACTCCGATAGCCGGTGGGGGGTTGGAGGGACAGTTCAGTGCTGTGCGCGCAGGACAATAGGCCTAGGTGTTAATGTTCCTCTTTCATATGGAGAGCGAGGGAGACTAAATAAACTTGTTAAAAAGAGATTCAGCGCGAGAGAGGCAAAGAAAAACGCATGTTTTAATTTAATTATGTTGCTTTGGACAATTTTCGTTTTGTAGGCCTACTGTTTTAATTGTTTAATATAGCTGTCATTTCTTTGGCAATACAAATTTAAAATGTCGCAAGAATAAGATTAGCCTAGTGTTTCTTATTTTGCATCGCAAAAGAAATAAACTCTAAACCCGATGCAACCCTGTTTTAAATAAAAAAAACTGTCCCGACACTTTATTTAAACCTTGAAATGTTCGAACTTGGTTTCAAACTTAAGTAATTTTAGTGTTCTTTTACATTACACAATAATTTAGCAGACTAAAGACGTGCTTCTTCATTTTCATTTTCTGATGCAATCGGCTGACAATCTTCCTTCATCAGTTTTTGTCCTTTGTGCAGCGGCTGCGGTTCCAGGAATGTAGCAAATTTATGTTGTAATAATAATTAAACAAAACTCTTGACTTTAAATAAGTAAACAGTTATAAACAGTTAGCTATTTAAGCATCAAGAAGGTTAAACATAAACGCTGTAGGGCAACATCGGTTAACAACATGTATGCTACATTGAGATTCGATCCGAGTCGATTGAAGCTCCTCGAAGCTCGTGTTGTTGCGTTAACCACTGAGCTATCGTCTATACGTCTGTGACTGTTTTTATTGCAATGTTTTACTTTTTCATTATTTATTCAATTTCATTTCAGTAGCCTAATTTCAGTATTGTGATTATGAATTATTTTAACTACGTTTCACTTGTTGAATTCATCTGCTACCAGCTTTCAAACGCTCTGAATCAGTGCGGTGCGGCAGCAGATTACGCATTAGAGAGAATAAACAAACACTTTTCAGAGTCTATGATTGTAGCGCCTCTTGGCGGTAAAAGGCAGCAAATACACCCCACATTTTACCGCCGCGGTGGAACGGCTGATGTGGGCATTGTCATGGCTTGCCTCGACATTTGCGTTTGAATAGCGCGCGTCCTCCGTGGGCGTGTCAGATTAACGCGTAATGAAGTGTAATGAGCTGGGGAAAAAAAATCTGACAGCACTCTCTTTTCATACAGATTACATAAACTGAGAATATTTGTTTTTTATATAAATTACATCATTAAAAAGAAGAGAATTCAAGCTTCATAAAGAAAAACCTCTCGTGCCTGTATGACAAGTATTTGCAGAGTTAGAGTTAATTTTTCGGACGTGTTTCAGAATGGACTGCACTGACAGAGAGAAGGCAAAACTCGCATCATGTTTATTTTTCTTTATTTGACAAAAAGCACAAAACTTTGTTTTTATTGTGAGTATACAGAAAAATAATAGACAATTAACAGGATCGATTGATGTATAACACTTATATGTACGATCAAAATCAACAGAGTATTTTAAGTCTATTTTTCTGCTATGTGAAAAAAAAACGGCAAAACGCGCGGGCGCGTTTCTGGTCCCCAGAGGGTTAAAGGCTAAATATTTTTTTCGTGATTTGTATGGCTGACACGCAGCGACATATATTATCAGCTGTATGATGTGTTTTTACCCTGAAATGTTTAATTTCGAGAGAGACCCGGCACGCGCAGCGAGGGAGACTAAATAAACTTGCTAAAAAGAGATCCAGCGCGAGAGAGGCAAAGAAAAACGCATGTTTTTAATTTAATTATGTTGCTTTGGACAATTTTCGTTTTGTACTGTTTTAATTGTTTAATTTATTTAATTGTTTAATATATTTATTTATTCAATTTAATTTTAGTAGCCTAATTTCAGTATTGTGATTATTAATTATTTTAACTACGTTTCACTTGTTGAATTCATCTGCTACCAGCTTTCAATCGTAGCAGATTACGCAATAGAGAGAATAAACGAACACTTTTCAGAGTCTATGATTGTAGCGCCTCTTAGCGGTAAAAGGCAGCAAATACACCACACATTTTACCGCCGCGGTGGAACGGCTAATGTGGGCGTTGTCATGGCTTGCGTTTGAATAGCGCGCGTCCTCCGTGGGCGTGTCACATTAACGCGTAATGAAGTGTAATGAGCTGGGAAAAAATACTGAAATCACTCTCTTTTCATACAGATTACATAAACTGAGATTATTTGTTTTTTATATAAATTACTTCATTGAAAAGAAGAGAATTCAAGCTTCATAAAGAAAAATCTCTCGTGCCTGTGTGACAAGTAATCGCGGAGTTACAGTTAATCTTAGGACGCGTTTCAGAATGGACTGCACTGACAGAGAGATGGCAAAACTCGCATCATGTTTATTTTTCTTTATTTGGTGAAAAGCACAACACTTTGTTTTTATTGTGAGTATACAGAAAAATAATAGACACTTAACAGGATCGAATGATGTATAACACTTATATGTAAGATCAAAATCAACAGAGTATTTTGAGTCTCTTTTGCACTGATAAGAAAAAAAGCTAGACAATCGCGCCGGCGCGATAGCCAACCCCAGGGGGTTAAACAAAATGACTTAACAGAGGGTCATTTACTAGTGCTGCATAAGTGCCTGCTGTTGGGTTATCGGCTAGTTTCTCCTTAGCCAATTCCACTTGCTGACCAAGATATAACTGTAGCTTCTGGACGTCTTTGGCCAGTGGAAGCCTGCTGCTCTTGTTGTATTTTGCCTCACTCAGGTTTGATAAGGCAGAATGGGAAACTAATTCAGACCACTTTGTTTCATGAAGTGCATGAAACCTCCTGATGGAATCGATCCCCTCTTGGTCCTCTTCCATGAGGACACAACACATGATGAGGTCACTTATCTTTCTGAGAGAATGCCCAATTTTCAGGGCCAAACTTGGGGCTTTGAATGTGTTGTTTTCGTGATCAAAACCTGAAACTCTCTTGACAGCACTAGTAAGAATAAAGAAGTTGCCTGGTTTTATTGCCTCTTCCATGTTATGGATTCTAGTTGTGTGGCGCAAAGTCACAAGTAATCTCCCAAGTTCCCTTACTTTCTGTCTTATATACTCATGCTTTGATCGGTCATTCCCATCCTTTGGGACTGGGCAAACTGCATGAGATAATGATCATTCCTTATTGCAGTGGACACGTCATCCTTGTGCATTTTGCCCAGCACTGACCAAAGTTCACTTGAAATTGGGTGGGACATTGTAGACTGAGCAGATGCACAGTCCCAATGACTCTCTCTCTCTCAACTCAGGTCCCTCTTCAACATTATTCTCGGGTCTTAGAGCACATCTTTTCATGTGTCGAGAAAGTTCGGCTCTGGATAACATACCCTTGCAGTACAGGCAGTAATCATATGTCTGAGCTGCTGCTCTGTTTGGAACTCCTTTTCACTTTAACCCTCTGGGGACCAAGGGTTTTTTGGGGCCCTTGGGATGTTTTGACATGCACTGACATTTGTGCTTTTTTCAGTTATTTATAAACATGTTAATGGCAAAGGTGTAAATTTTTGTTTAAATATTTAATATTTAATAAATTAAAAAATTTAAATACATGTTTGTATTTTTTGAGAGAATATTATTTATGCATGGTTATTGAAAAACTTAAAAATAAAAGTTTCTGAAATAAGGCCACAAAACACATATTGATTATTTCTTCACAAGACTTTTGAAAATTGTATCACATAGTCTAGAATATTTGCTCCAAAACTATGTGAGAATCATCCTGACTACTCATTCAGATAAGTCAATAAAGTCTTTTATAATGTGTATGACGTGTTTAGTGTGAGAAAGCTTTATGCAAGGAGGCGTGATCTCTCATTAATATGTATGGCATTTCACACCTGAGAAAGACAAAGACCCTCCCATAATGGCCCTATTAGGTGCTATCAGGCCCTATCATTACGAGGAGCCTTGCACAAAGAATGAGGAGATTTAAAAAAGAATGGCTTTTAGATTGTTTGGATTTATTTACAACACAACATAATCCAAAGATACACAACAAAGGACAAAAAAGCACATTAGTAAACACACTGATCTAAGAGGCTTGCACAGTCACACAGCATGGTCCCATTCCTGAAACATAGTACATACCTGTCATTTCCAAGTTGTTTGATTTTTCATTACAGTCTCTTGTGAATGTTGAAGTCAGCAGGACTGATATCAAGAGAAACTATATGGCTGCACGACTTTGGGCATGCATTGTAGATTTTTCTGGTTAAAATAGCTTTTTAATTATAGGCTATATATATATATATATATATATATACACTACCGTTCAAAAGTTTGGGGTCAGTGAGAATTTTATTTTTATTTTTTGGAGGAAAGAAATCAATACTTTTATTTATCAAGGAATAATTAATTTGATCGAAAGTGACAGTAAAGACATTTATAATGTTACAAAAGTCTTTTGAACTTCCTATTCATCAAAGAATCCTAAAAAAAAAAAAAAAAAAACTGTACAACTGACAGACCAACAACTGTTTCAACATTGATAATAATAATAAATGTTTCTTGAGCATCAAATCCTCATATTATACTGATTTGTGAAGGATCATTTGACACTGAAGACCCTGACACTGGTGATGCTGAAAATTCAGCTTTGATCACAGGAATAAATTACACTTTACTGTATATTCACACAGAAAACAGCTGATTTACACTGGAATAATATTTAATACAATAACTGATTTTTGTTTTGTTTGCAAATAACTGATTGTATTTTTAATCAAATAAGCGCAGCCATGGTTAGCAGAAGAGAATTCTTTTAAAAGTATTTAAAATCGTACCGACCCCAAACTTTTGAACGGTAGTGTATATACACACACACACAGCTTAGAATTAGAAGTGAACACACCCATGCTAAAGTTGACTAAAAAATCTTAATGCCTTAATTAAAAAATGAGGAAAACTCTAACCTTTAGGGACGTGAATAATGTCCCTGAATTCTTTGTGAATGAATAATGTATCGCAAATAATTAAATGTTCTTCTTTAAAATACAGGGTGCATACGTCTGGACACTTCTATCCCCAGAAACTCCTAACAAAAGCTGATGTCTTTATTTTGAAGCTTATTTGATGCTTATTTGATTTGAAAAACTTTATCCAAAACTAGTCAACGAAATTTTGTCTTTTATTTCGTCTGTAACAGTGCGTATCTGTGCGTTCATTCATTCATTTACACACACACACACACACACACACACACACACACACACACACACACACACACACACACACACACACACACAGAGAGAAACATGATTCACATTTAAACGGTATGCTATTTTTCCGTTTACAGACACTAACGTTATTCTATATCGCGATTAGAACAAAGCACAAGCATAAAACACTTACACTTCTCAGCTGAATCTGTTGCTCCTCCTCAAAGTGAAAATAAACCAGCACTTCTGTATTAAATGTCCCAGGATTATTCCTCATAGCCGCGCAAGACGAATCTTAATCTGACTAAAAAATATAGTGCGTTTACAGCATTTGCCTGGGGGCGTTTATCTATTTTGCAAATGGCCTCAACACATTATCTTATGAATAGCGCGCTCTGCGAGTGGGTGTGAACAAATTAACGATAATGAGCTGAGACAGGAGAAACTGTACTTCTCTTTAGTTTCAGACAGATTACATTGCAGGAGAATATTTGTTTTAAATGTGAATTGTTTTATTTAAAAGTAGAAATTGAAAGCGTTCTTTAGACGTATGTTTCATGTTTGTGTGATAAGTATTAGCGGAGTTTCCGTTCATTTTCCAGACATGTTTCAGAAAGATTTTTGCGGAGACAGAGTGAGCTGAAAGCGCACCCTGTTTATTTTATTTATTTAAAAAAAAAAACAAGGTTTTGATGTTAATGTGAGTGTACACAAAAAAAGAAGACCCTCTATAGTTTATAATCATGTATTGATTTTATTTGTATGACCATAAATGACGGAGTATTTTAAGTCTATGTTGCTGCTATGTGAAAAAAAAACAGCAAAACGCGCGGGCACGTTCTTGGTCCCCAGAGGGTTAAGACAGCTTGACCCTGTGGTTTTAACAATTGAGTTATGCTTGAAGTTGCCAAGGTGTCATAATTTCTCAAGAAGAACCTTTCTGTCCTTTGATGATTTGGGGAACTGGAGTGCCTGTGCGATTTCAGAATTTTCATTTACATGCCTCTAGAGATGACGTGCAAATTGTGTTTGAGGTTTTCCACATACAAAACAATAATTGACTTGGCTTTTAAGAAATTTTCCTGATTTGGTTGGGGATTTACTTTGGCCAAGAGTATCCACAGTACCCTTTCTGTTACTCGCATGGTATGACTGAGCGTTCTGGTTCGGGGTCATTTTGGAGATCACCAATATTTTCTAGATTCATCATGATATCCTCTGAGTTCTCCTGTTTATCTATCGTCTGTTCTTGTTCAGCGAAAATGCTTAAATCAGGCATATTAGTGGTACAAGACTTTTTGGATGGTTCCGGCAACTCAACACTCAACTCTGTCCCTGAGCTTTCGGAATCGACACAGACTCTGGGATGTACTCGTCAGTAGATGAGACATCATCCTGTAAAATACATTAAATGAATTAATTAATTAAATACAGCATACTTTAGACAACAGAAATACACATGAAATACACACACACACACACACACACACACACACACAAAAAACTGCTAAGAGACAACATATTGATATTAAGCATATTATACTTCAATGTACACTTACATCTGATATATCCTAGTCTTCTGAGGATTTCTGGAGGCAGATTTTATGCCACACACCACAGCATTCTTCAGACAAAATTAGGCAAACCACAGCGTTAGACAACAATTGATCGTGATTGTTTCCTATGCTGACCAATTACATACTCATTTTCATATTAAATGCAAACAGCTTCACACTTATGAAACATACAAAATCCAAGAAATGCTAACAAAATGAACTGTTCAGTACAAATGCACAGTTTGAGTGATGGCTAAAATTTTCCATTTAGACAAAAAGTACACAGGTTTTGACCATTAAGGTAGAATTCACTGGAGTGGCAGAGCATTTACATTACCCATTCAAAGTCAAAGTAAAAAAAATATGTAGTGATCCCACACATCACACATTAAATTCATTAATGCCACTAAACAAGTATAAAGTGAACTGAAAACTGAAGCATAAAGTGAGTTCAGAATGAAAAGCTTGCATGGTTAGTTCGACTCTGTTCTGGTTGAAGGTTTTCTCCATGAGCACATGGCTGAGCACATCCAGATTGTGACCTGCCAGCCCTGGGCCGGAGAGGCCACGCAGGCAACCAAGGAGTGAGGAAGTCGGAAGAGTTGGTTGCCCATTTAGTGATGGTAAAGTTGCAGTTTTCTTCTGAGTTGGATTGAAGAAAATACAGTCTGACTCTGTTGGGAGAGTGAAGGTATAACAGGCTGTGGTCCCCACAGACATCAACCCGAAGAAGCAGCAGCAGTGAAGGCCATAGGAAGAGAGGACTAAGAGAGAGTGATCTTTTGGTCAATGATTTTTAAAGCGTGAAGATGTCACACCCTCTGGATCAGGGATGGGCAAAGATATGTAAATTATATAAATTAAACCGTAATAGAGTGTAAGAAGACAATTTGTGGTAATAAGATTGCTAATCCTTCTAATTATACCAATAGATTTATTTATTTTCTTGCTAACCCAATCAATTTGTGTTTTCCAATTCAAAATTCCAAGGAATCTTGTTGTTGAAACTTGGGATATCTCCACAGTCTCTATTTTGACTTTTGAGAGGTCCTTAGAATATGATTTTTTTCCACTAAAAATTATATAATTAGAACCATGTAGCATATGCAGGTAAACCAGTATTTACATTTTTAATCAGAAAATTAAAATTTGAATGAGAATAAACTAAAGTTGTGTCGTCTGCAAACATTATTGGAAAAAGAATATTTGACACATTTGATAAATCATTTATATAAATAAGAAATAATAATGGTCCAAGAATGGACCCCTGTGGGACCCCACAAGGTAGTCTGGCTTTGTTGGAATAGCATCCAACAAACTGTTGTCTGTTTGAAACAGAGTTTTTTAACCATTCAAGCGTAACATCATGAAAACCATATTTTTGCAATTTTTTCAATAAAATATGATGGTTGACTGTATCAAAAGCTTTTGAGAAGTCGACGAATATACTACAGGTGAATTCATTATTTTCTAATGCAGAGGAAACTTTATCAATCAAATGAAGCAAGGCCATATATGTAGAATGACTTTTCCTGAAACCATACTGATGTTTGTAAAGAATTAAATTAGAATCAAGATGGAATAAGATCCTTTTGTATATAACTTTTTCTAATATTTTTGAAAAACAAGGCAATATGGATATGGGTCTATAATTATTGAAACAACAAGGGTCATCTGTTTTAAACAGAGGAATAACTTTGGCAACTTTTAAATCCTCTGGTACAACTCCTGTTTTCAGAGAGAGTGAAAAAATGAAAACCAGTGGCAGCAAAATAAACTGCTTGATCTGTTTGACAAGAAATGAAGAAATGTTATCATGGCCAGCTGAAGATGTTTTCAGTTCATCAATAACATCAGGAGGCTGATAAAAGAAATAGGAGGATAATTCCTTATAATAAAATCTAATGGATTACCATTATATACAGGAACTTTACTGGCTAATTCATGTCCAATGTTAACAAAAAAATTATTAAATTTTTGAGCTATATCAAATGAGATATTAAAAGAATTGTCACCTTCATAAAAAACTGAAGGTAATTCTGAATGAGTCTTATCTCTATGAAGCAACTGATTTATAACTTTCCATGTGGTTTTAGTATCATTTGAACACCTCTTAAATTTTTCACAGAAATATTTCTTTTTTGACGATCTAATGTAATAAGTATATTTATTTCTACAAGATGTATAAGCACCATGGGTAAGGGGTGTAGGATTTGAAATATATTTTTTGTACAATTTATTCTTTTTCCTCAGCAGCTTCAACAAGTCAACTGTAAACCAAGGCTTACTAAAGGCCTGACTATATTTCCTAGTAGAACTAATAATTGGAAAACAGTCATTGAAACTACCACTAATAATTTTCATAAAATTTTGCAAAATGAGCTTTTTTTTTTCTTTGTAAAGATCATTCCATGAAGTACCGGCAAGCATATCTTTAAATTTAGAAACATTCAGCTTGCTCATAATTCTTTTAAGCATCTTTTTCTTTTTTTGTTTAGTTGTATTAAACTTGATTAACGAGTAATATAAGGGTGCTTTCACACCTGGATCGATTGGAGACGTTGTTCCGAAACAAAGGGGCGTTTCGCTTTTGGCCCGGTTCGTTTGGTCATATGTGAACACAACAATCGCACTCTGAATCGGAACAAAACAACCGAGCCGAGACCGCCTAGAAGAGGTGGTCTCGGCTCGATTCCATACGAACCCTGGAGCGGTTCGTTTGTAGTGAGAACACAACGACCCACGAACTGGAACAAATCAATGTGTTGCCTGGCAAACAGACGCCAATAGATCGCTTGTCAACATGGAGCTTCGGCAGCGTATTTTGCTGATTTGTTGCGGTATGTTGTTGTGGTTAAGGTGGTCTCGTACCTTATGTAACGTTAGCTAACTTACTGCTGTCGGAGTTTTTTCGCCTTTGCGCGGCACTGCTCGACGGACCGTTCATAACCCCTCTCCTTCATTTTATAGCTGATCTTCTTGTACACGGTGTTCTTGTGTGTAGTGTCAAACATCCGGGAGATGTGTTCTTCCGACCAAATATCTATGAGGCATTTCACCTCTTCGTTGCACCAAGTCAACCCGCGATTCATTTAGTTAGGCTACTGTTGTCATGGCGATGTCCCACAATGGAATGCGCGACCTGCACGCATGAGGTAGTGACGTAATGGCGTAAGGAAAGCCCTGGAAGGGTGTGCGATTTGGAGCGCTTTACAACAGTGTGGTGGGAACAGAGTGACGTATTAAATTGATTCGGAACAAAGTATTCTGTTTCGGATCTGTTCCGGAACAAAACAAATCGATCCAGGTGTGAAAGCACCCTTAGAGAAATATAAGAGAATTCAACCAGGCGCTCAGGTGAAGTATATCCGTGATAGGTGTTCTTGGGATAGGGAAAGGGTCCAATGAAATGAGATGCAGGTCCCAGGCACTCAAAAAATGGATAAGGAGGAGAAGGAGAAGGTTAAAAAGCCTTTATTGAATATGGCTTATTTCATAATAAAAAAGTCACAAGCCAACATGTTTCGACCCACAAAAGGTCTTCTTCAGGGCAAAGTAACATACACAATGAGAATGGCGGAAAATTATAAATAGCGTCCCACCTGTAATCAGAGAGCATACAATTAACCTAATAAGGTCCAATACAATCAATTAATTAACCCAATAAGGTAACCCAGTCTAACATGATAGGGACAATAAACAAATTGAGCACAAGGCATTCTCCCTCAACATGGGTTATCTGGAGAGACAAAAAATGAGATAAACATCATGTATAATACAAACAAAAAAACATAAGTATTGGACAATTATATCATAAGAAGCACTTAAACTCAATGTCTTCGTTCAGACCTGGATAACGGAGTGCCATCCAGTTGATGAATCCAAAATGCCTCACGCTGGTTAAGTTTAAGAATCCTATCACCCAAGGGCGAAATTGTCAATCACACATTGGGGGGGACAGCTGTGGAACTTTTTGTGTTGGCGCATGCACACATTTTTTTTAATCAAAATAAAATAAAAGTCAGAGTCCGAATGTTTGTAATTGTATAACACAACAAGGAATTTTATTACATCTGATCGTCAAACCAACGTATAGCCTACTCACAATGATTACAGCATCGGCATCAATTACAGACCTGAATTGACAACAAAGCCGTCAGTGATCTCTCTCTCTTATATTCTTCTATAAACATATAGTGACTATAAACATTTTGATTAAATTGCTGTTACAGGATAACAGGATATTTACCATTCATAGATAGCCTATGTGCCAAATGTCTGTCAATTTCCGCGCTCCTCCTAAAGCCTGTTTTATGCTTCTGCGTCGAATCGACGGCGTACCCCCGCAGAGCCCTCTGCGTCGCCGCGAACCCCTCTCCGACCCCTCCGCCGTAGCTCGACGTGCACCTCCAAAAAATTGTAACTACGCGTCGAGGCGACGCAGACCGCAAGGGCTGTGATTGGTCAGATTATACATCATTTCGGGAGTGTAGCTTTTCCGGTTTCCCCCTCCCGCTATACCGCCATTTTTAAAGAGCGCAGTTTGTTTCAACGATGTATCACGTTGAGGAACGATTAAATCACTTCTGCGATTAAACATTTGCAATAAAATAATTTGTTGTTCAACGTCGATTAGTTCCAGCTGCAACAACATTCTCTCTCTTTCGCTCGCCATTACGCGCGTTTCCATGACAGATTTGCGCAAAACTTTAGCCTTTTTTCTAAATGTCGATAAAAAAACTATTGCCGAATGACCGATGTTATGCGACTAAACGTCTTTTTTTCCATAATCATTCCAAAAATCATAGCAACGGACGTTGGTAGCCACCGCACTAGACATTATTATTATTAATAGGAGACGCATTAATGGCATTAATTAATGGCAGGGAAAGACACGGAGTTCTCCCTCATTTCAGCTCCGAGGTCTTGATTGTGGCATTTCTTTGAGGTTTAGAGTCCAGTAGGCTATTCCTGTAATTATTGTTTCTTTTATGAATTTTATGAATCCATTCGTTTTACCTTATTTAACCCGTAATTGCAAAACGAAAAATGAACGGTTGTTGTATTTTTGAAACGCAAAGTTGAACACCAAAATTTAAATTTGAACTGTACACCAAATGCTGAAAAAAAAAAAATATCAACGAATTTTCAGATAGGCCTAATTGTTTATGATTTTTTTGCCCCTTTATTAAACATATAAAATATTCACAAATTAATATAGAAAAAATGTAGATTTTACTGGTTTTCTAAGGCCAAATTAGAACCTGGAAATAATATTTTTCCCGGAGTGCTGAATGAGAAGAGGCATAACCACAGAGCCTACAGAAAGGTGATTTATAGGTGAGATATAGGTTATAATAAATGTTTCTGAAAAAATAACGAGGCATTTTAATTGTTTATTAATAAACTATTGTTTTCTAAATCAATGTCGGCTAAATACATATCTCCATCTCCGGATGCACCTTTAGAGAGAAATGCACCTTTCATACGGATTACATAATCAGAAGGTATTAGCTTTCGTTTTTTTATTAAACGAAAGAAGGTAGGTAATTTGTTCGTTTTAAAGTGGACATTTCAAGCTTTAGCCTACATAGGCTATTTTTGTTTCAGTTCTCGCGCTTCAGTTCACGGAGACCATGAAAGCGCGCCTGATTGTTTTATTTTATTTTACAAAAGCAAAACGTTTTGTTGTTATTGTGAGTTTACGCAAATAAAAGAAGTTGCGAATAATGTATTATTATTTTCTGTATGACCAGAAATGATAGAGTATTTTAAGTAGTTTCCACCGTTGATAGGAAAACGCAAGTGTTCGCGCCCGCGCCTCCCTGCCATCCAGTGCGCGCTCCGCACTCTGCACACACACACTTGGATATGCGTCAAAAGCTTGTGTTTATTTGTGATAATCTTAGCCCTGCCTATTATTATTGTCCAACCTGTATTTTGAATGAGATGTGACGAATTGCTTTGTTCCTTTTTTGGATAAAAGCGTCTTCTACATATGTAGCCTAATAAATGTTATAATAATGATTATTATTATTATTTGCGGACATGGACCCCAAACACACCGCGTCTTCTAAGGCAGGTGACTGTAAATGCGCAAAACCTGTTTCCAAATATTATATTCAAATATTCAAAATATTCCTTTTTCAAATTGCCTGAAAAACCTCCTCATGCGAGTGTAAAATCTTTTTTTGCGATAAACGGGAGTTTTTGCGAAATGCGTATTTTCAATTCGCAATTTCAATTCGCGCAATTTGAAGGGTAATGGAAACGAAAGCGGAACCGGCGCACGGAACCAAAACAAACTAGCAAAGAGATTCGCAAAGCACACACCACCCTAGCGTTCTGGCGTTGAAATGCACCGCGATGCAACGCAACCTGACGCAGAACCATAAAACGGCCACGACGCCGTAGGAGTGACGGCGTAGCTACGCCGTGGAGTTGACGCAGAAGTATAATGAAGCCTTAACTCTTCTTCTGTTTGGTTTTTCCTAACTCACTGACGATGCACGAGCTACTAAAGGGATAGGAAAACATGACATGGATTTCAGGAGAAATAGGTTTTGCCAAAAGTATAGTGTAAGGCAAGTCGAATGGATTTGGGAAATGGACCGGCCGGGATTTTATATTTTCGGAGCTGGGAAGAAAGACGTAGGCTATTTGCAATCACATCGATATGGCCCTGCCCGCATAATCATACAAGCCGCGTTTCCATTACCCTTCAAATTGCGCAAATTGAAATTGCGTAATGAAAATGCGCACAATGGAAACACGTCCATTTCGCAAAAACTCCCGTTTATCCCAATAAAGTTTTTACGCTCGCATGAGGAGGTTTTTCAGGCAATTTGAAACTGCAATGGAAACGGGTTTTTTGCGCATTTACAGTCACCTGACTTAGAATACGCGGTGTGTTTTGGGTCCGTGTCCGCAAATTATAATAATAATTATCATCATTATTATAACATTTATTATATGTAGAAGACGCTTTTATCCAAAAAAGGAACAAAGCAATTCGTCACATTTCATTCATAATACAGGTTGGACAATAATAGGGCTAAGATTATCACAAATAAACACAAGATTTTGACGCATATCCAAGTGTGTGTGCGGACTGGGTGTGGAGCGCGCACTGGATGGCACGGTGGCGCGGGCGCGAACACTTGCATTTTCCTATCAACAGTCGAAACAACTTAAAATACTCTCTCATTTCTGGTCATACAGAATATAATAATACATGATTCGCAACTACTTTTATTTGCGTAATCTCACAATAACAAGAAAACGATGTGCTTTTGTAAAATAAAATAAAACAATCAGGCGCGCTTCATGGTCTCCGTGAACTGAAGCGCCAGAACTGATATATAGCCTTTGTAGACTGAAGCTTTAAATGTCCACTTTAAAAGGAACAAATTTGAATCGAAAGCTAATACCTTCTGATTATGTAATCCGTATGAAAGGTGCATTTCTCTCTAAAGGTGCATCCGGAGATGGAGATATGTTTTTAGCCGACACTGATTTAGGAAAACAATAGTTTAATAATAAACAATTAAAATGCCTCGTTATTTTTTCAGACACATTTATTATAGCCTAACTCACCTATACATCCCCTTTCTGTAGGCTGTGGTTATGGCTCTTCTCATTCAGCACTGCGGGAAAAATATAATTTCCAGGTTCTAATTTGGCCTTAGAAAACCAGTAAAATCTACATTTTTTTTTCTCCATATTAATTTGTGAATATTTTAAATGTTTAATAAAGGGGCAAAAAGTCATAAACAAATATCTGAAAATTCGTCTATCTATCTCTCTCTCTCTCTCTCTCTCTCATATATATATATATATATATATATATATATAATTTATTTTTTTATTTTTTTGTGCAGCATTTGGTGTAGGCCTACAGGTCAAACTAAAATGTTGGTGTTCACCTTTGCGTTTTAAAAATACAACAACCGTTCATTTTTCGTTTTGCAATTACGGGTTAAATAAGAAACATGAATGCAAGTACACTGACCGTTTGGACATAATACGAGACAGAGTTCTTTATTGAATTCATAAAAGAAACAATAATTACAGGAATAGTCTACTGGACTCTAAGCCCACTGATCTATAATGACATTAATAAAGTCATTCTATATTGATCAGTGTCTAAACCTCAAAGAAATGCCAAAATCAAGACATCGGAGCAGAAAGGAGGGAGAAACACCCAGGAACTCCGTGTCTTTCCCTGCCATTAACGCTTGGATAACACGACACGTCTCCTTCCATTAATAATAATAATGTCTATGCGGTGGCTGTGATATAGGCTATAAACCTACCAACGTCCGTTGCCATGATTTTTGGAATGACTTATCGCGAGAGGAAAAAAAGACGTTTTAGTCGCATAACATCGGTTAATGGAACGCCGTCATTTCGCAATAGTTTTTTATCGACATTTAGAAAATATCGCAAAAGTTTTGCGCAAATCTGTATCGGAAACGCGCCCCAAATATGATCAAATATTGGGGGGGACAAATTGCCCTTCGTTGAATATTGGGGGGGACGTGTCCCCCTGTCCCCCCATAGAATTACGCCTCAGCTATCACCACCTCTATCTAAAGGTTTCACATGCTCCAAAACCTCTATCTTTAGTGGAGAATCATTACTATTGTGCATATGTAGGAAGTGTTGGGCCATCTGATAATCAGGGCTACTGGTACGAATGGCATATTTATGCTCCGCTAACCGATCACGTAGACGTCTTTTTGTACGACCTACATAAAACACATTCTTACATGGACAAGACAAACGATAAATAATAAATGTAGTGTTACAATTTATAAAATCTTTTATCTTGAATGTTCTATTGGATTTAAAATCCACTAAGGTTTTCGAGGGAATAATATTGCTAAAATGGGGACAATTCATGCAACGATATAAGCCGATAGGTCTTTTAAGCCAACTTTCCTTCTCAGGGGGAAGATAACTATGTACCAATTCATCACGAAGAGTTGGAGCCCTTCTGTAAGAAAACAGAGGTGGTTGAGGAAAAACCTGTTGGAGAGTAGGGTCAGAGTTGATAATGGCCCAATTCTCCTGAATTATCCTTTTAATCTGTCTCGCCTCTCTACTATATTGTGTGACAAAGAAGGGGTGGGATCGAGCAACTGTCTTACGTCCCTTCTTAATCAAGGTGTCAGAGGTCTAGGGATTTAGCTCTGGAACGAGCAAGAGCAACAATGCCTGGTTTAGAGGCTCTTTTAATAAAACGTTCTGACATAATGTCTGCCTGTTTTTCAAAATCAACATCATCATCACATATACGACGTAACTGCTGAAATTGGCCGAAAGGTACATTATCAATGAGATAAGGAGGATGAAAGGAATCAGCCCTAAGGATGGTGTTTCTGGAGGTCTTTTTTCTAAAAACCGTGGTATGTAACTTTCCTTCTGGATCAATAGAAATAGTTAAGTCTAAAAAATCAATGGTGGTCTTGGAGTATTCTAAAGATAATTTAATGTTCCTATTAATGGAATTAAGGTATTGGTGAAAACTCCAAAACCTGAGTGACAGTACCCTTAAAAATAAATAGTAAATCGTCAATATAGCGGGCCATACCATGTTATACAATGAAAGAACGGATTAGCCGAATTGAGGACATGCAACTTCTCCCATAACCCCAAATACAGACAAGCATAATTGGGTGAGAAACAACAACCCATTGGAACTCCAATCTTCTGTTTGTACAATTTATCAATAAATACAAAGATGTTGTTATGAATAATAAACTCAGTGAGTTGTACAATAAAATGAGAAGGAGGTCTGGTGTCAACTCTATCAGAAATAAATTGTTTCAAGGCATGTAAACCCTCGTCATGGTCAATGTTGGTATATAAGGACTCAACATCCATGCTAATTAAATATTGGGATCCTACATAACCTAAACAGGATAATCAGTTTAAAACATCCACCGTATCTTCAATGAAAGAAGGAAGAGTCTTAACAAAAGGCTTAATAAAAAAATCAACAAATTTGGACGCTGGTTCAGTGAGTTTACCATTACCTGAGATAATGGGTCGTCCCGGAGGATTATCAGCAGGGGGTTTATGTACTTTAGGAAGTAAATAAAATGTAGCTAAGGACGGGTGTTCAACTGTCATATATTTCATTTCACTCTCAGTGATCCATTCAGAATTTTTGGCATGAGTTAAGATGTTATTAAAAATAGCACTTAGTTCACGCAGCGGATTACTAGTAAGTTTTTCATAGTGCTTGGTTTCCAATTGTCTTGTCGCCTCTAGAATATACATGTCTTTAGGCAGGACCACTACAGCCCCACCCTTATCAGCAGGACGAATAATAATATCGTCAATCATAGAAAGCTCCTTAAGAGCCTTGCGTTCACTAATCGTCAAATTCGATTTTTGTGCGGGTCTAGACCGAGTATCAAAAAATGTTTGCACATCAAAGTCAACTTTCTTACAAAAGGCGACAAGAGAAGGATTCGATATCATGGGAGAAAATAGGGATTTAGGTCTAAACAAAGGATATGAGTCAATGTTGGAAATACTTTCAGAAACAGGTATATTGTCAAGTGTGCTGTAAGGAGTAATGTCAGAATTAACAGTCATCGAGGAACAACCATAATTGAATCCAGACTTATGATAAAACGCTTTTAAGTGTAAATTATGATAGAACCGAAATAAATCCACTCTAATACTAAATAGATCAGTGGTATGAGTAGGTGCAAAAGATATACCCTTAGACAGTACACATAGTTGGTCGTTGGTAAGAGGTATATCAGAAAGGTTAATCACCGAGGATATTTCTTCCTCGGTAACGATCTCAGTGTTGATGGACGAGGACGTTCCTCTACCTCGGCGGCCACGACGTGTTTTCTTGGAACGCGATGATTGGTCTGGAGTCGCGGCCAATCGTCCTCCAAAAAATTATCAGACTCAGATGCCTCGGTGAATAACCTTTCTGATATACCTCTTTGGTATCCTCGGTGATTAACCTTTCTGATATACCGCTTTCCAACGAGCAACTATGTGTTTTCATTCCTTTTCAGATTCCACTCCTTCACTCAAATTATTTTTTAAAATGTTATCAATCAAAGTTGCTGAATTCCCTTTTACTTGAGTAGGTTTATGAATGATAGGGAAAAAATAACTAGAATAAAGTATATTGAGAAAATCTGCAGTTACTGTATCTGAATTATTTTTTAAAAGGTTTATATTAAAATCACCTAAAATGTAACAAAGTTTATCCTCCTTGTTAATCAGATCAAGGATAGACATTCATTAAAATCTCTGACAACAGAATCTGGTGAACGATAAATGACACCATTTTTTTTTTTTCACCAAAAACACTAGAGAGCTCCACAAAAACAGATTATACCCCCGGACTAGCTGAATTCAGTGATAGATCATCCCTAACTTTAAATTCATAGTTGTCTAAAAAAAAATAAAGATACTCCACCCCCAGATCTATTTTCTCTTACATAATGAACTGAATTGTAATTTGATTCTGACCCTCAAAGACCTGTTAGTCTGCCTTTAAAATGTCCACCTCCACTCCATTTATTATCCTAAATTAGATGGACCTGTTTGAGGTCGTTAGCTGCATAAAGACACCTGTCCACCCCATATAATCAATAAGAATCCAACTACTAACATGGCCAAGACCAAAGAGCTGTCCAAAGACACTAGAGACAAAATTGTACACCTCTACAAGGCTGGGAAGGGCTACGGGGAAATTGCCAAGCAGCCTGGTGAAAAAAGGTCCACTGTTGGAGCAATCATTAGAAAATGGAAGAAGCTAAACATGACTGTCAATCTCCCTCGGACTGGGGCTCCATGCAAGATCTCACCTCGTGGGGTCTCAATGATCCTAAGAAAGGTGAGAAATCAGCCCAGAACTACACGGGAGGAGCTGGTCAATGACCTGAAAAGAGCTGGGACCACCGTTTCCAAGGTTACTGTTGGTAATACACTAAGACGTCATGGTTTGAAACCATGCATGGCACGGAAGGTTCCCCTGCTTAAACCAGCACATGTCAAGTCCCGTCTTAAGTTTGCCAATGACCATTTGGATGATCCAGAGGAGTCATGGGAGAAAGTCATGTGGTCAGATGAGACCAAAATAGAACTTTTTGGTCATAATTCCACTCGCAGTGTTTGGAGGAAGAAGAATTATGAGTACCATCCCAAGAACACCATCCCTACTTCCACTCGCAGTGTTTGGAGGAAGAAGAATTATGAGTACCATCCCAAGAACACCATCCCTACTGTGAACAAGAAATTGACTGTGACTGTTTTTCTGCACATGGGACAGGGCGACTGCACTGTATTAAGGAGAGGATGACCGGGGCCATGTATTGCGAGATTTTGGGAACAACCTCCTTCCCTCAGTTAGAGCATTGAAGATGGGTCGAGGCTGGGTCTTCCAACATGACATTGACCCGAAGCACACAGCCAGGATAACCAAGGAGTGGCTCTGTAAGAAGCATATCAAGGTTCTGGCGTGGCCTAGCCAGTCTCCAGACCTAAACCCAATAGAGAATCTTTGGAGCGAGCTCAAACTCCGTGTTTCTCAGCGACAGCCCAGAAACCTGACTGATCTAGAGAAGATCTGTGTGGAGGAGTGAGCCAAAATCCCTCCTGCAGTGTGTGAAAAACTACAGGAAACGTTTAATTGCAAACAAAGGCTACTGTACCACATATTAACATTGATTTTCTCAGGTGTTCAAATACTTATTTGCAGCTGTATCATACAAATAAATAGTTAAAAAATCGTACATTGTGATTTCTGGATATTTTTTTTAGATTATGTCTCTCACAGTGGACATGCACCTACGATGACAATTTCAGACCCCTCCATGATTTCTAAGTGGGAGAACTTGCAAAATAGCAGGGTGTTCAAATACTTATTTTCCTCACTGTATTTTATATAGAATATACTATCAATTACATTTATGTCTTTAACATAAGAAGAGATGCATTCATAATTATGTATTTAAATAAACTTTTTAACTGTGTAGTAATTGAACAGTGGAACTCTTGAACATCAATGTTTAGTCTGAAAAGCATGAGAGGACTTTATTAGCATAGACTGATGACATATAAAAGCTCTAACAAGTATGTACTGATGGCCACTTTTAATAGATCAAAGTGACATGATTATATATCATATATAAACAAGGTTGTGTGCATTGTACTGGAGATAGATAAGGTAAGTGATTTATTTTGTGGTCTTGGGCATTTTCAGCAGTGAAGATTAACTCCAAGTGTAAGCAAGTATAAATATGTGAGTCAATGTCTGTATCTGTGAGTGTTTGTGTGTTGTGGAACATACCTCTTAAGAGTTATGTTTATGGTGGAAATTGTGTGTTGTCTTTGTTCATCATTGAAAGGGTGTTGAATTTTAGTGGTCTAGGTGAGGTTCAGTTTGTTGTCAGGTTTGTTGTTTTAAGAGCCTGAAGCTCATTTTTGGGGGTTGACTTTTTTGGCTTGTCATTATTTTTTGAGGGCAGGCAAGGCACTGGATGATTTCTGTCTTTTATGGTGTCTTCAGTAGTTGTGGTTTGGGCAGTGGATGTAGTTTGTGCTGTTTCTGGTAGTTGATCATCTGTGTTAGAGAGGACGTAGCCTCAGTGTCTGCTGAGTGTCTTGTTAAACGGTTGTTGTAAAAACAGGCATGCCTTCAGATGTAGATTCACACAGCTCTTCATCACTGGTGTGATGTTCCCTTTTAGTCGTTCGTGTTCGATGTAGTCGACGTCGACTGAATGGGATCACGCTTATGGAGCCAGTCATCTCCGGAGATGGCATCTCCCTCAGGGAACAGGGGTTGCATACGCAACCAAGACTTTCTTTTCCGTCTTGGGTTTGGATAGAGATGGTTTTGTAAAGTGCTGTTATTTGGTTTTCATTAGTGTACTGTACCGTCACAGGGCCTGCCGTTATCAGGAATTCTTCAATGTCTTGTGAATGCATATTTGTCAAGTCACGTTGCTGTTTTATGACTTTGTTGAGTACGGAATTGCTTATTGACAGTCCAATTTCTTGATCATCAATACGGAAAGTGAGTGTGCCGTTGCATTTAGTGAGGTAGCTTTCCGTTTTGCGCAGGATTTTGCCGCCGCGGCATCTGTGGAATAGATTTTATAAGGTGAAGTCTTTTTGTGGGGTGTGGCATTTTGGGCAAAGCTTTAGTAGGTTAATTACTACACCTTCTAATTCTGCGGTCAGATTGTGTAGTGTAGTCGTCTTGGTTGTTGCTGCATCTGGTGGGGTAAATGAGATTGGCTTTTCCAATGGAGTGATGGTGGTTTGCCGAGTATTAGAGCTCGAGTTGAACTGCTTCATCGAGCCCCTCTCCAGTGGACAGCAAGCCAAATAAGTTTAACCTAATATCTTAAAGATTTTATGGGCAAACAAACTAGTTAAATTTAATAAGTACTTACTTAACAAGGGCTGAAAGAGTAGGTACTTTATAGCAAGATCTCGTTAACCCTTTAGAACCGGCACCAGCAAGCTGTATTCATTGTACCGTAACTCTTCAACCGTTCGCACTATCAAAACCATTCAAATTGCCCCTGACAGTAGACAACATGCGCTTTTCGGCAATATACGGCTTATTACGGTAATTCCGTCAGCAAATGACAGCAGCTTTCTGGCAGAGCGGGAAGGAAGGATTTGAACAGAGAGATACGAAGCGCGGCAGGTTAGAGTGTTTTGGATTGCATAAAATAGTAAAAGAAACTAACAAAAAAGCTTGTAATTGTAATTTGGAAAGAAACGGTGCAGGAACACAAGCACCTCGATGTCCCTGTCCCATCCATGGTCAGATCCCAGTCTGACTGCAGCAATCAGGGACCTGATGCACGGCAGAGACAGGCGAAGGTGGGCATGGTGGTCAGCTGCTTCATCAAGATAAAGCCGCAGAATGGGAACAGCTCTGTTGAGATGGCAGTAGGATGTGGGGTTCACCGCCTGTAAATGTGATAAGTTGTTAAAACAAGAAATTTGAATAAAGCTTTATTTCATGGGTTGTTGACTTGCATTTGTTTATTGTATTAGTTCGTTTTAGTTTTATCAATTTATTTGCTCGTTGTTCATGTTTCTTATTGTAGTCAGTTAAATATAATTCTTTCATTAATTTATACATTAATTAAATTCATGACTGAAAATTAAAGTATTCACATTGGCTCCATTTGTCCATATTATGTTATGACAATAACAGTTTAAGGTGGAGATAGTGATGGTCGTGAGCATTAAAATGAGTATAAAAGAAGACAGATACAACATTTTAAAAATTTAAAAACAACTATCCATTAAAAAACAGATTTCCTTGTAAAACAAACTCTTCCTGCGTTCCCACCAAAGGGGAGGCAGGGGAATGAGTTTCTTTCCCTTCTGAATCACAGGGTGAGCTCCTGGGTGTGGATGATTTCAGCTCAATCGATAAGAAAGAAATCTCATTTGCTGTATGACTTGGGAATAATCTATTCAGGTCCTCTGACGAGGAGGAGTCAGAGAATCTTCCTATTTTATCTTTATCGGTTTCTTTCAAGAGAGGGGAATGTGCCGCTCTCTTTTTATTTATCGATTGAGCACAGGGGAGTTGCTCACTTAATTGACTTTTTGTTTGTAACTCGTCTGTATCCTCCCCTGCATTTTCACTTACCTCTGTGTTGACTTCATCTGTCCCTTCCATTTGATCTTCCTCACCTTGTTTTACTTCACTCCTTTGCTCCACCCCTTCGTTACCTCTGTCATCTGCTTTCTCTCCACCAATCACAGGGTTTGGCGGGAGATTTGAATCTGGCTCCGCCTCCTCGTTATCCTGTTGCACTCTCTCCTCAACCGCCATTTTGTGTGCTTTAACTTTGTTGGCAAACGATTTGGGGCAATCTCTGTAGAGATGGGAAAAGTCTCCACAAAGATTACACCTTCTGCCATTGGGACATTCGTCAAAAGAGTGTCCAATTTCTCTACACTTGTTACAAAAGACTTTCTGGCATGCTTCAACAAGGTGCCCCAACTCCCCACATCGCCGGCAGAGTTTGGGCATCCCCTGATAGTGGATGTAGCCCCTGTTTTCTCCCAGAACTATCATTTGTGGCAAATGCCTCAGACCTTGGAAGCCCTGGGGGTCTTCCCATTGCTTAATGGGGACCCTCCAGGCACAATTCCAAATACCGTCTTCATCATAAACCTTCATAGCCTGGCCCCTCACAGTGCAAAATCTTCCCAACCATGTACAAACATCTTCTCCATTTACAGTCTCATTGAACATCCTAACAATAACCACTTTTTGTGTGTTATCAGTTAGTTTCTCAACTTTAAACATGGAGAACTGGGTCTTATGTGTGTCAAAGAGGTCAAAACTCACATCAAAGCCTTTGTTAAAAGGCAGGGTCAGAATGCAATTCAAATCCACGGGGGTAAACCCTAAACATTTCTGCATCAGTTTCCTAGAAAAATCTAGTCTGGACATTTCCAACTTCTTTCCATCTTTTTCTAAAAAACTAAAACGCACGCTGTGGTGCCTCCGCACGCCGGCACGGGCAGCCGACATGTTGGAGGCACCAACAGCCTAAAAATAAACAATAAAATAAAATACAAATAAGTAATAATTCAAATAACAATAAATAAATAAATAGATAAAAAATCTTACCTTAATACAGTACAGAAATAAAAGCAACTGGATCAATGTACCTCCTAAATGTTGTATGGCTCAGGATACAGGGTAATCTTGAGCCAAGAAACCTCCAAGAGGCGATCGCTGTCTCAACCTGTGACCAGACACTTGATCTTAGCCAAAAGGCCGAGAAGCGATAAGAACAGATACTACACTTGATCTTAGCCAAAAGGCCGAGAAGCGATGACACAATGACGCAATGACGCAGAGGCGGGGGAGCCGGCAAAAGCCACGCCCACCTGGGCCGCGGCGAGAGGGTCTAAGGTCGCCAACAAACAAGCTCAGCTCAGATTGGTTGTCACACCGAAAATGGATCATAACAGAGTGCACAACACGACACTCTGGAGTGCAACCTGGGATTTTGGATCATCAACATTCTGCCCTAAAAGTGAGCGGGCAGACCAAAGCGTACGTCGTAGAGACTTGAAACTCTGACGGATGCTAGTACCCGCCCGGTCTACAACATCACCAAGGCTCGCCCCGATCGGCCCCAGGGTGGCGCTGCAGCGATCAAAAGTACGAAATGGCTCGTAACTCCTCGACCGTCCGTCGCAGACCCAAGTGTCTTACATGACCGGAATCCTTGGCTCGGGCCGAACAAGACGCACGCCTCGGATTGGATGGTCGCGCTGGCGAGATTTTCGGGTATTTTGGATTTTCTGAAAAACCTACTTTTGCACACTAGTCCTAGGTTTTTTGCCCGATCTGACCCAAACCGGCGCAGAAAGATTCTCTGGAGTCTGACTGCCAACAGTGATCGTGAAAAAAGTCGGAATTTCCATTCGCGTTGGCGACCGGACGCCAAAACGTTGGGAGTTGGCGAGGCGGGCTTTACTTAAATGGCTATAACTCGCCAACGGAATGAGACAATTACACCCAACTCGGTACACCTGTGTACGGGCTCAGCCTGTGGTCACGTGAAAAGGGATGCGGCGACTGGCCACTTGGTGGCGCTGTAAACAGAAAAAACAACAACATGAATACGGCCATAGACGGCTGTATATCACATGATGTTTCACACATGCACAAGGTATTCATACCACATGATAGACCTCCTCATTACGAACAACTTTGCCTCCAGGACAACTGCTGTGAATCAAATCGTTTGTTAAATATTGGAGATTATTTGAAGAAGAATAAAACAAATCCATTTAAACAAAAAAGAAAAAACCTCCTTTCACAGAGGTTGTTTTATATCTCCCGATCAACCACTGCAGTTAAAATTATCTGGACTTCCTAGGTCATCAACTATCAGAAGAAGAAGAAGAAAAACATAAGTGGAACTTTAACAATCTGCTCTTTTAACCAGTGTGTCCAGGGGAGAGCGCGTACGCAGTCCCCCACTACCATAAATTATGCAGTCGAGATTCCCACATTTGGGGAATTCGCAGGGGTCAGCACAACCGGAGTGCAATGGCCGAGCCATTTTTTTGTTGTTTTTGTTGTTTTTTCATGCTCCGGCTCCGTGAGCCAAAAATCTATTTAATACGCAGTCCCCGGATAGTGGACGAATCAGATATTAAACGGATAGGAACAGAGTTTTTTTTTTTTACACCACGATTCTACCTTTACTAGTATAGTATATGATCACCTACAACACGACAATACACACTACTTCCATTAACACCTGCTGCCACATAACACCAAAACATTTCTTTCATTGAACACTTTAGGGGGGTGCACCGTTCCCAGAAGTACTGCAATACCGGGTCGATGCGTGGAGTGGACGGAGCAAGCCCCTATTCCATCTCCCAGCTCCAAAAAGCAATTTAATATATGGTGCCCGGGTAGGGCACGTATCAGATATTAAACTGATAAGAACAGATTTTTTTCTTTCGAAAAAAGTTTATTGTCACAGTTTTTCCATTATTTCCATTTCCACATTTTTTTTTCCTTTCTTAAAAATCACATGTTTTAAAACAAAAATTACATATTTAACGTTTAAAAATCAGTTTTGTGTGGTGTGTAGTTTAAAAGTCCATGTATGTTGATATTTGTTGTTTAAAAGAAAGTTAAATGGATGAAAATAAATGCAATTAAAACTGTAAAACAAATAAAACATGCCAAATAAAACATCTCTTGTACAGGATCGAGGGTGAGTCCCTATCAAGATTGTCCATTCACTCCAGGTCTCCAGAACAGGCTCCAGACTCCCCGCTTCCGGTGCCCAGCGGAGATCCCCTCTCCTCCGGCCCGCTGGCCCGCTGTTCCCGTAGCCGGTGTGGTGAGGGTGCATCTACGGGCGGCCAGGGTCGGTGGCGGCCGGGACCTTCCCCGTGTGGCCCGGCCCCCCCATCCGAATAACGACGTCCGGCGCCTCCTGCAGCGTTGATTTTATCAGTTGCTCGCACGCGTGGAGGGGCACCGTAACGCGTTTCCCCACCAGCAGGTTTCTGGTGACCCAGATGGCATCCTTGATCATGTTTAGGGTGAGCCAGAGCGAGGAGAATTGGGGTGATGTAAGCTCCTTCAAGCCCTGACCCACCCCCAGGATGGCGAGCTTGTAGTCCACCTGGGCCCCACCCGCTGGCAGGCACGGGAAAAACAGGGGGCCGGTCTTGGCCCACAGGTCCCGCGCAGCGCCGCACTCCCAGAGCAGATGGTAGACGGTCTCCGGGGAACCACATCCGGACCGTGGGCAGGTGGAGTTTTTGGCCATGCCTCTGGAGTGCATGACCGCCCTGACCGGGAGGATCTCATGAGCCACCATCCACGACAAGTCTTTCAGCCTGTTCTGGAGAGCTGGGTGGGCTGCGTTCCTCCAAACGTCTTTGGCCTCACCTAGTGTGAGGCCTGGAACCGGACTCACCGATTCCCGATCCTGCACAAGAGAGATAAGAGACTTATGGTTAGTTAAAATGGTGGCATCATTTGTCTCTAAAAGATATTTCTTTAAAAATTTCTTAATAAAACTATGCTCTTTTGACAAATTAAAAGACACTGGACTTTTAAGATCAATGGGTAAAATTCTCAAAGTTCTTAGGTATGACCCCATCCAGAATCGGGTCATGGCTGCTGTCTTGTGTTCTCTGGATGGGGTCAGGGCGTATTGGATGTGGAGGGCGGCAAAGCGGCTGCCTAAAAACAGGTGGGGGTCTGGGAGGCCTTTCCCGCCATTTTCTTTTTTCTTTTTGACGACCTCCCTCTTTAGTCGTTCCCACTTGGACCCCCACAGGAAATAAAATACCGCCCTCTCCAGCTTGGCCAGGAATCGTCTTGGGGGACTAAAAACAGAACAGACAAGTAAAATTAGTGGTAAAATCACTGCTTTAAAAATTAAAATCTTGCCTTCAAACGTCAATTGTCTCAGTCCCCAAAAGCCCAGTCTTTGCCTGACTTTCCCTAACATGTCAGTCCAGTTTCCTTGTCCTCCACCCTCTCTGTCAAATTTTACACCTAAAATTTTCAAATCATTGTCTTTAAAATCCAAATCTAGTCCAACTGTGTCT
The DNA here is from genome assembly GCF_029890125.1 of Rhinichthys klamathensis goyatoka. Taxonomy (NCBI): domain Eukaryota; kingdom Metazoa; phylum Chordata; class Actinopteri; order Cypriniformes; family Leuciscidae; genus Rhinichthys; species Rhinichthys klamathensis. Next base: position 478,367 of record NW_026606825.1, read on the forward strand.
ACGTTCCCCCACGGCCCGAAGAGCTGGGCCTCGGACTTACTCCTATTGAGCTTGGCGCCCGAGGCCCGACCGTACCAGTCAGTCAAGTCCATTGCTCTTCGTACTGATAAAAGGTCAGTCGCTAAAAGGGTCACGTCATCCATATATAAAACACAAGTCGCCGTCAGTCCACCAGTCCCTGGGATGTCTAGTCCTTTAATCCATTTATCCCTTCTCAAGATTTGTGCCAGTGGCTCAATACAAGCCACATACAGAAGGGGAGATAAAGGACACCCCTGACGGACGCCGCTGTAGAGTTTTACAGCTTTGGATAAATGCCCGTTAACCAAAATTCTGCTAGACAGATCGTTGTACAGCAGTCCCACCCAGGCTATGAACCTCCCTGGAAACCCCATTTTACCCAGTACCTTAAAAAGGAACTGGTGCGAGACGCGGTCAAAGGCTTTTTCGAAATCTAAATTTAGGACTACTAGCCGAATGTTTCTGTCTCTCGCAAAACAGATGGCGTCTCTGATCAGTACCAGGCTGTCCGTGATCTTCCTGCCGGGCACAGCGCATGCTTGATCCAGGTGGATTACGTCCTCTAAAACAGTCGACATACGTGTAGCTAAAATCTTACTAAAAAGTTTACAATCATAATTTAAAAGAGTGATTGGTCGCCAGTTTCTCAAGTCAGTCTTGTCCCCTTTTTTGTATAGTAATGTAACTATCCCTACTCTAAAGCTGTCTGGAAGTCTGTCAAGAGTCTCAAGTTCTTTAAAAACTGTCATTAAGTCGTGTGCTAAAATGTCCCAGAAAGTCAGATAAAACTCAAAGGGGAGTCCATCCAAGCCTGGGGACTTCCCCTTTTTAAAACCTTTTAGCGCTTTGTGCATTTCTAAAGGAGTAAAATCTTGGGATAAAAGCACATCTGGACTCTTTACCTTTTTGTCTAAAAACCCTAAAACTTCCTCTAAGATGCTATTGTGTACCTCTTCAGTGCTGTATAAATTATTGTAAAAACTTTCAATTTCCCCTAAAATCAGATCTGTTGTATTTGCCTCCCCACCTGTAAAAGTTTTTAAAGTATTAATTGACCCTCCCCGTGATATTGTCTTTTTAAAAAAATATCTAGTACACTTTTCCCCTTCTTCTATTTCTCTCTCCTTACATCTTAAAATGACACCTTTACTCTTTGTTTCGGACAAATCTGACGTTTCTTTCTTTAATTCTTTAATTTCTTCTGTAAAATCCAATCCACTGTTTAAAAGGTTAAAATATCTCTGCAGTCGTTTTTGCAGCCCCATCATGCGTCTTTTTTCTTTATTCTTTTTTTCTTTTCCAATTTGTTTAAAAAACCTTCCTGTACTTTGTTTCACCATCTCCCACCACTGTGCACGTGAGTCGAAAAAAGTCTTGGAGGGTCTGCCATTGGCTGAACTGCTCCCTATATTCACTAATCACTTCCTCATCCTCTAATAGGGAACAGTTCAGCTTCCACAGCCCTCCCCCTACAGTCACACCCGTGGGTAGTGAAAGGGTGCAGGAGAGCATCATGTGATCAGAAAAGAAGAGGGGGCTCAATGTAGCATCGGTCGGCGGGCAGTCCCTTGTAAAAACATAGTCAATTCGAGAGGCTCTGGCGCCATCACCACTGAACCAGGTGAAGCCCTCCTCTCTTTGATGCATTGTTTTAAAGCAGTCAACTAACTTAAAATCTTTGACTATATTTTGTAATAAAACCGATGTCTTGTCGACCTTAAAATCCTCTCCTACCCTCTTTCTATCCTGTCTTGATAAAACACAATTAAAATCCCCTGCTACCACTAGGGGAGCCCTACCTAGCATGTGGGGCTGCAGGTCTTCTAAAAGCTCATACCTGTTGTTTTTACCTGTAAAACCATACACATTTAAAATGTTAAAATCCTTACCTAAAAAAGTCAGACTAGCTAAAATTGCCCGCCCGTCCCTCACCACAGTGCTGCCCTTCACCAAAACATGGGGATTTTTTATTAAAATAGCAACACCGTCGTTTTTGTTAAAATTGGACCCACTCCAGATGGAAAGTCCTGGGGTCCAAATCTCCTCCCACTTCCTGTAATTTGTTAAAAAAGGCAGACCACATTCTTGCAATAAAAACACATCTGACTTAAAAGATTTTAAAAAGGATAACACACTCTGTGCTCGTGTATTGCTCTTCACACTTCTCACATTGATTGTGGAGATAGTGAGAGCCATGAGCAGTATGGTTAAAAGGGTGTGAGACATTTAAAAGCAACCAAGGGACTACAGAGATATAATTAAAATCGTGTTATTTCTTGTTGCACTTGCCTTCCCTTTTCCCCAGATGAGCTGGGATCAGGGGGGCAAGTGCTTGACGCCTCAGGGCTCGCAGAGTAGGCCTCTTGCGAATCCTTTGGCGACGATGTTCTTAGCTTGAAATGCAGAAAGGAGACTTCATTAGGAGATTCTGCGGGCCACATACGGGCTAGATCTTCCAGGGGGGAACTATCTAGCCGATGCGCTACCCGCAGCTTTTTCTCCTCTGTTTGAACCAGAGGAGATCTCGCAGTTCTTTTCTGCACTTGAGCATTGGGGAGCGAAACATCTGTTTCACTCCCACTCGTGGACACACTAACCTCAGACACGGTTACTAGGGAGGAAGCCATTTCCTCCTCTTCATCCTCCATACTGTCTTCTTTTTCAATTTCATTTTGAGGATTGGCTTCCTCCCCCTCACCAACTGCCAGAATTGACTCCGCCCCTGTGGCCGCCCCACTTCCTACTTCCTGTCCAATCCCTGAGGCTGGCTGAGGGTTTGAATTTCCCGCCAAAACCTCGGGGCCCGCCTCCTCAATTGTTTGTTCTTTGGGTGGGGCGGCCATTTTGTAGCTTTTTAACTTGTTGGCAAAACTTTTAGGGCAGTCTCTGTAGAGATGGGATGATTCTCCACAGAGGTTGCACTTTCTGCCATTTTGGCACTCTTCAAAAATGTGCCCAATTTCTCTGCACTTCCTACACACTACTTCTTGGCATGCCTCGGCGAGATGTCCAAGTTTGCCACACTTGCGGCATAGCTTGGGCATCCCTTGGTAATGGATGTAGCCTCTATTCTCTCCCAACACAATCATAGAAGGTATTTGACTCAGGCCATGGTAGCTGTTGGGATCTGCCCATTGTTTAATGGGCACTCTCCACGCACAGCTCCAGATACCGTCTTCATCTAAAACCTTGACTGGTTGTCCACGAATAGAGCAATATCTTGCCAACCACACAGAAATATCTTCTCCACTAACTGTTTCATTAAACATCCTGACAATCACAACTTTCAGTGAATTATCAGTCAGTTTTTCCACAGTGAACATGGAGAAATTGGCTTTACACATTTCAAATCGAGTCCAAAAAGTACTTAGTAAGGAAGCAGAAGCAAAACTCACATCAAAACCATGGTTCAGGGGCAGAGTCAACAGGCAGTTTATGTCCACAACCTTAAAACCGAGTAACTGTTGGATGCACTTCCTAGAAAAGTCCAGTCTGGACATGACCGGGAGAGCGCTATCCTCTTTTGGTTTAAATTTAAAACGCACGCTGTGGTGCCTCCTCGTGCCGGCACGAGCAGCCGACATGTTGGAGGCACCACCAGCACGCTGCGGCTAAAACCCAACAATAAATATACAATAAATAAGTTAAAACCTGCTTACCTTAAAACAAGAAGATTCCTCGTAGAACGAGTCGTCACTTAAAAGCCGCTTGTCAATGTACCTCCTGAAGGGTGTGTGTCCCGTGTGACAAGCAACACACGAGACCAAGGTCCCACAAGAGGCGACCGCTGTCTCAGACGTCTGACCAGACCACTTGATCTTAGCCAAAAGGCCGAGAAGCGATGACACAATGACGCAGAGGCGGGGGAGCCGGCAAAAGCCACGCCCACCTGGGCCGCGGCGAGAGGGTCTAAGGTCGCCAACAAACAAGCTCAGCTCAGATTGGTTGTCACACCGAAAATGGATCACAACAGAGTGCACAACACGACACTCTGGAGTGCAACCTGGGATTTTGGATCATCAACATTCTGCCCTAAAAGTGAGCGGGCAGACCAAAGCGTACGTCGTAGAGACTTGAAACTCTGACGGATGCTAGTACCCGCCCGGTCTACAACATCACCAAGGCTCGCCCCGATCGGCCCCAGGGTGGCGCTGCAGCGATCAAAAGTACGAAATGGCTCGTAACTCCTCGACCGTCCGTCGCAGACCCAAGTGTCTTACATGACCGGAATCCTTGGCTCGGGCCGAACAAGACGCACGCCTCGGATTGGATGGTCGCGCTGGCGAGATTTTCGGGTATTTTGGATTTTCTGAAAAACCTACTTTTGCACACTAGTCCTAGGTTTTTTGCCCGATCTGACCCAAACCGGTGCAGAAAGATTCTCTGGAGTCTGACTGCCAACAGTGATCGTGAAAAAAGTCGGAATTTCCATTCGCGTTGGCGACCGGACGCCAAAACGTTGGGAGTTGGCGAGGCGGGCTTTACTTAAATGGCTATAACTCGCCAACGGAATGAGACAATTACACCCAACTCGGTACACCTGTGTACGGGCTCAGCCTGTGGTCACGTGAAAAGGGATGCGGCGACTGGCCACTTGGTGGCGCTGTAAACAGAAAAAACAACAACATGAATACGGCCATAGACGGCTGTATATCACATGATGTTTCACACATGCACAAGGTATTCATACCACATGATAGACCTCCTCATTACGAACAACTTTGCCTCCAGGACAACTGCTGTGAATCAAATCGTTTGTTAAATATTGGAGATTATTTGAAGAAGAATAAAACAAATCCATTTAAACAAAAAAGAAAAAACCTCCTTTCACAGAGGTTGTTTTATATCTCCCGATCAACCACTGCAGTTAAAATTATCTGGACTTCCTAGGTCATCAACTATCAGAAGAAGAAGAAGAAAAACATAAGTGGAACTTTAACAATCTGCTCTTTTAACCAGTGTGTCCAGGGGAGAGCGCGTACGCAGTCCCCCACTACCATAAATTATGCAGTCGAGATTCCCACATTTGGGGAATTCGCAGGGGTCAGCACAACCGGAGTGCAATGGCCGAGCCATTTTTTTGTTGTTTTTGTTGTTTTTTCATGCTCCGGCTCCGTGAGCCAAAAATCTATTTAATACGCAGTCCCCGGATAGTGGACGAATCAGATATTAAACGGATAGGAACAGAGTTTTTTTTTTTTACACCACGATTCTACCTTTACTAGTATAGTATATGATCACCTACAACACGACAATACACACTACTTCCATTAACACCTGCTGCCACATAACACCAAAACATTTCTTTCATTGAACACTTTAGGGGGGTGCACCGTTCCCAGAAGTACTGCAATACCGGGTCGATGCGTGGAGTGGACGGAGCAAGCCCCTATTCCATCTCCCAGCTCCAAAAAGCAATTTAATATATGGTGCCCGGGTAGGGCACGTATCAGATATTAAACTGATAAGAACAGATTTTTTTCTTTCGAAAAAAGTTTATTGTCACAGTTTTTCCATTATTTCCATTTCCACATTTTTTTTTCCTTTCTTAAAAATCACATGTTTTAAAACAAAAATTACATATTTAACGTTTAAAAATCAGTTTTGTGTGGTGTGTAGTTTAAAAGTCCATGTATGTTGATATTTGTTGTTTAAAAGAAAGTTAAATGGATGAAAATAAATGCAATTAAAACTGTAAAACAAATAAAACATGCCAAATAAAACATCTCTTGTACAGGATCGAGGGTGAGTCCCTATCAAGATTGTCCATTCACTCCAGGTCTCCAGAACAGGCTCCAGACTCCCCGCTTCCGGTGCCCAGCGGAGATCCCCTCTCCTCCGGCCCGCTGGCCCGCTGTTCCCGTAGCCGGTGTGGTGAGGGTGCATCTACGGGCGGCCAGGGTCGGTGGCGGCCGGGACCTTCCCCGTGTGGCCCGGCCCCCCCATCCGAATAACGACGTCCGGCGCCTCCTGCAGCGTTGATTTTATCAGTTGCTCGCACGCGTGGAGGGGCACCGTAACGCGTTTCCCCACCAGCAGGTTTCTGGTGACCCAGATGGCATCCTTGATCATGTTTAGGGTGAGCCAGAGCGAGGAGAATTGGGGTGATGTAAGCTCCTTCAAGCCCTGACCCACCCCCAGGATGGCGAGCTTGTAGTCCACCTGGGCCCCACCCGCTGGCAGGCACGGGAAAAACAGGGGGCCGGTCTTGGCCCACAGGTCCCGCGCAGCGCCGCACTCCCAGAGCAGATGGTAGACGGTCTCCGGGGAACCACATCCGGACCGTGGGCAGGTGGAGTTTTTGGCCATGCCTCTGGAGTGCATGACCGCCCTGACCGGGAGGATCTCATGAGCCACCATCCACGACAAGTCTTTCAGCCTGTTCTGGAGAGCTGGGTGGGCTGCGTTCCTCCAAACGTCTTTGGCCTCACCTAGTGTGAGGCCTGGAACCGGACTCACCGATTCCCGATCCTGCACAAGAGAGATAAGAGACTTATGGTTAGTTAAAATGGTGGCATCATTTGTCTCTAAAAGATATTTCTTTAAAAATTTCTTAATAAAACTATGCTCTTTTGACAAATTAAAAGACACTGGACTTTTAAGATCAATGGGTAAAATTCTCAAAGTTCTTAGGTATGACCCCATCCAGAATCGGGTCATGGCTGCTGTCTTGTGTTCTCTGGATGGGGTCAGGGCGTATTGGATGTGGAGGGCGGCAAAGCGGCTGCCTAAAAACAGGTGGGGGTCTGGGAGGCCTTTCCCGCCATTTTCTTTTTTCTTTTTGACGACCTCCCTCTTTAGTCGTTCCCACTTGGACCCCCACAGGAAATAAAATACCGCCCTCTCCAGCTTGGCCAGGAATCGTCTTGGGGGACTAAAAACAGAACAGACAAGTAAAATTAGTGGTAAAATCAATGCTTTAAAAATTAAAATCTTGCCTTCAAACGTCAATTGTCTCAGTCCCCAAAAGCCCAGTCTTTGCCTGACTTTCCCTAACATGTCAGTCCAGTTTCCTTGTCCTCCACCCTCTCTGTCAAATTTTACACCTAAAATTTTCAAATCATTGTCTTTAAAATCCAAATCTAGTCCAACTGTGTCTACGTTCCCCCACGGCCCGAAGAGCTGGGCCTCGGACTTACTCCTATTGAGCTTGGCGCCCGAGGCCCGACCGTACCAGTCAGTCAAGTCCATTGCTCTTCGTACTGATAAAAGGTCAGTCGCTAAAAGGGTCACGTCATCCATATATAAAACACAAGTCGCCGTCAGTCCACCAGTCCCTGGGATGTCTAGTCCTTTAATCCATTTATCCCTTCTCAAGATTTGTGCCAGTGGCTCAATACAAGCCACATACAGAAGGGGAGATAAAGGACACCCCTGACGGACGCCGCTGTAGAGTTTTACAGCTTTGGATAAATGCCCGTTAACCAAAATTCTGCTAGACAGATCGTTGTACAGCAGTCCCACCCAGGCTATGAACCTCCCTGGAAACCCCATTTTACCCAGTACCTTAAAAAGGAACTGGTGCGAGACGCGGTCAAAGGCTTTTTCGAAATCTAAATTTAGGACTACTAGCCGAATGTTTCTGTCTCTCGCAAAACAGATGGCGTCTCTGATCAGTACCAGGCTGTCCGTGATCTTCCTGCCGGGCACAGCGCATGCTTGATCCAGGTGGATTACGTCCTCTAAAACAGTCGACATACGTGTAGCTAAAATCTTACTAAAAAGTTTACAATCATAATTTAAAAGAGTGATTGGTCGCCAGTTTCTCAAGTCAGTCTTGTCCCCTTTTTTGTATAGTAATGTAACTATCCCTACTCTAAAGCTGTCTGGAAGTCTGTCAAGAGTCTCAAGTTCTTTAAAAACTGTCATTAAGTCGTGTGCTAAAATGTCCCAGAAAGTCAGATAAAACTCAAAGGGGAGTCCATCCAAGCCTGGGGACTTCCCCTTTTTAAAACCTTTTAGCGCTTTGTGCATTTCTAAAGGAGTAAAATCTTGGGATAAAAGCACATCTGGACTCTTTAGCTTTTTGTCTAAAAACCCTAAAACTTCCTCTAAGATGCTATTGTGTACCTCTTTAGTGCTGTATAAATTATTGTAAAAACTTTCAATTTCCCCTAAAATCAGATCTGTTGTATTTGCCTCCCCACCTGTAAACGTTTTTAAAGTATTAATTGACCCTCCCCGTGATATTGTCTTTTTAAAAAAATATCTAGTACACTTTTCCCCTTCTTCTATTTCTCTCTCCTTACATCTTAAAATGACACCTTTACTCTTTGTTTCGGACAAATCTGACGTTTCTTTCTTTAATTCTTTAATTTCTTCTGTAAAATCCAATCCACTGTTTAAAAGGTTAAAATATCTCTGCAGTCGTTTTTGCAGCCCCATCATGCGTCTTTTTTCTTTATTCTTTTTTTCTTTTCCAATTTGTTTAAAAAACCTTCCTGTCCTTTGTTTCACCATCTCCCACCACTGTGCACGTGAGTCGAAAAAAGTCTTGGAGGGTCTGCCATTGGCTGAACTGCTCCCTATATTCACTAATCACTTCCTCATCCTCTAATAGGGAACAGTTCAGCTTCCACAGCCCTCCCCCTACAGTCACACCCGTGGGTAGTGAAAGGGTGCAGGAGAGCATCATGTGATCAGAAAAGAAGAGGGGGCTCAATGTAGCATCGGTCGGCGGGCAGTCCCTTGTAAAAACATAGTCAATTCGAGAGGCTCTGGCGCCATCACCACTGAACCAGGTGAAGCCCTCCTCTCTTTGATGCATTGTTTTAAAGCAGTCAACTAACTTAAAATCTTTGACTATATTTTGTAATAAAACCGATGTCTTGTCGACCTTAAAATCCTCTCCTACCCTCTTTCTATCCTGTCTTGATAAAACACAATTAAAATCCCCTGCTACCACTAGGGGAGCCCTACCTAGCATGTGGGGCTGCAGGTCTTCTAAAAGCTCATACCTGTTGTTTTTACCTGTAAAACCATACACATTTAAAATGTTAAAATCCTTACCTAAAAAAGTCAGACTAGCTAAAATTGCCCGCCCGTCCCTCACCACAGTGCTGCCCTTCACCAAAACATGGGGATTTTTTATTAAAATAGCAACACCGTCGTTTTTGTTAAAATTGGACCCACTCCAGATGGAAAGTCCTGGGGTCCAAATCTCCTCCCACTTCCTGTAATTTGTTAAAAAAGGCAGACCACATTCTTGCAATAAAAACACATCTGACTTAAAAGATTTTAAAAAGGATAACACACTCTGTGCTCGTGTATTGCTCTTCACACTTCTCACATTGATTGTGGAGATAGTGAGAGCCATGAGCAGTATGGTTAAAAGGGTGTGAGACATTTAAAAGCAACCAAGGGACTACAGAGATATAATTAAAATCGTGTTATTTCTTGTTGCACTTGCCTTCCCTTTTCCCCAGATGAGCTGGGATCAGGGGGGCAAGTGCTTGACGCCTCAGGGCTCGCAGAGTAGGCCTCTTGCGAATCCTTTGGCGACGATGTTCTTAGCTTGAAATGCAGAAAGGAGACTTCATTAGGAGATTCTGCGGGCCACATACGGGCTAGATCTTCCAGGGGGGAACTATCTAGCCGATGCGCTACCCGCAGCTTTTTCTCCTCTGTTTGAACCAGAGGAGATCTCGCAGTTCTTTTCTGCACTTGAGCATTGGGGAGCGAAACATCTGTTTCACTCCCACTCGTGGACACACTAACCTCAGACACGGTTACTAGGGAGGAAGCCATTTCCTCCTCTTCATCCTCCATACTGTCTTCTTTTTCAATTTCATTTTGAGGATTGGCTTCCTCCCCCTCACCAACTGCCAGAATTGACTCCGCCCCTGTGGCCGCCCCACTTCCTCCTTCCTGTCCAATCCCTGAGGCTGGCTGAGGGTTTGAATTTCCCGCCAAAACCTCGGGGCCCGCCTCCTCAATTGTTTGTTCTTTGGGTGGGGCGGCCATTTTGTAGCTTTTTAACTTGTTGGCAAAACTTTTAGGGCAGTCTCTGTAGAGATGGGATGATTCTCCACAGAGGTTGCACTTTCTGCCATTTTGGCACTCTTCAAAAATGTGCCCAATTTCTCTGCACTTCCTACACACTACTTCTTGGCATGCCTCGGCGAGATGTCCAAGTTTGCCACACTTGCGGCATAGCTTGGGCATCCCTTGGTAATGGATGTAGCCTCTATTCTCTCCCAACACAATCATAGAAGGTATTTGACTCAGGCCATGGTAGCTGTTGGGATCTGCCCATTGTTTAATGGGCACTCTCCACGCACAGCTCCAGATACCGTCTTCATCTAAAACCTTGACTGGTTGTCCACGAATAGAGCAATATCTTGCCAACCACACAGAAATATCTTCTCCACTAACTGTTTCATTAAACATCCTGACAATCACAACTTTCAGTGAATTATCAGTCAGTTTTTCCACAGTGAACATGGAGAAATTGGCTTTACACATTTCAAATCGAGTCCAAAAAGTACTTAGTAAGGAAGCAGAAGCAAAACTCACATCAAAACCATGGTTCAGGGGCAGAGTCAACAGGCAGTTTATGTCCACAACCTTAAAACCGAGTAACTGTTGGATGCACTTCCTAGAAAAGTCCAGTCTGGACATGACCGGGAGAGTGCTATCCTCTTTTGGTTTAAATTTAAAACGCACGCTGTGGTGCCTCCTTGTGCCGGCACGAGCAGCCGACATGTTGGAGGCACCACCAGCACGCTGCGGCTAAAACCCAACAATAAATATACAATAAATAAGTTAAAACCCGCTTACCTTAAAACAAGAAGATTCCTCGTAGAACGAGTCGTCACTTAAAAGCCGCTTGTCAATGTACCTCCTGAAGGGTGTGTGTCCCGTGTGACAAGCAACACACGAGACCAAGGTCCCACAAGAGGCGACCGCTGTCTCAGACGTCTGACCAGACCACTTGATCTTAGCCAAAAGGCCGAGAAGCGATGACACAATGACGCAGAGGCGGGGGAGCCGGCAAAAGCCACGCCCACCTGGGCCGCGGCGAGAGGGTCTAAGGTCGCCAACAAACAAGCTCAGCTCAGATTGGTTGTCACACCGAAAATGGATCACAACAGAGTGCACAACACGACACTCTGGAGTGCAACCTGGGATTTTGGATCATCAACATTCTGCCCTAAAAGTGAGCGGGCAGACCAAAGCGTACGTCGTAGAGACTTGAAACTCTGACGGATGCTAGTACCCGCCCGGTCTACAACATCACCAAGGCTCGCCCCGATCAGCCCCAGGGTGGCGCTGCAGCGATCAAAAGTACGAAATGGCTCATAACTCCTCGACCGTCCGTCGCAGACCCAAGTGTCTTACATGACCGGAATCCTTGGCTCGGGCCGAACAAGACGCACGCCTCGGATTGGATGGTCGCGCTGGCGAGATTTTCGGGTATTTTGGATTTTCTGAAAAACCTACTTTTGCACACTAGTCCTAGGTTTTTTGCCCGATCTGACCCAAACCGGTGCAGAAAGATTCTCTGGAGTCTGACTGCCAACAGTGATCGTGAAAAAAGTCGGAATTTCCATTCGCGTTTGCGACCGGACGCCAAAACGTTGGGAGTTGGCGAGGCGGGCTTTACTTAAATGGCTATAACTCGCCAACGGAATGAGACAATTACACCCAACTCGGTACACCTGTGTACGGGCTCAGCCTGTGGTCACGTGAAAAGGGATGCGGCGACTGGCCACTTGGTGGCGCTGTAAACAGAAAAAACAACAACATGAATACGGCCATAGACGGCTGTATATCACATGATGTTTCACACATGCACAAGGTATTCATACCACATGATAGACCTCCTCATTACGAACAACTTTGCCTCCAGGACAACTGCTGTGAATCAAATCGTTTGTTAAATATTGGAGATTATTTAAAGAATAAAACAAATCCATTTAAACAAAAAAGAAAAAACCTCCTTTCACAGAGGTTGTTTTATATCTCCCGATCAACCACTGCAGTTAAAATTATCTGGACTTCCTAGGTCATCAACTATCAGAAGAAGAAGAAGAAAAACATAAGTGGAACTTTAACAATCTGCTCTTTTAACCAGTGTGTCCAGGGGAGAGCGCGTACGCAGTCCCCCACTACCATAAATTATGCAGTCGAGATTCCCACATTTGGGGAATTCGCAGGGGTCAGCACAACCGGAGTGCAATGGCCGAGCCTCGCCCTGGGTGAACCACCTTCCTGATCATGGTGTCTCCCCTGCCAGGTAAGTATGAATTCCCAGGCCTTCAGTCAGAAGCACCCTGTCCCTCTTCGCAATCCTCACCAACGGTTTGACAATCAAACACACACACACCCCTGATTCAACTCATCAGCTCGTTAGTAAAGACTCCAAGAGATAAGAGAGACATCAAAAATGTGCAGTGGCGGGCTTTTTTGTTGTTTTTTCATGCTCCGGCTCCGTGAGCCAAAAATCTATTTAATACGCAGTCCCCGGATAGTGGACGAATCAGATATTAAACGGATAGGAACAGAGTTTTTTTTTTTTACACCACGATTCTACCTTTACTAGTATAGTATATGATCACCTACAACACGACAATACACACTACTTCCATTAACACCTGCTGCCACATAACACCAAAACATTTCTTTCATTGAACACTTTAGGGGGGTGCACCGTTCCCAGAAGGACTGCAATACCGGGTCGATGCGTGGAGTGGACGGAGCAAGCCCCTATTCCATCTCCCAGCTCCAAAAAGCAATTTAATATATGGTGCCCGGGTAGGGCACGTATCAGATATTAAACTGATAAGAACAGATTTTTTTCTTTCGAAAAAAGTTTATTTTCACAGTTTTTCCATTATTTCCATTTCCACATTTTTTTTTTCCTTTCTTAAAAATCACATTTTAAAACAAAAATTACACATTTAACGTTTAAAAATCAGTTTTGTGTGGTGTGTAGTTTAAAAGTCCATGTATTTTGATATTTGTTGTTTAAAAGAAAGTTAAATGGATGAAAATAAATGCAATTAAAACTGTAAAACAAATAAAACATGCCAAATAAAACATCTCTTGTACAGGATCGAGGGTGAGTCCCTATCAAGATTTTCCATTCACTCCAGGTCTCCAGAACAGGCTCCAGACTCCCCGCTTCCGGTGCCCAGCGGAGATCCCCTCACCTCCGGCCCGCTGGCCCGCTGTTCCCGTAGCCGGTGTGGTGAGGGTGCATCTACGGGCGGCCAGGGTCGGTGGCGGCCGGGACCTTCCCCGTGTGGCCCGGCCCCCCCATCCGAATAACGACGTCCGGCGCCTCCTGCAGCGTTGATTTTATCAGTTGCTCGCACGCGTGGAGGGGCACCGTAACGCGTTTCCCCACCAGCAGGTTTCTGGTGACCCAGATGGCATCCTTGATCATGTTTAGGGTGAGCCAGAGCGAGGAGAATTGGGGTGATGTAAGCTCCTTCAAGCCCTGACCCACCCCCAGGATGGCGAGCTTGTAGTCCACCTGGGCCCCACCCGCTGGCAGGCACGGGAAAAACAGGGGGCCGGTCTTGGCCCACAGGTCCCGCGCAGCGCCGCACTCCCAGAGCAGATGGTAGACGGTCTCCGGGGAACCACATCCGGACCGTGGGCAGGTGGAGTTTTTGGCCATGCCTCTGGAGTGCATGACCGCCCTGACCGGGAGGATCTCATGAGCCACCATCCACGACAAGTCTTTCAGCCTGTTCTGGAGAGCTGGGTGGGCTGCGTTCCTCCAAACGTCTTTGGCCTCACCTAGTGTGAGGCCTGGAACCGGACTCACCGATTCCCGATCCTGCACAAGAGAGATAAGAGACTTATGGTTAGTTAAAATGGTGGCATCATTTGTCTCTAAAAGATATTTCTTTAAAAATTTCTTAATAAAACTATGCTCTTTTGACAAATTAAAAGACACTGGACTTTTAAGATCAATGGGTAAAATTCTCAAAGTTCTTAGGTATGACCCCATCCAGAATCGGGTCATGGCTGCTGTCTTGTGTTCTCTGGATGGGGTCAGGGCGTATTGGATGTGGAGGGCGGCAAAGCGGCTGCCTAAAAACAGGTGGGGGTCTGGGAGGCCTTTCCCGCCATTTTCTTTTTTCTTTTTGACGACCTCCCTCTTTAGTCGTTCCCACTTGGACCCCCACAGGAAATAAAATACCGCCCTCTCCAGCTTGGCCAGGAATCGTCTTGGGGGACTAAAAACAGAACAGACAAGTAAAATTAGTGGTAAAATCACTGCTTTAAAAATTAAAATCTTGCCTTCAAACGTCAATTGTCTCAGTCCCCAAAAGCCCAGTCTTTGCCTGACTTTCCCTAACATGTCAGTCCAGTTTCCTTGTCCTCCACCCTCTCTGTCAAATTTTACACCTAAAATTTTCAAATCATTGTCTTTAAAATCCAAATCTAGTCCAACTGTGTCTACGTTCCCCCACGGCCCGAAGAGCTGGGCCTCGGACTTACTCCTATTGAGCTTGGCGCCCGAGGCCCGACCGTACCAGTCAGTCAAGTCCATTGCTCTTCGTACTGATAAAAGGTCAGTCGCTAAAAGGGTCACGTCATCCATATATAAAACACAAGTCGCCGTCAGTCCACCAGTCCCTGGGATGTCTAGTCCTTTAATCCATTTATCCCTTCTCAAGATTTGTGCCAGTGGCTCAATACAAGCCACATACAGAAGGGGAGATAAAGGACACCCCTGACGGACGCCGCTGTAGAGTTTTACAGCTTTGGATAAATGCCCGTTAACCAAAATTCTGCTAGACAGATCGTTGTACAGCAGTCCCACCCAGGCTATGAACCTCCCTGGAAACCCCATTTTACCCAGTACCTTAAAAAGGAACTGGTGCGAGACGCGGTCAAAGGCTTTTTCGAAATCTAAATTTAGGACTACTAGCCGAATGTTTCTGTCTCTCGCAAAACAGATGGCGTCTCTGATCAGTACCAGGCTGTCCGTGATCTTCCTGCCGGGCACAGCGCATGCTTGATCCAGGTGGATTACGTCCTCTAAAACAGTCGACATACGTGTAGCTAAAATCTTACTAAAAAGTTTACAATCATAATTTAAAAGAGTGATTGGTCGCCAGTTTCTCAAGTCAGTCTTGTCCCCTTTTTTGTATAGTAATGTAACTATCCCTACTCTAAAGCTGTCTGGAAGTCTGTCAAGAGTCTCAAGTTCTTTAAAAACTGTCATTAAGTCGTGTGCTAAAATGTCCCAGAAAGTCAGATAAAACTCAAAGGGGAGTCCATCCAAGCCTGGGGACTTCCCCTTTTTAAAACCTTTTAGCGCTTTGTGCATTTCTAAAGGAGTAAAATCTTGGGATAAAAGCACATCTGGACTCTTTACCTTTTTGTCTAAAAACCCTAAAACTTCCTCTAAGATGCTATTGTGTACCTCTTCAGTGCTGTATAAATTATTGTAAAAACTTTCAATTTCCCCTAAAATCAGATCTGTTGTATTTGCCTCCCCACCTGTAAAAGTTTTTAAAGTATTAATTGACCCTCCCCGTGATATTGTCTTTTTAAAAAAATATCTAGTACACTTTTCCCCTTCTTCTATTTCTCTCTCCTTACATCTTAAAATGACACCTTTACTCTTTGTTTCGGACAAATCTGACGTTTCTTTCTTTAATTCTTTAATTTCTTCTGTAAAATCCAATCCACTGTTTAAAAGGTTAAAATATCTCTGCAGTCGTTTTTGCAGCCCCATCATGCGTCTTTTTTCTTTATTCTTTTTTTCTTTTCCAATTTGTTTAAAAAACCTTCCTGTCCTTTGTTTCACCATCTCCCACCACTGTGCACGTGAGTCGAAAAAAGTCTTGGAGGGTCTGCCATTGGCTGAACTGCTCCCTATATTCACTAATCACTTCCTCATCCTCTAATAGGGAACAGTTCAGCTTCCACAGCCCTCCCCCTACAGTCACACCCGTGGGTAGTGAAAGGGTGCAGGAGAGCATCATGTGATCAGAAAAGAAGAGGGGGCTCAATGTAGCATCGGTCGGCGGGCAGTCCCTTGTAAAAACATAGTCAATTCGAGAGGCTCTGGCGCCATCACCACTGAACCAGGTGAAGCCCTCCTCTCTTTGATGCATTGTTTTAAAGCAGTCAACTAACTTAAAATCTTTGACTATATTTTGTAATAAAACCGATGTCTTGTCGACCTTAAAATCCTCTCCTACCCTCTTTCTATCCTGTCTTGATAAAACACAATTAAAATCCCCTGCTACCACTAGGGGAGCCCTACCTAGCATGTGGGGCTGCAGGTCTTCTAAAAGCTCATACCTGTTGTTTTTACCTGTAAAACCATACACATTTAAAATGTTAAAATCCTTACCTAAAAAAGTCAGACTAGCTAAAATTGCCCGCCCGTCCCTCACCACAGTGCTGCCCTTCACCAAAACATGGGGATTTTTTATTAAAATAGCAACACCGTCGTTTTTGTTAAAATTGGACCCACTCCAGATGGAAAGTCCTGGGGTCCAAATCTCCTCCCACTTCCTGTAATTTGTTAAAAAAGGCAGACCACATTCTTGCAATAAAAACACATCTGACTTAAAAGATTTTAAAAAGGATAACACACTCTGTGCTCGTGTATTGCTCTTCACACTTCTCACATTGATTGTGGAGATAGTGAGAGCCATGAGCAGTATGGTTAAAAGGGTGTGAGACATTTAAAAGCAACCAAGGGACTACAGAGATATAATTAAAATCGTGTTATTTCTTGTTGCACTTGCCTTCCCTTTTCCCCAGATGAGCTGGGATCAGGGGGGCAAGTGCTTGACGCCTCAGGGCTCGCAGAGTAGGCCTCTTGCGAATCCTTTGGCGACGATGTTCTTAGCTTGAAATGCAGAAAGGAGACTTCATTAGGAGATTCTGCGGGCCACATACGGGCTAGATCTTCCAGGGGGGAACTATCTAGCCGATGCGCTACCCGCAGCTTTTTCTCCTCTGTTTGAACCAGAGGAGATCTCGCAGTTCTTTTCTGCACTTGAGCATTGGGGAGCGAAACATCTGTTTCACTCCCACTCGTGGACACACTAACCTCAGACACGGTTACTAGGGAGGAAGCCATTTCCTCCTCTTCATCCTCCATACTGTCTTCTTTTTCAATTTCATTTTGAGGATTGGCTTCCTCCCCCTCACCAACTGCCAGAATTGACTCCGCCCCTGTGGCCGCCCCACTTCCTCCTTCCTGTCCAATCCCTGAGGCTGGCTGAGGGTTTGAATTTCCCGCCAAAACCTCGGGGCCCGCCTCCTCAATTGTTTGTTCTTTGGGTGGGGCGGCCATTTTGTAGCTTTTTAACTTGTTGGCAAAACTTTTAGGGCAGTCTCTGTAGAGATGGGATGATTCTCCACAGAGGTTGCACTTTCTGCCATTTTGGCACTCTTCAAAAATGTGCCCAATTTCTCTGCACTTCCTACACACTACTTCTTGGCATGCCTCGGCGAGATGTCCAAGTTTGCCACACTTGCGGCATAGCTTGGGCATCCCTTGGTAATGGATGTAGCCTCTATTCTCTCCCAACACAATCATAGAAGGTATTTGACTCAGGCCATGGTAGCTGTTGGGATCTGCCCATTGTTTAATGGGCACTCTCCACGCACAGCTCCAGATACCGTCTTCATCTAAAACCTTGACTGGTTGTCCACGAATAGAGCAATATCTTGCCAACCACACAGAAATATCTTCTCCACTAACTGTTTCATTAAACATCCTGACAATCACAACTTTCAGTGAATTATCAGTCAGTTTTTCCACAGTGAACATGGAGAAATTGGCTTTACACATTTCAAATCGAGTCCAAAAAGTACTTAGTAAGGAAGCAGAAGCAAAACTCACATCAAAACCATGGTTCAGGGGCAGAGTCAACAGGCAGTTTATGTCCACAACCTTAAAACCGAGTAACTGTTGGATGCACTTCCTAGAAAAGTCCAGTCTGGACATGACCGGGAGAGTGCTATCCTCTTTTGGTTTAAATTTAAAACGCACGCTGTGGTGCCTCCTCGTGCCGGCACGAGCAGCCGACATGTTGGAGGCACCACCAGCACGCTGCGGCTAAAACCCAACAATAAATATACAATAAATAAGTTAAAACCCGCTTACCTTAAAACAAGAAGATTCCTCGTAGAACGAGTCGTCACTTAAAAGCCGCTTGTCAATGTACCTCCTGAAGGGTGTGTGTCCCGTGTGACAAGCAACACACGAGACCAAGGTCCCACAAGAGGCGACCGCTGTCTCAGACGTCTGACCAGACCACTTGATCTTAGCCAAAAGGCCGAGAAGCGATGACACAATGACGCAGAGGCGGGGGAGCCGGCAAAAGCCACGCCCACCTGGGCCGCGGCGAGAGGGTCTAAGGTCGCCAACAAACAAGCTCAGCTCAGATTGGTTGTCACACCGAAAATGGATCACAACAGAGTGCACAACACGACACTCTGGAGTGCAACCTGGGATTTTGGATCATCAACATTCTGCCCTAAAAGTGAGCGGGCAGACCAAAGCGTACGTCGTAGAGACTTGAAACTCTGACGGATGCTAGTACCCGCCCGGTCTACAACATCACCAAGGCTCGCCCCGATCGGCCCCAGGGTGGCGCTGCAGCGATCAAAAGTACGAAATGGCTCGTAACTCCTCGACCGTCCGTCGCAGACCCAAGTGTCTTACATGACCGGAATCCTTGGCTCGGGCCGAACAAGACGCACACCTCGGATTGGATGGTCGCGCTGGCGAGATTTTCGGGTATTTTGGATTTTCTGAAAAACCTACTTTTGCACACTAGTCCTAGGTTTTTTGCCCGATCTGACCCAAACCGGTGCAGAAAGATTCTCTGGAGTCTGACTGCCAACAGTGATCGTGAAAAAAGTCGGAATTTCCATTCGCGTTGGCGACCGGACGCCAAAACGTTGGGAGTTGGCGGGGGGGCTTTACTTAAATGGCTATAACTCGCCAACGGAATGAGACAATTACACCCAACTCGGTACACCTGTGTACGGGCTCAGCCTGTGGTCACGTGAAAAGGGATGCGGCGACTGGCCACTTGGTGGCGCTGTAAACAGAAAAAACAACAACATGAATACGGCCATAGACGGCTGTATATCACATGATGTTTCACACATGCACAAGGTATTCATACCACATGATAGACCTCCTCATTACGAACAACTTTGCCTCCAGGACAACTGCTGTGAATCAAATCGTTTGTTAAATATTGGAGATTATTTGAAGAAGAATAAAACAAATCCATTTAAACAAAAAAGAAAAAACCTCCTTTCACAGAGGTTGTTTTATATCTCCCGATCAACCACTGCAGTTAAAATTATCTGGACTTCCTAGGTCATCAACTATCAGAAGAAGAAGAAGAAAAACATAAGTGGAACTTTAACAATCTGCTCTTTTAACCAGTGTGTCCAGGGGAGAGCGCGTACGCAGTCCCCCACTACCATAAATTATGCAGTCGAGATTCCCACATTTGGGGAATTCGCAGGGGTCAGCACAACCGGAGTGCAATGGCCGAGCCATTTTTTTGTTGTTTTTGTTGTTTTTTCATGCTCCGGCTCCGTGAGCCAAAAATCTATTTAATACGCAGTCCCCGGATAGTGGACGAATCAGATATTAAACGGATAGGAACAGAGTTTTTTTTTTTTACACCACGATTCTACCTTTACTAGTATAGTATATGATCACCTACAACACGACAATACACACTACTTCCATTAACACCTGCTGCCACATAACACCAAAACATTTCTTTCATTGAACACTTTAGGGGGGTGCACCGTTCCCAGAAGTACTGCAATACCGGGTCGATGCGTGGAGTGGACGGAGCAAGCCCCTATTCCATCTCCCAGCTCCAAAAAGCAATTTAATATATGGTGCCCGGGTAGGGCACGTATCAGATATTAAACTGATAAGAACAGATTTTTTTCTTTCGAAAAAAGTTTATTGTCACAGTTTTTCCATTATTTCCATTTCCACATTTTTTTTTCCTTTCTTAAAAATCACATGTTTTAAAACAAAAATTACATATTTAACGTTTAAAAATCAGTTTTGTGTGGTGTGTAGTTTAAAAGTCCATGTATGTTGATATTTGTTGTTTAAAAGAAAGTTAAATGGATGAAAATAAATGCAATTAAAACTGTAAAACAAATAAAACATGCCAAATAAAACATCTCTTGTACAGGATCGAGGGTGAGTCCCTATCAAGATTGTCCATTCACTCCAGGTCTCCAGAACAGGCTCCAGACTCCCCGCTTCCGGTGCCCAGCGGAGATCCCCTCTCCTCCGGCCCGCTGGCCCGCTGTTCCCGTAGCCGGTGTGGTGAGGGTGCATCTACGGGCGGCCAGGGTCGGTGGCGGCCGGGACCTTCCCCGTGTGGCCCGGCCCCCCCATCCGAATAACGACGTCCGGCGCCTCCTGCAGCGTTGATTTTATCAGTTGCTCGCACGCGTGTAGGGGCACCGTAACGCGTTTCCCCACCAGCAGGTTTCTGGTGACCCAGATGGCATCCTTGATCATGTTTAGGGTGAGCCAGAGCGAGGAGAATTGGGGTGATGTAAGCTCCTTCAAGCCCTGACCCACCCCCAGGATGGCGAGCTTGTAGTCCACCTGGGCCCCACCCGCTGGCAGGCACGGGAAAAACAGGGGGCCGGTCTTGGCCCACAGGTCCCGCGCAGCGCCGCACTCCCAGAGCAGATGGTAGACGGTCTCCGGGGAACCACATCCGGACCGTGGGCAGGTGGAGTTTTTGGCCATGCCTCTGGAGTGCATGACCGCCCTGACCGGGAGGATCTCATGAGCCACCATCCACGACAAGTCTTTCAGCCTGTTCTGGAGAGCTGGGTGGGCTGCGTTCCTCCAAACGTCTTTGGCCTCACCTAGTGTGAGGCCTGGAACCGGACTCACCGATTCCCGATCCTGCACAAGAGAGATAAGAGACTTATGGTTAGTTAAAATGGTGGCATCATTTGTCTCTAAAAGATATTTCTTTAAAAATTTCTTAATAAAACTATGCTCTTTTGACAAATTAAAAGACACTGGACTTTTAAGATCAATGGGTAAAATTCTCAAAGTTCTTAGGTATGACCCCATCCAGAATCGGGTCATGGCTGCTGTCTTGTGTTCTCTGGATGGGGTCAGGGCGTATTGGATGTGGAGGGCGGCAAAGCGGCTGCCTAAAAACAGGTGGGGGTCTGGGAGGCCTTTCCCGCCATTTTCTTTTTTCTTTTTGACGACCTCCCTCTTTAGTCGTTCCCACTTGGACCCCCACAGGAAATAAAATACCGCCCTCTCCAGCTTGGCCAGGAATCGTCTTGGGGGACTAAAAACAGAACAGACAAGTAAAATTAGTGGTAAAATCACTGCTTTAAAAATTAAAATCTTGCCTTCAAACGTCAATTGTCTCAGTCCCCAAAAGCCCAGTCTTTGCCTGACTTTCCCTAACATGTCAGTCCAGTTTCCTTGTCCTCCACCCTCTCTGTCAAATTTTACACCTAAAATTTTCAAATCATTGTCTTTAAAATCCAAATCTAGTCCAACTGTGTCTACGTTCCCCCACGGCCCGAAGAGCTGGGCCTCGGACTTACTCCTATTGAGCTTGGCGCCCGAGGCCCGACCGTACCAGTCAGTCAAGTCCATTGCTCTTCGTACTGATAAAAGGTCAGTCGCTAAAAGGGTCACGTCATCCATATATAAAACACAAGTCGCCGTCAGTCCACCAGTCCCTGGGATGTCTAGTCCTTTAATCCATTTATCCCTTCTCAAGATTTGTGCCAGTGGCTCAATACAAGCCACATACAGAAGGGGAGATAAAGGACACCCCTGACGGACGCCGCTGTAGAGTTTTACAGCTTTGGATAAATGCCCGTTAACCAAAATTCTGCTAGACAGATCGTTGTACAGCAGTCCCACCCAGGCTATGAACCTCCCTGGAAACCCCATTTTACCCAGTACCTTAAAAAGGAACTGGTGCGAGACGCGGTCAAAGGCTTTTTCGAAATCTAAATTTAGGACTACTAGCCGAATGTTTCTGTCTCTCGCAAAACAGATGGCGTCTCTGATCAGTACCAGGCTGTCCGTGATCTTCCTGCCGGGCACAGCGCATGCTTGATCCAGGTGGATTACGTCCTCTAAAACAGTCGACATACGTGTAGCTAAAATCTTACTAAAAAGTTTACAATCATAATTTAAAAGAGTGATTGGTCGCCAGTTTCTCAAGTCAGTCTTGTCCCCTTTTTTGTATAGTAATGTAACTATCCCTACTCTAAAGCTGTCTGGAAGTCTGTCAAGAGTCTCAAGTTCTTTAAAAACTGTCATTAAGTCGTGTGCTAAAATGTCCCAGAAAGTCAGATAAAACTCAAAGGGGAGTCCATCCAAGCCTGGGGACTTCCCCTTTTTAAAACCTTTTAGCGCTTTGTGCATTTCTAAAGGAGTAAAATCTTGGGATAAAAGCACATCTGGACTCTTTAGCTTTTTGTCTAAAAACCCTAAAACTTCCTCTAAGATGCTATTGTGTACCTCTTTAGTGCTGTATAAATTATTGTAAAAACTTTCAATTTCCCCTAAAATCAGATCTGTTGTATTTGCCTCCCCACCTGTAAAAGTTTTTAAAGTATTAATTGACCCTCCCCGTGATATTGTCTTTTAAAAAAAATATCTAGTACACTTTTCCCCTTCTTCTATTTCTCTCTCCTTACATCTTAAAATGACACCTTTACTCTTTGTTTCGGACAAATCTGACGTTTCTTTCTTTAATTCTTTAATTTCTTCTGTAAAATCCAATCCACTGTTTAAAAGGTTAAAATATCTCTGCAGTCGTTTTTGCAGCCCCATCATGCGTCTTTTTTCTTTATTCTTTTTTTCTTTTCCAATTTGTTTAAAAAACCTTCCTGTCCTTTGTTTCACCATCTCCCACCACTGTGCACGTGAGTCGAAAAAAGTCTTGGAGGGTCTGCCATTGGCTGAACTGCTCCCTATATTCACTAATCACTTCCTCATCCTCTAATAGGGAACAGTTCAGCTTCCACAGCCCTCCCCCTACAGTCACACCCGTGGGTAGTGAAAGGGTGCAGGAGAGCATCATGTGATCAGAAAAGAAGAGGGGGCTCAATGTAGCATCGGTCGGCGGGCAGTCCCTTGTAAAAACATAGTCAATTCGAGAGGCTCTGGCGCCATCACCACTGAACCAGGTGAAGCCCTCCTCTCTTTGATGCATTGTTTTAAAGCAGTCAACTAACTTAAAATCTTTGACTATATTTTGTAATAAAACCGATGTCTTGTCGACCTTTAAATCCTCTCCTACCCTCTTTCTATCCTGTCTTGATAAAACACAATTAAAATCCCCTGCTACCACTAGGGGAGCCCTACCTAGCATGTGGGGCTGCAGGTCTTCTAAAAGCTCATACCTGTTGTTTTTACCTGTAAAACCATACACATTTAAAATGTTAAAATCCTTACCTAAAAAAGTCAGACTAGCTAAAATTGCCCGCCCGTCCCTCACCACAGTGCTGCCCTTCACCAAAACATGGGAATTTAATAATTATAATAGCAACACCGTCATTTTTGTTAAAATTGGAACCACTCCAGATGGAAAGTCCTGGGGTCCAAATCTCCTCCCACTTCCTGTAATTTGTTAAAAAAGGCAGACCACATTCTTGCAATAAAAACACATCTGACTTAAAAGATTTTAAAAAGGATAACACACTCTGTGCTCGTGTATTGCTCTTCACACTTCTCACATTGATTGTGGAGATAGTGAGAGCCATGAGCAGTATGGTTAAAAGGGTGTGAGACATTTAAAAGCAACCAAGGGACTACAGAGATATAATTAAAATCATGTTATTTCTTGTTGCACTTGCCTTCCCTTTTCCCCAGATGAGCTGGGATCAGGGGGGCAAGTGCTTGACGCCTCAGGGCTCGCAGAGTGGGCCTCTTGCGAATCCTTTGGCGACGATGTTCTTAGCTTGAAATGCAGAAAGGAGACTTCATTAGGAGATTCTGCGGGCCACATACGGGCTAGATCTTCCAGGGGGGAACTATCTAGCCGATGCGCTACCCGCAGCTTTTTCTCCTCTGTTTGAACCAGAGGATATCTCGCAGTTCTTTTCTGCACTTGAGCATTGGGGAGCGAAACATCTGTTTCACTCCCACTCGTGGACACACTAACCTCAGACACGGTTACTAGGGAGGAAGCCATTTCCTCCTCTTCATCCTCCATACTGTCTTCTTTTTCAATTTCATTTTGAGGATTGGCTTCCTCCCCCTCACCAACTGCCAGAATTGACTCCGCCCCTGTGGCCGCCCCACTTCCTCCTTCCTGTCCAATCCCTGAGGCTGGCTGAGGGTTTGAATTTCCCGCCAAAACCTCGGGGCCCGCCTCCTCAATTGTTTGTTCTTTGGGTGGGGCGGCCATTTTGTAGCTTTTTAACTTGTTGGCAAAACTTTTAGGGCAGTCTCTGTAGAGATGGGATGATTCTCCACAGAGGTTGCACTTTCTGCCATTTTGGCACTCTTCAAAAATGTGCCCAATTTCTCTGCACTTCCTACACACTACTTCTTGGCATGCCTCGGCGAGATGTCCAAGTTTGCCACACTTGCGGCATAGCTTGGGCATCCCTTGGTAATGGATGTAGCCTCTATTCTCTCCCAACACAATCATAGAAGGTATTTGACTCAGGCCATGGTAGCTGTTGGGATCTGCCCATTGTTTAATGGGCACTCTCCACGCACAGCTCCAGATACCGTCTTCATCTAAAACCTTGACTGGTTGTCCACGAATAGAGCAATATCTTGCCAACCACACAGAAATATCTTCTCCACTAACTGTTTCATTAAACATCCTGACAATCACAACTTTCAGTGAATTATCAGTCAGTTTTTCCACAGTGAACATGGAGAAATTGGCTTTACACATTTCAAATCGAGTCCAAAAAGTACTTAGTAAGGAAGCAGAAGCAAAACTCACATCAAAACCATGGTTCAGGGGCAGAGTCAACAGGCAGTTTATGTCCACAACCTTAAAACCGAGTAACTGTTGGATGCACTTCCTAGAAAAGTCCAGTCTGGACATGACCGGGAGAGCGCTATCCTCTTTTGGTTTAAATTTAAAACGCACGCTGTGGTGCCTCCTCGTGCCGGCACGAGCAGCCGACATGTTGGAGGCACCACCAGCACGCTGCGGCTAAAACCCAACAATAAATATACAATAAATAAGTTAAAACCTGCTTACCTTAAAACAAGAAGATTCCTCGTAGAACGAGTCGTCACTTAAAAGCCGCTTGTCAATGTACCTCCTGAAGGGTGTGTGTCCCGTGTGACAAGCAACACACGAGACCAAGGTCCCACAAGAGGCGACCGCTGTCTCAGACGTCTGACCAGACCACTTGATCTTAGCCAAAAGGCCGAGAAGCGATGACACAATGACGCAGAGGCGGGGGAGCCGGCAAAAGCCACGCCCACCTGGGCCGCGGCGAGAGGGTCTAAGGTCGCCAACAAACAAGCTCAGCTCAGATTGGTTGTCACACCGAAAATGGATCACAACAGAGTGCACAACACGACACTCTGGAGTGCAACCTGGGATTTTGGATCATCAACATTCTGCCCTAAAAGTGAGCGGGCAGACCAAAGCGTACGTCGTAGAGACTTGAAACTCTGACGGATGCTAGTACCCGCCCGGTCTACAACATCACCAAGGCTCGCCCCGATCGGCCCCAGGGTGGCGCTGCAGCGATCAAAAGTACGAAATGGCTCGTAACTCCTCGACCGTCCGTCGCAGACCCAAGTGTCTTACATGACCGGAATCCTTGGCTCGGGCCGAACAAGACGCACGCCTCGGATTGGATGGTCGCGCTGGCGAGATTTTCGGGTATTTTGGATTTTCTGAAAAACCTACTTTTGCACACTAGTCCTAGGTTTTTTGCCCGATCTGACCCAAACCGGTGCAGAAAGATTCTCTGGAGTCTGACTGCCAACAGTGATCGTGAAAAAAGTCGGAATTTCCATTCGCGTTGGCGACCGGACGCCAAAACGTTGGGAGTTGGCGAGGCGGGCTTTACTTAAATGGCTATAACTCGCCAACGGAATGAGACAATTACACCCAACTCGGTACACCTGTGTACGGGCTCAGCCTGTGGTCACGTGAAAAGGGATGCGGCGACTGGCCACTTGAGGGCGCTGTAAACAGAAAAAACAACAACATGAATACGGCCATAGACGGCTGTATATCACATGATGTTTCACACATGCACAAGGTATTCATACCACATGATAGACCTCCTCATTACGAACAACTTTGCCTCCAGGACAACTGCTGTGAATCAAATCGTTTGTTAAATATTGGAGATTATTTGAAGAAGAATAAAACAAATCCATTTAAACAAAAAAGAAAAAACCTCCTTTCACAGAGGTTGTTTTATATCTCCCGATCAACCACTGCAGTTAAAATTATCTGGACTTCCTAGGTCATCAACTATCAGAAGAAGAAGAAGAAAAACATAAGTGGAACTTTAACAATCTGCTCTTTTAACCAGTGTGTCCAGGGGAGAGCGCGTACGCAGTCCCCCACTACCATAAATTATGCAGTCGAGATTCCCACATTTGGGGAATTCGCAGGGGTCAGCACAACCGGAGTGCAATGGCCGAGCCATTTTTTTGTTGTTTTTGTTGTTTTTTCATGCTCCGGCTCCGTGAGCCAAAAATCTATTTAATACGCAGTCCCCGGATAGTGGACGAATCAGATATTAAACGGATAGGAACAGAGTTTTTTTTTTTTACACCACGATTCTACCTTTACTAGTATAGTATATGATCACCTACAACACGACAATACACACTACTTCCATTAACACCTGCTGCCACATAACACCAAAACATTTCTTTCATTGAACACTTTAGGGGGGTGCACCGTTCCCAGAAGTACTGCAATACCGGGTCGATGCGTGGAGTGGACGGAGCAAGCCCCTATTCCATCTCCCAGCTCCAAAAAGCAATTTAATATATGGTGCCCGGGTAGGGCACGTATCAGATATTAAACTGATAAGAACAGATTTTTTTCTTTCGAAAAAAGTTTATTGTCACAGTTTTTCCATTATTTCCATTTCCACATTTTTTTTTCCTTTCTTAAAAATCACATGTTTTAAAACAAAAATTACATATTTAACGTTTAAAAATCAGTTTTGTGTGGTGTGTAGTTTAAAAGTCCATGTATGTTGATATTTGTTGTTTAAAAGAAAGTTAAATGGATGAAAATAAATGCAATTAAAACTGTAAAACAAATAAAACATGCCAAATAAAACATCTCTTGTACAGGATCGAGGGTGAGTCCCTATCAAGATTGTCCATTCACTCCAGGTCTCCAGAACAGGCTCCAGACTCCCCGCTTCCGGTGCCCAGCGGAGATCCCCTCTCCTCCGGCCCGCTGGCCCGCTGTTCCCGTAGCCGGTGTGGTGAGGGTGCATCTACGGGCGGCCAGGGTCGGTGGCGGCCGGGACCTTCCCCGTGTGGCCCGGCCCCCCCATCCGAATAACGACGTCCGGCGCCTCCTGCAGCGTTGATTTTATCAGTTGCTCGCACGCGTGGAGGGGCACCGTAACGCGTTTCCCCACCAGCAGGTTTCTGGTGACCCAGATGGCATCCTTGATCATGTTTAGGGTGAGCCAGAGCGAGGAGAATTGGGGTGATGTAAGCTCCTTCAAGCCCTGACCCACCCCCAGGATGGCGAGCTTGTAGTCCACCTGGGCCCCACCCGCTGGCAGGCACGGGAAAAACAGGGGGCCGGTCTTGGCCCACAGGTCCCGCGCAGCGCCGCACTCCCAGAGCAGATGGTAGACGGTCTCCGGGGAACCACATCCGGACCGTGGGCAGGTGGAGTTTTTGGCCATGCCTCTGGAGTGCATGACCGCCCTGACCGGGAGGATCTCATGAGCCACCATCCACGACAAGTCTTTCAGCCTGTTCTGGAGAGCTGGGTGGGCTGCGTTCCTCCAAACGTCTTTGGCCTCACCTAGTGTGAGGCCTGGAACCGGACTCACCGATTCCCGATCCTGCACAAGAGAGATAAGAGACTTATGGTTAGTTAAAATGGTGGCATCATTTGTCTCTAAAAGATATTTCTTTAAAAATTTCTTAATAAAACTATGCTCTTTTGACAAATTAAAAGACACTGGACTTTTAAGATCAATGGGTAAAATTCTCAAAGTTCTTAGGTATGACCCCATCCAGAATCGGGTCATGGCTGCTGTCTTGTGTTCTCTGGATGGGGTCAGGGCGTATTGGATGTGGAGGGCGGCAAAGCGGCTGCCTAAAAACAGGTGGGGGTCTGGGAGGCCTTTCCCGCCATTTTCTTTTTTCTTTTTGACGACCTCCCTCTTTAGTCGTTCCCACTTGGACCCCCACAGGAAATAAAATACCGCCCTCTCCAGCTTGGCCAGGAATCGTCTTGGGGGACTAAAAACAGAACAGACAAGTAAAATTAGTGGTAAAATCACTGCTTTAAAAATTAAAATCTTGCCTTCAAACGTCAATTGTCTCAGTCCCCAAAAGCCCAGTCTTTGCCTGACTTTCCCTAACATGTCAGTCCAGTTTCCTTGTCCTCCACCCTCTCTGTCAAATTTTACACCTAAAATTTTCAAATCATTGTCTTTAAAATCCAAATCTAGTCCAACTGTGTCTACGTTCCCCCACGGCCCGAAGAGCTGGGCCTCGGACTTACTCCTATTGAGCTTGGCGCCCGAGGCCCGACCGTACCAGTCAGTCAAGTCCATTGCTCTTCGTACTGATAAAAGGTCAGTCGCTAAAAGGGTCACGTCATCCATATATAAAACACAAGTCGCCGTCAGTCCACCAGTCCCTGGGATGTCTAGTCCTTTAATCCATTTATCCCTTCTCAAGATTTGTGCCAGTGGCTCAATACAAGCCACATACAGAAGGGGAGATAAAGGACACCCCTGACGGACGCCGCTGTAGAGTTTTACAGCTTTGGATAAATGCCCGTTAACCAAAATTCTGCTAGACAGATCGTTGTACAGCAGTCCCACCCAGGCTATGAACCTCCCTGGAAACCCCATTTTACCCAGTACCTTAAAAAGGAACTGGTGCGAGACGCGGTCAAAGGCTTTTTCGAAATCTAAATTTAGGACTACTAGCCGAATGTTTCTGTCTCTCGCAAAACAGATGGCGTCTCTGATCAGTACCAGGCTGTCCGTGATCTTCCTGCCGGGCACAGCGCATGCTTGATCCAGGTGGATTACGTCCTCTAAAACAGTCGACATACGTGTAGCTAAAATCTTACTAAAAAGTTTACAATCATAATTTAAAAGAGTGATTGGTCGCCAGTTTCTCAAGTCAGTCTTGTCCCCTTTTTTGTATAGTAATGTAACTATCCCTACTCTAAAGCTGTCTGGAAGTCTGTCAAGAGTCTCAAGTTCTTTAAAAACTGTCATTAAGTCGTGTGCTAAAATGTCCCAGAAAGTCAGATAAAACTCAAAGGGGAGTCCATCCAAGCCTGGGGACTTCCCCTTTTTAAAACCTTTTAGCGCTTTGTGCATTTCTAAAGGAGTAAAATCTTGGGATAAAAGCACATCTGGACTCTTTAGCTTTTTGTCTAAAAACCCTAAAACTTCCTCTAAGATGCTATTGTGTACCTCTTTAGTGCTGTATAAATTATTGTAAAAACTTTCAATTTCCCCTAAAATCAGATCTGTTGTATTTGCCTCCCCACCTGTAAAAGTTTTTAAAGTATTAATTGACCCTCCCCGTGATATTGTCTTTTTAAAAAAATATCTAGTACACTTTTCCCCTTCTTCTATTTCTCTCTCCTTACATCTTAAAATGACACCTTTACTCTTTGTTTCGGACAAATCTGACGTTTCTTTCTTTAATTCTTTAATTTCTTCTGTAAAATCCAATCCACTGTTTAAAAGGTTAAAATATCTCTGCAGTCGTTTTTGCAGCCCCATCATGCGTCTTTTTTCTTTATTCTTTTTTTCTTTTCCAATTTGTTTAAAAAACCTTCCTGTCCTTTGTTTCACCATCTCCCACCACTGTGCACGTGAGTCGAAAAAAGTCTTGGAGGGTCTGCCATTGGCTGAACTGCTCCCTATATTCACTAATCACTTCCTCATCCTCTAATAGGGAACAGTTCAGCTTCCACAGCCCTCCCCCTACAGTCACACCCGTGGGTAGTGAAAGGGTGCAGGAGAGCATCATGTGATCAGAAAAGAAGAGGGGGCTCAATGTAGCATCGGTTGGCGGGCAGTCCCTTGTAAAAACATAGTCAATTCGAGAGGCTCTGGCGCCATCACCACTGAACCAGGTGAAGCCCTCCTCTCTTTGATGCATTGTTTTAAAGCAGTCAACTAACTTAAAATCTTTGACTATATTTTGTAATAAAACCGATGTCTTGTC
The DNA here is from genome assembly GCF_029890125.1 of Rhinichthys klamathensis goyatoka. Taxonomy (NCBI): domain Eukaryota; kingdom Metazoa; phylum Chordata; class Actinopteri; order Cypriniformes; family Leuciscidae; genus Rhinichthys; species Rhinichthys klamathensis. The sequence goes on from NW_026606825.1 coordinate 508,779, forward strand.
GACCTTTAAATCCTCTCCTACCCTCTTTCTATCCTGTCTTGATAAAACACAATTAAAATCCCCTGCTACCACTAGGGGAGCCCTACCTAGCATGTGGGGCTGCAGGTCTTCTAAAAGCTCATACCTGTTGTTTTTACCTGTAAAACCATACACATTTAAAATGTTAAAATCCTTACCTAAAAAAGTCAGACTAGCTAAAATTGCCCGCCCGTCCCTCACCACAGTGCTGCCCTTCACCAAAACATGGGGATTTTTTATTAAAATAGCAACACCGTCATTTTTGTTAAAATTGGACCCACTCCAGATGGAAAGTCCTGGGGTCCAAATCTCCTCCCACTTCCTGTAATTTGTTAAAAAAGGCAGACCACATTCTTGCAATAAAAACACATCTGACTTAAAAGATTTTAAAAAGGATAACACACTCTGTGCTCGTGTATTGCTCTTCACACTTCTCACATTGATTGTGGAGATAGTGAGAGCCATGAGCAGTATGGTTAAAAGGGTGTGAGACATTTAAAAGCAACCAAGGGACTACAGAGATATAATTAAAATCATGTTATTTCTTGTTGCACTTGCCTTCCCTTTTCCCCAGATGAGCTGGGATCAGGGGGGCAAGTGCTTGACGCCTCAGGGCTCGCAGAGTGGGCCTCTTGCGAATCCTTTGGTGACGATGTTCTTAGCTTGAAATGCAGAAAGGAGACTTCATTAGGAGATTCTGCGGGCCACATACGGGCTAGATCTTCCAGGGGGGAACTATCTAGCCGATGCGCTACCCGCAGCTTTTTCTCCTCTGTTTGAACCAGAGGATATCTCGCAGTTCTTTTCTGCACTTGAGCATTGGGGAGCGAAACATCTGTTTCACTCCCACTCGTGGACACACTAACCTCAGACACGGTTACTAGGGAGGAAGCCATTTCCTCCTCTTCATCCTCCATACTGTCTTCTTTTTCAATTTCATTTTGAGGATTGGCTTCCTCCCCCTCACCAACTGCCAGAATTGACTCCGCCCCTGTGGCCGCCCCACTTCCTCCTTCCTGTCCAATCCCTGAGGCTGGCTGAGGGTTTGAATTTCCCGCCAAAACCTCGGGGCCCGCCTCCTCAATTGTTTGTTCTTTGGGTGGGGCGGCCATTTTGTAGCTTTTTAACTTGTTGGCAAAACTTTTAGGGCAGTCTCTGTAGAGATGGGATGATTCTCCACAGAGGTTGCACTTTCTGCCATTTTGGCACTCTTCAAAAATGTGCCCAATTTCTCTGCACTTCCTACACACTACTTCTTGGCATGCCTCGGCGAGATGTCCAAGTTTGCCACACTTGCGGCATAGCTTGGGCATCCCTTGGTAATGGATGTAGCCTCTATTCTCTCCCAACACAATCATAGAAGGTATTTGACTCAGGCCATGGTAGCTGTTGGGATCTGCCCATTGTTTAATGGGCACTCTCCACGCACAGCTCCAGATACCGTCTTCATCTAAAACCTTGACTGGTTGTCCACGAATAGAGCAATATCTTGCCAACCACACAGAAATATCTTCTCCACTAACTGTTTCATTAAACATCCTGACAATCACAACTTTCAGTGAATTATCAGTCAGTTTTTCCACAGTGAACATGGAGAAATTGGCTTTACACATTTCAAATCGAGTCCAAAAAGTACTTAGTAAGGAAGCAGAAGCAAAACTCACATCAAAACCATGGTTCAGGGGCAGAGTCAACAGGCAGTTTATGTCCACAACCTTAAAACCGAGTAACTGTTGGATGCACTTCCTAGAAAAGTCCAGTCTGGACATGACCGGGAGAGTGCTATCCTCTTTTGGTTTAAATTTAAAACGCACGCTGTGGTGCCTCCTCGTGCCGGCACGAGCAGCCGACATGTTGGAGGCACCACCAGCACGCTGCGGCTAAAACCCAACAATAAATATACAATAAATAAGTTAAAACCCGCTTACCTTAAAACAAGAAGATTCCTCGTAGAACGAGTCGTCACTTAAAAGCCGCTTGTCAATGTACCTCCTGAAGGGTGTGTGTCCCGTGTGACAAGCAACACACGAGACCAAGGTCCCACAAGAGGCGACCGCTGTCTCAGACGTCTGACCAGACCACTTGATCTTAGCCAAAAGGCCGAGAAGCGATGACACAATGACGCAGAGGCGGGGGAGCCGGCAAAAGCCACGCCCACCTGGGCCGCGGCGAGAGGGTCTAAGGTCGCCAACAAACAAGCTCAGCTCAGATTGGTTGTCACACCGAAAATGGATCACAACAGAGTGCACAACACGACACTCTGGAGTGCAACCTGGGATTTTGGATCATCAACATTCTGCCCTAAAAGTGAGCGGGCAGACCAAAGCGTACGTCGTAGAGACTTGAAACTCTGACGGATGCTAGTACCCGCCCGGTCTACAACATCACCAAGGCTCGCCCCGATCGGCCCCAGGGTGGCGCTGCAGCGATCAAAAGTACGAAATGGCTCGTAACTCCTCGACCGTCCGTCGCAGACCCAAGTGTCTTACATGACCGGAATCCTTGGCTCGGGCCGAACAAGACGCACGCCTCAGATTGGATGGTCGCGCTGGCGAGATTTTCGGGTATTTTGGATTTTCTGAAAAACCTACTTTTGCACACTAGTCCTAGGTTTTTTGCCCGATCTGACCCAAACCGGTGCAGAAAGATTCTCTGGAGTCTGACTGCCAACAGTGATCGTGAAAAAAGTCGGAATTTCCATTCGCGTTGGCGACCGGACGCCAAAACGTTGGGAGTTGGCGAGGCGGGCTTTACTTAAATGGCTATAACTCGCCAACGGAATGAGACAATTACACCCAACTCGGTACACCTGTGTACGGGCTCAGCCTGTGGTCACGTGAAAAGGGATGCGGCGACTGGCCACTTGGTGGCGCTGTAAACAGAAAAAACAACAACATGAATACGGCCATAGACGGCTGTATATCACATGATGTTTCACACATGCACAAGGTATTCATACCACATGATAGACCTCCTCATTACGAACAACTTTGCCTCCAGGACAACTGCTGTGAATCAAATCGTTTGTTAAATATTGGAGATTATTTGAAGAAGAATAAAACAAATCCATTTAAACAAAAAAGAAAAAACCTCCTTTCACAGAGGTTGTTTTATATCTCCCGATCAACCACTGCAGTTAAAATTATCTGGACTTCCTAGGTCATCAACTATCAGAAGAAGAAGAAGAAAAACATAAGTGGAACTTTAACAATCTGCTCTTTTAACCAGTGTGTCCAGGGGAGAGCGCGTACGCAGTCCCCCACTACCATAAATTATGCAGTCGAGATTCCCACATTTGGGGAATTCGCAGGGGTCAGCACAACCGGAGTGCAATGGCCGAGCCATTTTTTTGTTGTTTTTGTTGTTTTTTCATGCTCCGGCTCCGTGAGCCAAAAATCTATTTAATACGCAGTCCCCGGATAGTGGACGAATCAGATATTAAACGGATAGGAACAGAGTTTTTTTTTTTTACACCACGATTCTACCTTTACTAGTATAGTATATGATCACCTACAACACGACAATACACACTACTTCCATTAACACCTGCTGCCACATAACACCAAAACATTTCTTTCATTGAACACTTTAGGGGGGTGCACCGTTCCCAGAAGTACTGCAATACCGGGTCGATGCGTGGAGTGGACGGAGCAAGCCCCTATTCCATCTCCCAGCTCCAAAAAGCAATTTAATATATGGTGCCCGGGTAGGGCACGTATCAGATATTAAACTGATAAGAACAGATTTTTTTCTTTCGAAAAAAGTTTATTGTCACAGTTTTTCCATTATTTCCATTTCCACATTTTTTTTTCCTTTCTTAAAAATCACATGTTTTAAAACAAAAATTACATATTTAACGTTTAAAAATCAGTTTTGTGTGGTGTGTAGTTTAAAAGTCCATGTATGTTGATATTTGTTGTTTAAAAGAAAGTTAAATGGATGAAAATAAATGCAATTAAAACTGTAAAACAAATAAAACATGCCAAATAAAACATCTCTTGTACAGGATCGAGGGTGAGTCCCTATCAAGATTGTCCATTCACTCCAGGTCTCCAGAACAGGCTCCAGACTCCCCGCTTCCGGTGCCCAGCGGAGATCCCCTCTCCTCCGGCCCGCTGGCCCGCTGTTCCCGTAGCCGGTGTGGTGAGGGTGCATCTACGGGCGGCCAGGGTCGGTGGCGGCCGGGACCTTCCCCGTGTGGCCCGACCCCCCCATCCGAATAACGACGTCCGGCGCCTCCTGCAGCGTTGATTTTATCAGTTGCTCGCACGCGTGGAGGGGCACCGTAACGCGTTTCCCCACCAGCAGGTTTCTGGTGACCCAGATGGCATCCTTGATCATGTTTAGGGTGAGCCAGAGCGAGGTGAATTGCTTTGATGTTAGCTCCTTCAAGCCCTGACCCAGCCCCAGGATGGCGAGCTTGTAGTCCACCTGGGCCCCACCCGCTGGCAGGCACGGGAAAAACAGGGGGCCGGTCTTGGCCCACAGGTCCCGCGCAGCGCCGCACTCCCAGAGCAGATGGTAGACGGTCTCCGGGGAACCACATCCGGACCGTGGGCAGGTGGAGTTTTTGGCCATGCCTCTGGAGTGCATGATCCCCCTGACCGGGAGGATCTCATGAGCCACCATCCACGACAAGTCTTTCAGCCTGTTCTGGAGAGCTGGGTGGGCTGCGTTCCTCCAAACGTCTTTGGCCTCACCTAGTGTGAGGCCTGGAACCGGACTCACCGATTCCCGATCCTGCACAAGAGAGATAAGAGACTTATGGTTAGTTAAAATGGTGGCATCATTTGTCTCTAAAAGATATTTCTTTAAAAATTTCTTAATAAAACTATGCTCTTTTGACAAATTAAAAGACACTGGACTTTTAAGATCAATGGGTAAAATTCTCAAAGTTCTTAGGTATGACCCCATCCAGAATCGGGTCATGGCTGCTGTCTTGTGTTCTCTGGATGGGGTCAGGGCGTATTGGATGTGGAGGGCGGCAAAGCGGCTGCCTAAAAACAGGTGGGGGTCTGGGAGGCCTTTCCCGCCATTTTCTTTTTTCTTTTTGACGACCTCCCTCTTTAGTCGTTCCCACTTGGACCCCCACAGGAAATAAAATACCGCCCTCTCCAGCTTGGCCAGGAATCGTCTTGGGGGACTAAAAACAGAACAGACAAGTAAAATTAGTGGTAAAATCACTGCTTTAAAAATTAAAATCTTGCCTTCAAACGTCAATTGTCTCAGTCCCCAAAAGCCCAGTCTTTGCCTGACTTTCCCTAACATGTCAGTCCAGTTTCCTTGTCCTCCACCCTCTCTGTCAAATTTTACACCTAAAATTTTCAAATCATTGTCTTTAAAATCCAAATCTAGTCCAACTGTGTCTACGTTCCCCCACGGCCCGAAGAGCTGGGCCTCGGACTTACTCCTATTGAGCTTGGCGCCCGAGGCCCGACCGTACCAGTCAGTCAAGTCCATTGCTCTTCGTACTGATAAAAGGTCAGTCGCTAAAAGGGTCACGTCATCCATATATAAAACACAAGTCGCCGTCAGTCCACCAGTCCCTGGGATGTCTAGTCCTTTAATCCATTTATCCCTTCTCAAGATTTGTGCCAGTGGCTCAATACAAGCCACATACAGAAGGGGAGATAAAGGACACCCCTGACGGACGCCGCTGTAGAGTTTTACAGCTTTGGATAAATGCCCGTTAACCAAAATTCTGCTAGACAGATCGTTGTACAGCAGTCCCACCCAGGCTATGAACCTCCCTGGAAACCCCATTTTACCCAGTACCTTAAAAAGGAACTGGTGCGAGACGCGGTCAAAGGCTTTTTCGAAATCTAAATTTAGGACTACTAGCCGAATGTTTCTGTCTCTCGCAAAACAGATGGCGTCTCTGATCAGTACCAGGCTGTCCGTGATCTTCCTGCCGGGCACAGCGCATGCTTGATCCAGGTGGATTACGTCCTCTAAAACAGTCGACATACGTGTAGCTAAAATCTTACTAAAAAGTTTACAATCATAATTTAAAAGAGTGATTGGTCGCCAGTTTCTCAAGTCAGTCTTGTCCCCTTTTTTGTATAGTAATGTAACTATCCCTACTCTAAAGCTGTCTGGAAGTCTGTCAAGAGTCTCAAGTTCTTTAAAAACTGTCATTAAGTCGTGTGCTAAAATGTCCCAGAAAGTCAGATAAAACTCAAAGGGGAGTCCATCCAAGCCTGGGGACTTCCCCTTTTTAAAACCTTTTAGCGCTTTGTGCATTTCTAAAGGAGTAAAATCTTGGGATAAAAGCACATCTGGACTCTTTAGCTTTTTGTCTAAAAACCCTAAAACTTCCTCTAAGATGCTATTGTGTACCTCTTTAGTGCTGTATAAATTATTGTAAAAACTTTCAATTTCCCCTAAAATCAGATCTGTTGTATTTGCCTCCCCACCTGTAAAAGTTTTTAAAGTATTAATTGACCCTCCCCGTGATATTGTCTTTTTAAAAAAATATCTAGTACACTTTTCCCCTTCTTCTATTTCTCTCTCCTTACATCTTAAAATGACACCTTTACTCTTTGTTTCGGACAAATCTGACGTTTCTTTCTTTAATTCTTTAATTTCTTCTGTAAAATCCAATCCACTGTTTAAAAGGTTAAAATATCTCTGCAGTCGTTTTTGCAGCCCCATCATGCGTCTTTTTTCTTTATTCTTTTTTTCTTTTCCAATTTGTTTAAAAAACCTTCCTGTCCTTTGTTTCACCATCTCCCACCACTGTGCACGTGAGTCGAAAAAAGTCTTGGAGGGTCTGCCATTGGCTGAACTGCTCCCTATATTCACTAATCACTTCCTCATCCTCTAATAGGGAACAGTTCAGCTTCCACAGCCCTCCCCCTACAGTCACACCCGTGGGTAGTGAAAGGGTGCAGGAGAGCATCATGTGATCAGAAAAGAAGAGGGGGCTCAATGTAGCATCGGTCGGCGGGCAGTCCCTTGTAAAAACATAGTCAATTCGAGAGGCTCTGGCGCCATCACCACTGAACCAGGTGAAGCCCTCCTCTCTTTGATGCATTGTTTTAAAGCAGTCAACTAACTTAAAATCTTTGACTATATTTTATAATAAAACCGATGTCTTGTCGACCTTTAAATCCTCTCCTACCCTCTTTCTATCCTGTCTTGATAAAACACAATTAAAATCCCCTGCTACCACTAGGGGAGCCCTACCTAGCATGTGGGGCTGCAGGTCTTCTAAAAGCTCATACCTGTTGTTTTTACCTGTAAAACCATACACATTTAAAATGTTAAAATCCTTACCTAAAAAAGTCAGACTAGCTAAAATTGCCCGCCCGTCCCTCACCACAGTGCTGCCCTTCACCAAAACATGGGGATTTTTTATTAAAATAGCAACACCGTCATTTTTGTTAAAATTGGACCCACTCCAGATGGAAAGTCCTGGGGTCCAAATCTCCTCCCACTTCCTGTAATTTGTTAAAAAAGGCAGACCACATTCTTGCAATAAAAACACATCTGACTTAAAAGATTTTAAAAAGGATAACACACTCTGTGCTCGTGTATTGCTCTTCACACTTCTCACATTGATTGTGGAGATAGCGAGAGCCATGAGCAGTATGGTTAAAAGGGTGTGAGACATTTAAAAGCAACCAAGGGACTACAGAGATAAAATTAAAATCATGTTATTTCTTGTTGCACTTGCCTTCCCTTTTCCCCAGATGAGCTGGGATCAGGGGGGCAAGTGCTTGACGCCTCAGGGCTCGCAGAGTGGGCCTCTTGCGAATCCTTTGGCGACGATGTTCTTAGCTTGAAATGCAGAAAGGAGACTTCATTAGGAGATTCTGCGGGCCACATACGGGCTAGATCTTCCAGGGGGGAACTATCTAGCCGATGCGCTACCCGCAGCTTTTTCTCCTCTGTTTGAACCAGAGGATATCTCGCAGTTCTTTTCTGCACTTGAGCATTGGGGAGCGAAACATCTGTTTCACTCCCACTCGTGGACACACTAACCTCAGACACGGTTACTAGGGAGGAAGCCATTTCCTCCTCTTCATCCTCCATACTGTCTTCTTTTTCAATTTCATTTTGAGGATTGGCTTCCTCCCCCTCACCAACTGCCAGAATTGACTCCGCCCCTGTGGCCGCCCCACTTCCTCCTTCCTGTCCAATCCCTGAGGCTGGCTGAGGGTTTGAATTTCCCGCCAAAACCTCGGGGCCCGCCTCCTCAATTGTTTGTTCTTTGGGTGGGGCGGCCATTTTGTAGCTTTTTAACTTGTTGGCAAAACTTTTAGGGCAGTCTCTGTAGAGATGGGATGATTCTCCACAGAGGTTGCACTTTCTGCCATTTTGGCACTCTTCAAAAATGTGCCCAATTTCTCTGCACTTCCTACACACTACTTCTTGGCATGCCTCGGCGAGATGTCCAAGTTTGCCACACTTGCGGCATAGCTTGGGCATCCCTTGGTAATGGATGTAGCCTCTATTCTCTCCCAACACAATCATAGAAGGTATTTGACTCAGGCCATGGTAGCTGTTGGGATCTGCCCATTGTTTAATGGGCACTCTCCACGCACAGCTCCAGATACCGTCTTCATCTAAAACCTTGACTGGTTGTCCACGAATAGAGCAATATCTTGCCAACCACACAGAAATATCTTCTCCACTAACTGTTTCATTAAACATCCTGACAATCACAACTTTCAGTGAATTATCAGTCAGTTTTTCCACAGTGAACATGGAGAAATTGGCTTTACACATTTCAAATCGAGTCCAAAAAGTACTTAGTAAGGAAGCAGAAGCAAAACTCACATCAAAACCATGGTTCAGGGGCAGAGTCAACAGGCAGTTTATGTCCACAACCTTAAAACCGAGTAACTGTTGGATGCACTTCCTAGAAAAGTCCAGTCTGGACATGACCGGGAGAGCGCTATCCTCTTTTGGTTTAAATTTAAAACGCACGCTGTGGTGCCTCCTCGTGCCGGCACGAGCAGCCGACATGTTGGAGGCACCACCAGCACGCTGCGGCTAAAACCCAACAATAAATATACAATAAATAAGTTAAAACCTGCTTACCTTAAAACAAGAAGATTCCTCGTAGAACGAGTCGTCACTTAAAAGCCGCTTGTCAATGTACCTCCTGAAGGGTGTGTGTCCCGTGTGACAAGCAACACACGAGACCAAGGTCCCACAAGAGGCGACCGCTGTCTCAGACGTCTGACCAGACCACTTGATCTTAGCCAAAAGGCCGAGAAGCGATGACACAATGACGCAGAGGCGGGGGAGCCTGCAAAAGCCACGCCCACCTGGGCCGCGGCGAGAGGGTCTAAGGTCGCCAACAAACAAGCTCAGCTCAGATTGGTTGTCACACCGAAAATGGATCACAACAGAGTGCACAACACGACACTCTGGAGTGCAACCTGGGATTTTGGATCATCAACATTCTGCCCTAAAAGTGAGCGGGCAGACCAAAGCGTACGTCGTAGAGACTTGAAACTCTGACGGATGCTAGTACCCGCCCGGTCTACAACATCACCAAGGCTCGCCCCGATCGGCCCCAGGGTGGCGCTGCAGCGATCAAAAGTACGAAATGGCTCGTAACTCCTCGACCGTCCGTCGCAGACCCAAGTGTCTTACATGACCGGAATCCTTGGCTCGGGCCGAACAAGACGCACGCCTCGGATTGGATGGTCGCGCTGGCGAGATTTTCGGGTATTTTGGATTTTCTGAAAAACCTACTTTTGCACACTAGTCCTAGGTTTTTTGCCCGATCTGACCCAAACCGGTGCAGAAAGATTCTCTGGAGTCTGACTGCCAACAGTGATCGTGAAAAAAGTCGGAATTTCCATTCGCGTTGGCGACCGGACGCCAAAACGTTGGGAGTTGGCGAGGCGGGCTTTACTTAAATGGCTATAACTCGCCAACGGAATGAGACAATTACACCCAACTCGGTACACCTGTGTACGGGCTCAGCCTGTGGTCACGTGAAAAGGGATGCGGCGACTGGCCACTTGGTGGCGCTGTAAACAGAAAAAACAACAACATGAATACGGCCATAGACGGCTGTATATCACATGATGTTTCACACATGCACACGGTATTCATACCACATGATAGACCTCCTCATTACGAACAACTTTGCCTCCAGGACAACTGCTGTGAATCAAATCGTTTGTTAAATATTGGAGATTATTTGAAGAAGAATAAAACAAATCCATTTAAACAAAAAAGAAAAAACCTCCTTTCACAGAGGTTGTTTTATATCTCCCGATCAACCACTGCAGTTAAAATTATCTGGACTTCCTAGGTCATCAACTATCAGAAGAAGAAGAAGAAAAACATAAGTGGAACTTTAACAATCTGCTCTTTTAACCAGTGTGTCCAGGGGAGAGCGCGTACGCAGTCCCCCACTACCATAAATTATGCAGTCGAGATTCCCACATTTGGGGAATTCGCAGGGGTCAGCACAACCGGAGTGCAATGGCCGAGCCATTTTTTTGTTGTTTTTGTTGTTTTTTCATGCTCCGGCTCCGTGAGCCAAAAATCTATTTAATACGCAGTCCCCGGATAGTGGACGAATCAGATATTAAACGGATAGGAACAGAGTTTTTTTTTTTTACACCACGATTCTACCTTTACTAGTATAGTATATGATCACCTACAACACGACAATACACACTACTTCCATTAACACCTGCTGCCACATAACACCAAAACATTTCTTTCATTGAACACTTTAGGGGGGTGCACCGTTCCCAGAAGTACTGCAATACCGGGTCGATGCGTGGAGTGGACGGAGCAAGCCCCTATTCCATCTCCCAGCTCCAAAAAGCAATTTAATATATGGTGCCCGGGTAGGGCACGTATCAGATATTAAACTGATAAGAACAGATTTTTTTCTTTCGAAAAAAGTTTATTGTCACAGTTTTTCCATTATTTCCATTTCCACATTTTTTTTTCCTTTCTTAAAAATCACATGTTTTAAAACAAAAATTACATATTTAACGTTTAAAAATCAGTTTTGTGTGGTGTGTAGTTTAAAAGTCCATGTATGTTGATATTTGTTGTTTAAAAGAAAGTTAAATGGATGAAAATAAATGCAATTAAAACTGTAAAACAAATAAAACATGCCAAATAAAACATCTCTTGTACAGGATCGAGGGTGAGTCCCTATCAAGATTGTCCATTCACTCCAGGTCTCCAGAACAGGCTCCAGACTCCCCGCTTCCGGTGCCCAGCGGAGATCCCCTCTCCTCCGGCCCGCTGGCCCGCTGTTCCCGTAGCCGGTGTGGTGAGGGTGCATCTACGGGCGGCCAGGGTCGGTGGCGGCCGGGACCTTCCCCGTGTGGCCCGACCCCCCCATCCGAATAACGACGTCCGGCGCCTCCTGCAGCGTTGATTTTATCAGTTGCTCGCACGCGTGGAGGGGCACCGTAACGCGTTTCCCCACCAGCAGGTTTCTGGTGACCCAGATGGCATCCTTGATCATGTTTAGGGTGAGCCAGAGCGAGGTGAATTGCTTTGATGTTAGCTCCTTCAAGCCCTGACCCAGCCCCAGGATGGCGAGCTTGTAGTCCACCTGGGCCCCACCCGCTGGCAGGCACGGGAAAAACAGGGGGCCGGTCTTGGCCCACAGGTCCCGCGCAGCGCCGCACTCCCAGAGCAGATGGTAGACGGTCTCCGGGGAACCACATCCGGACCGTGGGCAGGTGGAGTTTTTGGCCATGCCTCTGGAGTGCATGACCGCCCTGACCGGGAGGATCTCATGAGCCACCATCCACGACAAGTCTTTCAGCCTGTTCTGGAGAGCTGGGTGGGCTGCGTTCCTCCAAACGTCTTTGGCCTCACCTAGTGTGAGGCCTGGAACCGGACTCACCGATTCCCGATCCTGCACAAGAGAGATAAGAGACTTATGGTTAGTTAAAATGGTGGCATCATTTGTCTCTAAAAGATATTTCTTTAAAAATTTCTTAATAAAACTATGCTCTTTTGACAAATTAAAAGACACTGGACTTTTAAGATCAATGGGTAAAATTCTCAAAGTTCTTAGGTATGACCCCATCCAGAATCGGGTCATGGCTGCTGTCTTGTGTTCTCTGGATGGGGTCAGGGCGTATTGGATGTGGAGGGCGGCAAAGCGGCTGCCTAAAAACAGGTGGGGGTCTGGGAGGCCTTTCCCGCCATTTTCTTTTTTCTTTTTGACGACCTCCCTCTTTAGTCGTTCCCACTTGGACCCCCACAGGAAATAAAATACCGCCCTCTCCAGCTTGGCCAGGAATCGTCTTGGGGGACTAAAAACAGAACAGACAAGTAAAATTAGTGGTAAAATCACTGCTTTAAAAATTAAAATCTTGCCTTCAAACGTCAATTGTCTCAGTCCCCAAAAGCCCAGTCTTTGCCTGACTTTCCCTAACATGTCAGTCCAGTTTCCTTGTCCTCCACCCTCTCTGTCAAATTTTACACCTAAAATTTTCAAATCATTGTCTTTAAAATCCAAATCTAGTCCAACTGTGTCTACGTTCCCCCACGGCCCGAAGAGCTGGGCCTCGGACTTACTCCTATTGAGCTTGGCGCCCGAGGCCCGACCGTACCAGTCAGTCAAGTCCATTGCTCTTCGTACTGATAAAAGGTCAGTCGCTAAAAGGGTCACGTCATCCATATATAAAACACAAGTCGCCGTCAGTCCACCAGTCCCTGGGATGTCTAGTCCTTTAATCCATTTATCCCTTCTCAAGATTTGTGCCAGTGGCTCAATACAAGCCACATACAGAAGGGGAGATAAAGGACACCCCTGACGGACGCCGCTGTAGAGTTTTACAGCTTTGGATAAATGCCCGTTAACCAAAATTCTGCTAGACAGATCGTTGTACAGCAGTCCCACCCAGGCTATGAACCTCCCTGGAAACCCCATTTTACCCAGTACCTTAAAAAGGAACTGGTGCGAGACGCGCTCAAAGGCTTTTTCGAAATCTAAATTTAGGACTACTAGCCGAATGTTTCTGTCTCTCGCAAAACAGATGGCGTCTCTGATCAGTACCAGGCTGTCCGTGATCTTCCTGCCGGGCACAGCGCATGCTTGATCCAGGTGGATTACGTCCTCTAAAACAGTCGACATACGTGTAGCTAAAATCTTACTAAAAAGTTTACAATCATAATTTAAAAGAGTGATTGGTCGCCAGTTTCTCAAGTCAGTCTTGTCCCCTTTTTTGTATAGTAATGTAACTATCCCTACTCTAAAGCTGTCTGGAAGTCTGTCAAGAGTCTCAAGTTCTTTAAAAACTGTCATTAAGTCGTGTGCTAAAATGTCCCAGAAAGTCAGATAAAACTCAAAGGGGAGTCCATCCAAGCCTGGGGACTTCCCCTTTTTAAAACCTTTTAGCGCTTTGTGCATTTCTAAAGGAGTAAAATCTTGGGATAAAAGCACATCTGGACTCTTTAGCTTTTTGTCTAAAAACCCTAAAACTTCCTCTAAGATGCTATTGTGTACCTCTTTAGTGCTGTATAAATTATTGTAAAAACTTTCAATTTCCCCTAAAATCAGATCTGTTGTATTTGCCTCCCCACCTGTAAAAGTTTTTAAAGTATTAATTGACCCTCCCCGTGATATTGTCTTTTTAAAAAAATATCTAGTACACTTTTCCCCTTCTTCTATTTCTCTCTCCTTACATCTTAAAATGACACCTTTACTCTTTGTTTCGGACAAATCTGACGTTTCTTTCTTTAATTCTTTAATTTCTTCTGTAAAATCCAATCCACTGTTTAAAAGGTTAAAATATCTCTGCAGTCGTTTTTGCAGCCCCATCATGCGTCTTTTTTCTTTATTCTTTTTTTCTTTTCCAATTTGTTTAAAAAACCGTCCTGTCCTTTGTTTCACCATCTCCCACCACTGTGCACGTGAGTCGAAAAAGTCTTGGAGGGTCTGCCATTGGCTGAACTGCTCCCTATATTCACTAATCACTTCCTCATCCTCTAATAGGGAACAGTTCAGCTTCCACAGCCCTCCCCCTACAGTCACACCCGTGGGTAGTGAAAGGGTGCAGGAGAGCATCATGTGATCAGAAAAGAAGAGGGGGCTCAATGTAGCATCGGTCGGCGGGCAGTCCCTTGTAAAAACATAGTCAATTCGAGAGGCTCTGGCGCCATCACCACTGAACCAGGTGAAGCCCTCCTCTCTTTGATGCATTGTTTTAAAGCAGTCAACTAACTTAAAATCTTTGACTATATTTTGTAATAAAACCGATGTCTTGTCGACCTTTAAATCCTCTCCTACCCTCTTTCTATCCTGTCTTGATAAAACACAATTAAAATCCCCTGCTACCACTAGGGGAGCCCTACCTAGCATGTGGGGCTGCAGGTCTTCTAAAAGCTCATACCTGTTGTTTTTACCTGTAAAACCATACACATTTAAAATGTTAAAATCCTTACCTAAAAAAGTCAGACTAGCTAAAATTGCCCGCCCGTCCCTCACCACAGTGCTGCCCTTCACCAAAACATGGGGATTTTTTATTAAAATAGCAACACCGTCATTTTTGTTAAAATTGGACCCACTCCAGATGGAAAGTCCTGGGGTCCAAATCTCCTCCCACTTCCTGTAATTTGTTAAAAAAGGCAGACCACATTCTTGCAATAAAAACACATCTGACTTAAAAGATTTTAAAAAGGATAACACACTCTGTGCTCGTGTATTGCTCTTCACACTTCTCACATTGATTGTGGAGATAGTGAGAGCCATGAGCAGTATGGTTAAAAGGGTGTGAGACATTTAAAAGCAACCAAGGGACTACAGAGATATAATTAAAATCATGTTATTTCTTGTTGCACTTGCCTTCCCTTTTCCCCAGATGAGCTGGGATCAGGGGGGCAAGTGCTTGACGTCTCAGGGCTCGCAGAGTGGGCCTCTTGCGAATCCTTTGGTGACGATGTTCTTAGCTTGAAATGCAGAAAGGAGACTTCATTAGGAGATTCTGCGGGCCACATACGGGCTAGATCTTCCAGGGGGGAACTATCTAGCCGATGCGCTACCCGCAGCTTTTTCTCCTCTGTTTGAACCAGAGGATATCTCGCAGTTCTTTTCTGCACTTGAGCATTGGGGAGCGAAACATCTGTTTCACTCCCACTCGTGGACACACTAACCTCAGACACGGTTACTAGGGAGGAAGCCATTTCCTCCTCTTCATCCTCCATACTGTCTTCTTTTTCAATTTCATTTTGAGGATTGGCTTCCTCCCCCTCACCAACTGCCAGAATTGACTCCGCCCCTGTGGCCGCCCCACTTCCTCCTTCCTGTCCAATCCCTGAGGCTGGCTGAGGGTTTGAATTTCCCGCCAAAACCTCGGGGCCCGCCTCCTCAATTGTTTGTTCTTTGGGTGGGGCGGCCATTTTGTAGCTTTTTAACTTGTTGGCAAAACTTTTAGGGCAGTCTCTGTAGAGATGGGATGATTCTCCACAGAGGTTGCACTTTCTGCCATTTTGGCACTCTTCAAAAATGTGCCCAATTTCTCTGCACTTCCTACACACTACTTCTTGGCATGCCTCGGCGAGATGTCCAAGTTTGCCACACTTGCGGCATAGCTTGGGCATCCCTTGGTAATGGATGTAGCCTCTATTCTCTCCCAACACAATCATAGAAGGTATTTGACTCAGGCCATGGTAGCTGTTGGGATCTGCCCATTGTTTAATGGGCACTCTCCACGCACAGCTCCAGATACCGTCTTCATCTAAAACCTTGACTGGTTGTCCACGAATAGAGCAATATCTTGCCAACCACACAGAAATATCTTCTCCACTAACTGTTTCATTAAACAACCTGACAATCACAACTTTCAGTGAATTATCAGTCAGTTTTTCCACAGTGAACATGGAGAAATTGGCTTTACACATTTCAAATCGAGTCCAAAAAGTACTTAGTAAGGAAGCAGAAGCAAAACTCACATCAAAACCATGGTTCAGGGGCAGAGTCAACAGGCAGTTTATGTCCACAACCTTAAAACCGAGTAACTGTTGGATGCACTTCCTAGAAAAGTCCAGTCTGGACATGACCGGGAGAGTGCTATCCTCTTTTGGTTTAAATTTAAAACGCACGCTGTGGTGCCTCCTCGTGCCGGCACGAGCAGCCGACATGTTGGAGGCACCACCAGCACGCTGCGGCTAAAACCCAACAATAAATATACAATAAATAAGTTAAAACCCGCTTACCTTAAAACAAGAAGATTCCTCGTAGAACGAGTCGTCACTTAAAAGCCGCTTGTCAATGTACCTCCTGAAGGGTGTGTGTCCCGTGTGACAAGCAACACACGAGACCAAGGTCCCACAAGAGGCGACCGCTGTCTCAGACGTCTGACCAGACCACTTGATCTTAGCCAAAAGGCCGAGAAGCGATGACACAATGACGCAGAGGCGGGGGAGCCGGCAAAAGCCACGCCCACCTGGGCCGCGGCGAGAGGGTCTAAGGTCGCCAACAAACAAGCTCAGCTCAGATTGGTTGTCACACCGAAAATGGATCACAACAGAGTGCACAACACGACACTCTGGAGTGCAACCTGGGATTTTGGATCATCAACATTCTGCCCTAAAAGTGAGCGGGCAGACCAAAGCGTACGTCGTAGAGACTTGAAACTCTGACGGATGCTAGTACCCGCCCGGTCTACAACATCACCAAGGCTCGCCCCGATCGGCCCCAGGGTGGCGCTGCAGCGATCAAAAGTACGAAATGGCTCGTAACTCCTCGACCGTCCGTCGCAGACCCAAGTGTCTTACATGACCGGAATCCTTGGCTCGGGCCGAACAAGACGCACGCCTCGGATTGGATGGTCGCGCTGGCGAGATTTTCGGGTATTTTGGATTTTCTGAAAAACCTAGTTTTGCACACTAGTCCTAGGTTTTTTGCCCGATCTGACCCAAACCGGTGCAGAAAGATTCTCTGGAGTCTGACTGCCAACAGTGATCGTGAAAAAAGTCGGAATTTCCATTCGCGTTGGCGACCGGACGCCAAAACGTTGGGAGTTGGCGAGGCGGGCTTTACTTAAATGGCTATAACTCGCCAACGGAATGAGACAATTACACCCAACTCGGTACACCTGTGTACGGGCTCAGCCTGTGGTCACGTGAAAAGGGATGCGGCGACTGGCCACTTGGTGGCGCTGTAAACAGAAAAAACAACAACATGAATACGGCCATAGACGGCTGTATATCACATGATGTTTCACACATGCACAAGGTATTCATACCACATGATAGACCTCCTGATTACGAACAACTTTGCCTCCAGGACAACTGCTGTGAATCAAATCGTTTGTTAAATATTGGAGATTATTTGAAGAAGAATAAAACAAATCCATTTAAACAAAAAACCTCCTTTCACAGAGGTTGTTTTATATCTCCCGATCAACCACTGCAGTTAAAATTATCTGGACTTCCTAGGTCATCAACTATCAGAAGAAGAAGAAGAAAAACATAAGTGGAACTTTAACAATCTGCTCTTTTAACCAGTGTGTCCAGGGGAGAGCGCGTACGCAGTCCCCCACTACCATAAATTATGCAGTCGAGATTCCCACATTTGGGGAATTCGCAGGGGTCAGCACAACCGGAGTGCAATGGCCGAGCCTCGCCCTGGGTGAACCACCTTCCTGATCATGGTGTCTCCCCTGCCAGGTAAGTATGAATTCCCAGGCCTTCAGTCAGAAGCACCCTGTCCCTCTTCGCAATCCTCACCAACGGTTTGACAATCAAACACACACACACCCCTGATTCAACTCATCAGCTCGTTAGTAAAGACTCCAAGAGATAAGAGAGACATCAAAAATGTGCAGTGGCGGGCTTTTTTGTTGTTTTTTCATGCTCCGGCTCCGTGAGCCAAAAATCTATTTAATACGCAGTCCCCGGATAGTGGACGAATCAGATATTAAACGGATAGGAACAGAGTTTTTTTTTTTTACACCACGATTCTACCTTTACTAGTATAGTATATGATCACCTACAACACGACAATACACACTACTTCCATTAACACCTGCTGCCACATAACACCAAAACATTTCTTTCATTGAACACTTTAGGGGGGTGCACCGTTCCCAGAAGTACTGCAATACCGGGTCGATGCGTGGAGTGGACGGAGCAAGCCCCTATTCCATCTCCCAGCTCCAAAAAGCAATTTAATATATGGTGCCCGGGTAGGGCACGTATCAGATATTAAACTGATAAGAACAGATTTTTTTTCTTTCGAAAAGTTTTATTTTCACAGTTTTCACAGTTTTCACAACATACAACTTACAAAGACATTAAAAAGAAATTAAAACACAGTGGAATCATTAAAAAAAAAAAAAAAAAAAAAAAAAAAATGTGTGTATGCATGTTTGTTTTGTTTTAAAAGTCCTTTTGATTGTGTTTTGTTTGTTCAGTCCATGTGTGTTTTTCAAGAGTCTTTGTGGATGTGTTGTTGTTAAAAAGTATTAAGAAACATCTTTAGAGGATAAAACTAAATCATAGCATAAATAAATATATATAAATATATTTAGAATAAATAAAATGCTAAAAAGGAAGTCATCTCTTGTGCAGGACCGGGGGGAGTCCCTATCAAGATATTCCATCACTCCTCTCTCCGGAACAGGCAACCGGCCCAGCGCTTCTAGTGCCCAGCGGAGGTCCCCTCCCTCCGGCCCGCTGGCCCGCTGTTCCCGTAGCCGGCGTTGGTGAGGGTGCATCTACGGGCTGCCAGGTACGGTGGTGGCCGGGACCTCTCCGTGCGACCGCAGCCCCCTCATCCGAATGACGCCGTCCGGCGCCTCCTGCAGCGTAGATCTAACTAATTGCTCGCACGCGTGGAGGGGCACCGTAACGCGTTTCCCCACCAGCAGGTTTCTGGTGGTCCAGATGGCATCCTTGATGTGGTTGAGGGTGAGCCAGAGCGAGGTGTATTGTGTTGATGTCATGTCCTTCAAGCCCTGACCCACCCCCAGGATGGCGAGCTTGTAGTCCATCTGGACCCCACCCGCTGGCAGGCTCGGGAAAACCAGGGGGCTGGTCCTGGCCCACAGGTCCCGCGCAGCACGGCACTCCCAGAGCAGATGCCGCACGGTCTCCGGGCAATTACACCCGGACCGTGGGCAGGTTGAGTCTTTGGCCATGCCTCTGGAGTGCATGACCGCCCTGACCGGGAGGATCTCATGGGCCACCATCCACGCTAGGTCCTTATGCCTGTTCCGGAGAGCAGGGTGGGCAGCGTTCTTCCAAGTTTGCTTGGCCTCACCCAAGGTGAGGCCTGGAATTGGACTCACTGATTCCCGGTCCTGCACAAGAGAGACAAGAGCCTTGTGGTTAGTTAGAACTTTGACCTCTTGATCCTCTAAAAAGTGCTTCTTTAAAAACTTCTTGATAAAACTGTATTCTTTTGGCAGGTTAAAAGACACAGGGGTTGTCAAGTCAACTGGTAAAATTTTTAAAAATCTTAAGTAGGACCCCATCCAAAATCGTACGAAAGCTGCCGTCTTGTTTTCTTTGGATGGGGTCAAGGCATATCTGATGTGAAGGGCGGTGAAAGTGCTGCCTAAAAACAGGTGGGGGTCTGGGAGGCCTTTTCCGCCGTTTTCTGGTCTCCTCTTGACCACCTCCCTCTTTAATCTTTCCCACTTGGACCCCCACAGAAAGTAAAACACCGCCCTCTCTAGGTTCCTCAGGAATTTCCTATGTGGGATAAAAACAGAACAGACAAGTGACATTAGAGGTAAAATGACGGCTTTAAAAATTAAAACTTTACCTTCCAAAGTCATCTGTCGTAGTCCCCAGAACCCCAGTCTTTTCCTAACTTTCCCTAGCAAGTCCGTCCAGTTTTCACGTCCACCCCCTTCCTTGTCAAATTTAACTCCTAAAATCTTAAAATCAGTGTCCTTAAAAACTACATCAAGTCCGTCTGTGTCTGTCTCGTCCCACGGTCCGAAGAGCAGGGCCTCGGACTTGCTTCTGTTAAGTTTAGCGCCCGAGGCCCGACCGTACCAGTTAGTCAAGTCCATTGCTCTTCGTATGGATAAAATGTCCGTGGCTAAAAGAGTGATGTCGTCCATATATAAAACACACGTTGCTGTCAGTCCGCCGGTCCCAGGTACGTCTAGTCCTTTTATCCATGTATCCCTTCTCAAGATCTGTGCCAGTGGCTCAATGCAAGCCACATACAGAAGGGGAGATAAAGGACACCCCTGACGGACACCGCTGTGGATATTTACAGCTTTGGAAAGATGCCCATTTACAAGAATTTTGCTGCCTAAGCCCTCATACAGCAGTCCCACCCAAGCTATAAACCTCTCTGGAAAGCCCATTTTTTGCAGTACCTGAAAGAGGTACTGGTGCGAGACCCGGTCAAAAGCTTTTTCGAAATCTAAATTTAGGGCTACAAGCCGAATGTTTCTGTCTCTCGCATAACAGATGGCATCTCTAATCAGAACTAGGCTGTCTGTTATCTTTCTTCTGGGCACAGCGCAAGCTTGATCCGGGTGGATTACGTCCTCTAAAACGGTCGACATACGTGTAGCTAAAACTTTACTAAAAAGTTTGCAATCAAAATTTAAAAGCGTAATAGGTCTCCAATTTTTTAAGTCAGTCCGGTCACCTTTTTTGTAAAGTAAGGAAACTATCCCTGTTCTAAAACTGTCCGGAAGTCTGTCAAGGGTCTCAAAGTCTTTAAAAATATTCAATAGTTCGTGAGCTAAAATGTCCCAAAAGGTAAGATAAAACTCCAGGGGGAGTCCATCTGCCCCTGGGGATTTACCCCTCTTAAAACCTTTAAGTGCTTTTTGTGTTTCTAAAATGGTAAAATCTTGGATTAAAAGCTCATTTGGACTATTTACTGTCTTGACTAAAAAATGTAAAACTTCCTTTAGAGCGGTTTCATGTACTTCTTTTGGACTATATAACTCCTGGTAAAAATGCTCAACCCCTTTTAAAATTTCCTCTGTTGTTTTTACATCCCTCCCTTCTACTTTTACACTGGTCATAGCCCCTCCCCTTGTTAATATCTTTTTTAAAAAATACCTAGTACATTTTTCACCTTCTTCTATATCTCTCTCTTTACTTCTTAAAATAACCCCTTTACTTTGGAAACTGGATAAAACTGACATTTCTTTTTTGACCTCTTTCATTTCATCGTTAAAATCAAAACCATTATTAAAAAGATTAAAATATCTTTGTAGTCTTTTTTGCAGCCCCATCATGTGTCTCTTTTCCCTGTTCTTCTTGTCCCTTCCTACTTTCATGAAATACTGTCTTGTCCGGTCCTTTACCATCTCCCACCACTGTGCACGTGTATCGTAAAAGTCTTGGAGGGTCTGCCATTGGCTGAACTGCTCCCTATATTCCTTTACTACATCCTCGTCTTCTAAAAGGGAGCAGTTCAGCTTCCACAGCCCTCCCCCTACCGTCACACCTGTGGGCAGTGAAAGGGTGGAAGACAGCATTAAGTGGTCAGAAAAGAAGAGGGGGGTCACTGTAGCATCGGTTGGCGGGCAGTCTCTTGTCAAAATATAGTCGATGCGAGAGGCTCTGGAGCCATCACTACTGAACCAAGTGTAGCCCTCCTCTCTTTGATGCACATTTTTAAAACAGTCGACTAATTTAAAATCTCTCACTAAGCCCTGCAATAAAACCGTTGTCTTATCGACTTTAAAATCCTCTCCTACCCTCTTCCTATCTTTTTTGGATAAAACACAGTTAAAATCCCCTGCCACCACTAGGGGAGCCCTACCTAACATATGGGGCTGCAAGTCTTCTAACAGCTCATACCTTTCATTTTTTCCTGTAAAACCATACACATTAAGAACATTTAAATCTCTACCTAAAAAGTTCAGATTTGCTAAAAGAGCCCGCCCTTCCCTCACCACTGTGCTGCCCTTCACCAAGATATGGGGATTTTTTATTAGAATAGCAACACCGTCATTTTTATTTTGGTTTGATCCACTCCATATGGAGGGACCAGATGCCCATAGCTCCTCCATCTTGGTGTACCTGGTTAAAAAGGGCAAAGCACACTCTTGTATTAAAAACAAATCTGATTTACAAGTATTTAAAAAGGATAAAATGCTCTGTGCTCGTATAGTGGACCTCACACTTCTTACATTGATGGTTGAGATAGTGAGGGCCATGAGCAGTAAGGTTAAAAAGGTATGAGACATTTAAAACAGAAGATATTAAAAGACTACAAAAAAATTATTAAAATCATGTGATCTCTTGTTGCAATTGCCTTTCCCTCCTCCCAGATGGACTGGGGTCAGGAAGGCTAATGCTTACCACCTCTGGGGCTACAGAGGAAACCTCTTGTAGCTCTTTCGGCGATGATGTTCTTAGCTTTATGTGCAAAAAGGATACCTCATTTGGGGATTCTAGGGGCCACATACGTTCCGGATCTTCCAAGTTGAAACTATCCGAACGATGTGCTGCCCTAGCCTTTTTCTCCTCTGTGTCAAACAGAGGAGATCCCGCAGGCCTTTTTTGCACCTGAGCATTTGGGAATGAAAGGTCAATTTCACTCCCACTGGTTTCTAAAAACACTTCCGGAACCGTTTCTAAAGAGGAAACTGTTTCTTCATCTGTCTCCTCTCTTTCCCTGTCTTTCTCATTGGTGGTGACTTTCAGTTCAGTGGTTATTTCAGTTTGAATATTTGACTCTGCCCCTATGGCCGCCCCACTTCCTCCCTCTAGCCCAATCCCTGATGCTGGCAGGGGGTTTGAAATTCCCGCCAAAACCTCAGGGACCGCCTCCTCCTTCCTTTGTTCCCTTGTTTGGTGTGCTTGTGGGGCGGCCATTTTGAGCTTGTTGGCAAAACTTTTAGGGCAATCTCTGTAGAGATGGGTTGATTCTCCACAAAGATTGCACCGCCTGCCATTGGTACATTTTTCAAAACTGTGACCAATTTCTTTACACTTCCCACATACTAATTCTTGGCATGCCTCGGCAAGATGCCCAACTCTTCCACATTTCCTACACAACTTGGGCATCCCTTGATAGTGTATGTAGCCTCTGTTTTCTCCCAGCACAATCATGGAAGGCAGATGTTTCAGGCCTTGGTAGCCCCCAGCATCTTCCCATTGTTTGATGGGAATCCGCCAGGAGCAATTCCAAATGCCATCCTCATCTAGCACTTTGACAGGCTGACTTCTAACAGTGCAAAATCTACCCAGCCAGACACAAATATCATCTCCAGTCACTGTTTCATTGAACATCCTGACAATCACAGTTTTAAGTGTGTTATCAGAAAGTTTCTCCACAGTGAACATGGAGAACTGGGCCTTCACAGTTTCAAACCTTTGCCAAAAATCATTAAGAAGGGAAGCAGCCTTAAAGCTCAAATCAAATCCCTTGTTTAGGGGCAGAGTCATCAAACAGTTTAAGTCATCAGGCTTAAAATGTAAGGTCTTTTGGATCAGCTTCCTGGAAAAGTCCATGCGGGACATACCCAGAAGCTTCCCCTCAACCTCTCTGAATGTAAAACGCACGCTGTGGTGCCTCCGTACGCCGGCACGGGCAGCTGACATGATGGAGGCACCGACAGCCTAAAACTTTAAAATACCAATAAAAGTTTAAATAAATAAATAGATAAATAAATAAATAGATAAAACAGGTCTTACCTTAAAACTGAAACGGAGTAAAATCAGCTGGGTCAATCTACCTCTCAAGAGATGTGCGGCTCGGGATACCGGGAGATCTCGAGCCAAGAACCTCCAAGAGGCGATCGCAGTCTCAACCGTCTGACCAGATACTTGATCTTAGCCAAAAGGCCGAGAAGCGATGACACAATGACGCAGAGGCGGGGGAGCCGGCAAAAGCCACGCCCACCTGGGCCGCGGCGAGAGGGTCTAAGGTCGCCAACAAACAAGCTCAGCTCAGATTGGTTGTCACACCGAAAATGGATCACAACAGAGTGCACAACACGACACTCTGGAGTGCAACCTGGGATTTTGGATCATCAACATTCTGCCCTAAAAGTGAGCGGGCAGACCAAAGCGTACGTCGTAGAGACTTGAAACTCTGACGGATGCTAGTACCCGCCCGGTCTACAACATCACCAAGGCTCGCCCCGATCGGCCCCAGGGTGGCGCTGCAGCGATCAAAAGTACGAAATGGCTCGTAACTCCTCGACCGTCCGTCGCAGACCCAAGTGTCTTACATGACCGGAATCCTTGGCTCGGGCCGAACAAGACGCACGCCTCGGATTGGATGGTCGCGCTGGCGAGATTTTCGGGTATTTTGGATTTTCTGAAAAACCTACTTTTGCACACTAGTCCTAGGTTTTTTGCCCGATCTGACCCAAACCGGTGCAGAAAGATTCTCTGGAGTCTGACTGCCAACAGTGATCGTGAAAAAAGTCGGAATTTCCATTCGCGTTGGCGACCGGACGCCAAAACGTTGGGAGTTGGCGAGGCGGGCTTTACTTAAATGGCTATAACTCGCCAACGGAATGAGACAATTACACCCAACTCGGTACACCTGTGTACGGGCTCAGCCTGTGGTCACGTGAAAAGGGATGCGGCGACTGGCCACTTGGTGGCGCTGTAAACAGAAAAAACAACAACATGAATACGGCCATAGACGGCTGTATATCACATGATGTTTCACACATGCACACGGTATTCATACCACATGATAGACCTCCTCATTACGAACAACTTTGCCTCCAGGACAACTGCTGTGAATCAAATCGTTTGTTAAATATTGGAGATTATTTGAAGAAGAATAAAACAAATCCATTTAAACAAAAAAGAAAAAACCTCCTTTCACAGAGGTTGTTTTATATCTCGCATGAGGACCTAGCAAGAAAACAGAACGAGACATGTGATCAATCGTAGAATGCCATCCAATCACGTTTCCGATCAATTGCACTCCTGTACGGCGGAAGCCCATTCGCAGGGGTCAGCACAACCGGAGTGCAATGGCCGAGCTTCGCCCTGGGTGAACCACCTTCCTGATCATGGTATCTCCCCTGCCAGGTAAGTATGAATTCCCAGGACTTCAGTCAGAAGCACCCTGTCCCTCTTCGCAGTCCTCACCAACGGTTTGACAATCAAACACACACACACCCCTGATTCAACTCATCAGCTCGTTAGTAAAGACTCCAAGAGATAAGAGAGACATCAAAAATGTGCAGTGGCGGGCTTTTTTGTTGTTTTTTCATGCTCCGGCTCCGTGAGCCAAAAATCTATTTAATACGCAGTCCCCGGATAGTGGACGAATCAGATATTAAACGGATAGGAACAGAGTTTTTTTTTTTTACACCACGATTCTACCTTTACTAGTATAGTATATGATCACCTACAACACGACAATACACACTACTTCCATTAACACCTGCTGCCACATAACACCAAAACATTTCTTTCATTGAACACTTTAGGGGGGTGCACCGTTCCCAGAAGTACTGCAATACCGGGTCGATGCGTGGAGTGGACGGAGCAAGCCCCTATTCCATCTCCCAGCTCCAAAAAGCAATTTAATATATGGTGCCCGGGTAGGGCACGTATCAGATATTAAACTGATAAGAACAGATTTTTTTTCTTTCGAAAAGTTTTATTGTCACAGTTTTCACAGTTTTCACAACATACAACTTACAAAGACATTAAAAAGAAATTAAAAACACAGTGGAATCATTAAAAAAAAACAAAAAAAACAACAAAATGTGTGTATGCATGTTTGTTTTGTTTTAAAAGTCCTTTTGATTGTGTTTTGTTTGTTCAGTCCATGTGTGTTTTTCAAGAGTCTTTGTGGATGTGTTGTTGTTAAAAAGTATTAAGAAACATCTTTAGAGGATAAAACTAAATCATAGCATAAATAAATATATATAAATATATTTAGAATAAATAAAATGCTAAAAAGGAAGTCATCTCTTGTGCAGGACCGGGGTGAGTCCCTAACAAGATATTCCATCACTCCTCTCTCCAGAACAGGCAACCGGCCCAGCGCTTCTAGTGCCCAGCGGAGGTCCCCTCCCTCTGGCCCGCTGGCCCGCTGTTCCCGTAGCCGGCGTTGGTGAGGGTGCATCTACGGGCGGCCAGGTACGGTGGTGGCCGGGACCTCTCCGTGCGACCGCAGCCCCCTCATCCGAATGACGCCGTCCGGCGCCTCCTGCAGCGTAGATCTAACTAATTGCTCGCACGCGTGGAGGGGCACCGTAACGCGTTTCCCCACCAGCAGGTTTCTGGTGGTCCAGATGGCATCCTTGATGTGGTTGAGGGTGAGCCAGAGCGAGGTGTATTGTGTTGATGTCATGTCCTTCAAGCCCTGACCCACCCCCAGGATGGCGAGCTTGTAGTCCATCTGGACCCCACCCTGGCCCACAGGTCCCGCGCAGCACGGCACTCCCAGAGCAGATGCCGCACGGTCTCCGGGCAATTACACCCAGACCGTGGGCAGGTTGAGTCTTTGGCCATGCCTCTGGAGTGCATGACCGCCCTGACCGGGAGGATCTCATGGGCCACCATCCACGCTAGGTCCTTATGCCTGTTCCGGAGAGCAGGGTGGGCAGCGTTCTTCCAAGTTTGCTTGGCCTCACCCAAGGTGAGGCCTGGAATTGGACTCACTGATTCCCGGTCCTGCACAAGAGAGACAAGAGCCTTGTGGTTAGTTAGAACTTTGACCTCTAGATCCTCTAAAAAGTGCTTCTTTAAAAACTTCTTGATAAAACTGTATTATTTTGGCAGGTTAAAAGACACAGGGGTTGTCAAGTCAACTGGTAAAATTTTTAAAAATCTTAAGTAGGACCCCATCCAAAATCGTACGAAAGCTGCCGTCTTGTTTTCTTTGGATGGGGTCAAGGCATATCTGATGTGAAGGGCGGTGAAAGTGCTGCCTAAAAACAGGTAGGGGTCTGGGAGGCCTTTTCCGCCGTTTTCTGGTCTCCTCTTGACCACCTCCCTCTTTAATCTTTCCCACTTGGACCCCCACAGAAAGTAAAACACCGCCCTCTCTAGGTTCCTCAGGAATTTCCTAGGTGGGATAAAAACAGAACAGACAAGTGACATTAGAGGTAAAATGACGGCTTTAAAAATTAAAACTTTACCTTCCAAAGTCATCTGTCGTAGTCCCCAGAACCCCAGTCTTTTCCTAACTTTCCCTAGCAAGTCCGTCCAGTTTTCACGTCCACCCCCTTCCTTGTCAAATTTAACTCCTAAAATCTTAAAATCAGTGTCCTTAAAAACTACATCAAGTCTGTCTGTGTCTGTCTCGTCCCATGGTCCGAAGAGCAGGGCCTCGGACTTGCTTCTGTTAAGTTTAGCGCCCGAGGCCCGACCGTACCAGTCAGTCAAGTCCATTGCTCTTCGTATGGATAAAATGTCCGTGGCTAAAAGAGTGATGTCGTCCATATATAAAACACACGTTGCTGTCAGTCCGCCGGTCCCAGGTACGTCTAGTCCTTTTATCCATGTATCCCTTCTCAAGATCTGTGCCAGTGGCTCAATGCAAGCCACATACAGAAGGGGAGATAAAGGACACCCCTGACGGACACCGCTGTGGATATTTACAGCTTTGGAAAGATGCCCATTTACAAGAATTTTGCTGCCTAAGCCCTCATACAGCAGTCCCACCCAAGCTATAAACCTCTCTGGAAAGCCCATTTTTTGCAGTACCTGAAAGAGGTAATGGTGCGAGACCCGGTCAAAAGCTTTTTCGAAATCTAAATTTAGGGCTACAAGCCGAATGTTTCTGTCTCTCGCATAACAGATGGCATCTCTAATCAGAACTAGGCTGTCTGTTATCTTTCCTCTGGGCACAGCGCAAGCTTGATCCGGGTGGATTACGTCCTCTAAAACGGTCGAGCAGGTTTTAACTTATTTATTGTATATTTATTGTTGGGTTTTAGCCGCAGCGTGCTGGTGGTGCCTCCAATATGTCGGCTGCTCGTGCCGGCACGAGGAGGCACCACAGCGTGCGTTTTAAATTTAAACCAAAAGAGGATAGCACTCTCCCGGTCATGTCCAGACTGGACTTTTCTAGGAAGTGCATCCAACAGTTACTCGGTTTTAAGGTTGTGGACATAAACTGCCTGTTGACTCTGCCCCTGAACCATGGTTTTGATGTGAGTTTTGCTTCTGCTTCCTTGCTAAGTACTTTTTGGACTCGATTTGAAATGTGTAAAGCCAATTTCTCCATGTTCACTGTGGAAAAACTGACTAATAATTCACTGAAAGTTGTGATTGTCAGGATGTTTAATGAAACAGTTAGTGGAGAAGATATTTCTGTGTGGTTGGCAAGATATTGCTCTATTCGTGGACAACCAGTCAAGGTTTTAGATGAAGACGGTATCTGGAGCTGTGCGTGGAGAGTGCCCATTAAACAATGGGCAGATCCCAACAGCTACCATGGCCTGAGTCAAATACCTTCTATGATTGTGTTGGGAGAGAATAGAGGCTACATCCATTACCAAGGGATGCCCAAGCTATGCCGCAAGTGCGGCAAACTTGGACATCTCGCCGAGGCATGCCAAGAAGTAGTGTGTAGGAAGTGCAGAGAAATTGGGCACATTTTTGAAGAGTGCCAAAATGGCAGAAAGTGCAACCTCTGTGGAGAATCATCCCATCTCTACAGAGACTGCCCTAAAAGTTTTGCCAACAAGTTAAAAAGCAACAAAATGGCCGCCCCACCCAAAGAACAAACAATTGAGGAGGCGGGCCCCGAGGTTTTGGCGGGAAATTCAAACCCTCAGCCAGCCTCAGGGATTGGACAGGAAGGAGGAAGTGGGGCGGCCACAGGGGCGGAGTCAATTCTGGTAGTTGGTGAGGGGGAGGAAGCCAATCCTCAAAATGAAATTGAAAAAGAAGACAGTATGGAGGACGAAGAGGAGGAAATGGCTTCCTCCCTAGTAACCGTGTCTGAGGTTAGTGTGTCCACGAGTGGGAGTGAAACAGATGTTTCGCTCCCCAAAGCTCAAGTGCAGAAAAGAACTGCGAGATCTCCTCTGGTTCAAACAGAGGAGAAAAAGCTGCGGGTAGCGCATCGGCTAGATAGTTCCCCCCTGGAAGATCTAGCCCGTATGTGGCCCGCAGAATCTCCTAATGAAGTCTCCTTTCTGCATTTCAAGCTAAGAACATCGTCGCCAAAGGATTCGCAAGAGGCCTACTCTGCGAGCCCTGAGGCGTCAAGCACTTGCCCCCCTGATCCCAGCTCATCTGGGGAAAAGGGAAGGCAAGTGCAACAAGAAATAACATGATTTTAATTATATCTCTGTAGTCCCTTGGTTGCTTTTAAATGTCTCACACCCTTTTAACCATACTGCTCATGGCTCTCACTATCTCCACAATCAATGTGAGAAGTGTGAAGAGCAATACACGAGCACAGAGTGTGTTATCCTTTTTAAAATCTTTTAAGTCAGATGTGTTTTTATTGCAAGAATGTGGTCTGCCTTTTTTAACAAATTACAGGAAGTGGGAGGAGATTTGGACCCCAGGACTTTCCATCTGGAGTGGGTCCAATTTTAACAAAAACGACGGTGTTGCTATTTTAATAAAAAATCCCCATGTTTTGGTGAAGGGCAGCACTGTGGTGAGGGACGGGCGGGCAATTTTAGCTAGTCTGACTTTTTTAGGTAAGGATTTTAACTCTCTGGGGTCGGCGGTCTCGCCGGCGATACCAGCTCACTTTTTTCCTTATCAGTGCAAAAGAGACTCAAATTACTCTGTTAATTTTGATCTTACATATAAGTGTTGTACATCATTCGATCCTGTTAAGTTTGTATTTTTTTTGTGGAACCTCATAATAAAAACAAAGTGTTGTGCTTTTCGCCTAATAAAGAAAAATAAACATGATGCGCGTTCTGCGTTCTCTCTGTCAGTGAAGTCCATTCTGAAACGCGTCCGAAAAATCATCTGTAACTCTGCAAATACTCAGTCAAACAGGTATACAGGCACACAGGCATGAAGCCTGAATTATCTTCTTTTAAATGAAGTAATTTATATAAAACATTTTTTTTCTCATTTTATGTAATCTGTACGAAAAGAGAGAGATGATAGTCGTTCTCGTCTCAGCTCATTAAAGTTAATTTGACCACGCCCACGGAGCGCGCGCTCTATTCAAACACAAATGCTCTGAGGCGATCCACGCCCACATCAGCTGGATAACCACCGAAAGAGACTCATATTTACGACGCTGTGAGGAATAATAGTACTATCTTAATAATAATCCTGGAAAAAAATACCTCAGAAGTAGGCTACAGGTAGTTTCATTTGGAGGAGCAACGGATCCAGCCGAGGAAATAGGTACATTCTTTATTTTTAAGTGCTTTGTGCTAATCGCGATATGGAATAGTGTCTGTAAACAAAAAGACTGTTTGAATCGCGTTTTTGTGTGTGAATGAATGAACAGCTTTTACCTTACTATATTCCAATACTGAGATGAGTAAAAATCGACTGAAATATGTTGAAATAAAATATTTTTGTATAGGCCTAAGCAACGTATTAAACTGCAAATTAACATTTATATGTCCTAATCATAAAAACGATATGTTACATATGAAAGACAAGATGTCGTTTTTACTGTAAAATACTGCCACATCAAATAAGCTTGTTTGGTAAGATGTTATTATAGTGTTTGTTCGATTGTAAGCTATATTCAAACTAATTAATCCGCAACTGTGAAATATGTATGATAAAATGTATACTTTAGTATATAATACAAAGAAATATTACATTTGAAATATAGTTAAAATTTTAATTGTTGTTGTAATTGTAACCTTTTTATTAAAATAGCAAAAATATATGTAGGCTACATATAAATAAATCTTAGGTAAATCTTAAAAGCTCAATATAAGCCTCCTCTTTAAATTATTTGTATTGTGTTTTATAAGTGACACATTTGGGATACATTCCCAAACTTTCTGTAAAAACAGTATGATAATTAACTGCACAATTACTAGTTTTTACATTTGATATTATACAATGCAAGCACAATTTGAAAAATAAATAAATAATTGGAACTGTGAACCAATTTTGTATTATATAGGCATATATATATATATATATATATATATATATATATTGTCATTGCATTCTTGTGGCTCAGTGACACACCTGAATGAAAGGGTCATTAGTATGCAGCCCCATTATGCGCTCATTATGCGGGCCCATTGTCTTCTCAGGTGTGAATCACAGCAGGTCACACCCCTGCGCATATTGCCTTTCCAAACAAAAAGTGTCATTTTTAAATTTAAACCAATCTATTGTTTTATGTGAATGATAAGGCAGGATGATTTTCAGATCATTTTGAAGAAAAAACTCTAGGCGACAACATCCATTAGTCAAAAGTCTTGTGGACAGATATTTAGTATGTGTTTTGTGGCCTTATTTCAGAAACTTTAAGTTTTAGTTTTTTCAATAACCACGCATAAACAATATTCTCTCAAAAATACAAAAATGTACATACATGTTGATAACACATTATGGTAGCCCTGTGTGTGCTATATAGAGTGTAATTACACCTTTGCCAGTAATATCTTTATAAGCAACTGAAAAAAGCACAAATGTCAGAGTATGTCAAAACATCTCAAGGACCCCAAAAACACCTTGGACCCCAGAGGGTTAACATTTTAAATGTGTATGGTTTTACAGGTAAAAACAACAGGTATAAGCTTTTAGAAGACCTGCAGCCCCACATGCTAGGTAGAGCTCCCCTAGTGGTAGCAGGGGATTTTAATTGTGTTTTATCAAGACAGGATAAAAAGAGGGTAGGAGAGGATTTTAAGGTCGACAAGACATCGGTTTTATTACAAAATATAGTCAAAGATTTTAAGTTAGTTGACTGCTTTAAAACAATGCATCAAAGAGAGGAGGGCTTCACCTGGTTCAGTGGTGATGGCGCCAGAGCCTCTCGAATTGACTATGTTTTTACAAGGGACTGCCCGCCGACCGATGCTACATTGAGCCCCCTCTTCTTTTCTGATCACATGATGCTCTCCTGCACCCTTTCACTACCCACGGGTGTGACTGTAGGGGGAGGGCTGTGGAAGCTGAACTGTTCCCTATTAGAGGATGAGGAAGTGATTAGTGAATATAGGGAGCAGTTCAGCCAATGGCAGACCCTCCAAGACTTTTTCGACTCACGTGCACAGTGGTGGGAGATGGTGAAACAAAGGACAGGACGGTTTTTTAAACAAATTGGAAAAGAAAAAAAGAATAAAGAAAAAAGACGCATGATGGGGCTGCAAAAACGACTGCAGAGATATTTTAACCTTTTAAACAGTGGATTGGATTTTACAGAAGAAATTAAAGAATTAAAGAAAGAAATGTCAGATTTGTCCGAAACAAAGAGTAAAGGTGTCATTTTAAGATGTAAGGAGAGAGAAATAGAAGAAGGGGAAAAGTGTACTAGATATTTTTTTAAAAAGACAATATCACGGGGAGGGTCAATTAATACTTTAAAAACTTTTACAGGTGGGGAGGCAAATACAACAGATCTGATTTTAGGGGAAATTGAAAGTTTTTACAATAATTTATACAGCACTAAAGAGGTACACAATAGCATATTAGAGGAAGTTTTAGGGTTTTTAGACAAAAAGGTAAAGAGTCCAGATGTGCTTTTATCCCAAGATTTTACTCCTTTAGAAATGCACAAAGCGCTAAAAGGTTTTAAAAAGGGGAAGTCCCCAGGCTTGGATGGACTCCCCTTTGAGTTTTATCTGACTTTCTGGGACATTGTAGCACACGACTTAATGACATTTTTTAAAGAACTTGAGACTCTTGACAGACTTCCAGACAGCTTTAGAGTAGGGATAGTTACATTACTGTACAAAAAAGGAGACAAGACTGACTTGAGAAACTGGCGACCAATCACTCTTTTAAATTATGATTGTAAACTTTTTAGTAAGATTTTAGCTACACGCATGTCGACTGTTTTAGAGGACGTAATCCACCTGGATCAAGCTTGCGCAGTGCCCGGCAGGAAGATCACGGACAGCCTGGTACTGATCAGAGACGCCATCTGTTTTGCGAGAGACAGAAACATTCGGCTAGTAGTCCTAAATTTAGATTTTGAAAAAGCTTTTGACCGCGTCTCGCACCAGTACCTGCTTCAGGTACTGGGAAAAATGGGCTTTCCTGGGAGGTTAATAGCCTGGGTGGGATTGCTGTACAACGATCTGTCTAGCAGAATTTTGGTTAATGGGCATTTATCTGTAAGGGGTATACAGTTAAAGACCCAGAACCAGATATGAAGATGAAGACCCGGAGTCAGAATTATAAAAAATTAAAGAAAAGTTTTACTGAAGATAGTTTGCATTTTCATCAGCAGAAGTCAGCTTCAAGACTCACACAGGAGTTCGTAGGCCGCCCCGCCTACAGTTACAAAGATCACAGCAGTTATACCATTTCCAAGGTCTAAGCTACGTCATTGCTTACAGGTTGAATGATTCTCATTGGCTAAGAAACATGAAAGCCTAAACAATTTAACACATGTGAGGAGATAGGGGTGCCTATCGCCATTAGTAAAGATAGTTGTCGTCCACTCATTAGATTTAGGTCTGTGGTGGCCTCGCAGGTTAGAGAAGGGCGCCGGGGTGTCTGGTCCGACCGTCCAGAACCTACATAGAATGTCATACGCACACACACACAAATAACAGACACTAGCAAATAACAGCTCCCATCAAGGCTGAAGAGAGTCTGAGCTCCTTATTATCAGTTAAGTATACCAAAACATACTGCTAAAACATTCACTCGTTTGGGAGAAAAACAGATCACTGGCATTTACTCCCAAGGAAGGAAATATACTGGAAAGAATACATTTTAATACAACAATTAAAGTTTGATAGTAACGCTCAATATAGCTTGACCATATGTCCAGCGAAGAATCATATGTGCCCACGCTGCCTTTAGGACCCTCTAACCTTTCTACTGATCCCAGAGAAAGAGACAAACGGCCTTGTGGGTTACGTGGCCTTCGTGTCCTGCGTGTACTAAGTGCAATCTCAAAGTAAGATTGGAATGCACCTAAAAGAAACTGGTTACTTGCATCCATGCATTTAAGAAAATATAATTTCACAAGCACAAGAATATAAAAATTATTATGTGATAATGAATATATTTGATTATTGATTTTTATAAAGGAAGTATATAACCATTCAAAATGATATATGATTACATATGTATTTGAAGAGGCAAGGGATTTTGACCAACCCTTCATATCCAAAGCTGTAAAACTCCACAGCGGCGTCCGTCAGGGGTGTCCTTTATCTCCCCTTCTGTGTGTGGCTTGTATTGAGCCACTGGCACAAATCTTGAGAAGGGATAAATGGATTAAAGGACTAGACATCCCAGGAACTGGTGGACTGACGGCGACCTGTGTTTTATATATGGATGACGTGACCCTTTTAACGACTGACTTTTTATCAGTACGAAGAGCAATGGACTTGACTGACTGGTACGGTCGGGCCTCGGGCGCCAAGCTTAACAGGAGTAAGTCCGAGGCCCTGCCCTTGGGCCGTGGGGCGACGTGGACACAGGAGGACTAGATTTGGACTTTAAAGAAAATGATTTGAAAATTTTAGGAGTAAAATTTGACAGGGAGGGTGGAGGACAAGGAAACTGGACTGACATGTTAGGGAAAGTCAGACAAAGACTGGGCTTTTGGGGACTAAGACAACTGACGCTAGAAGGCAAGATTTTAATTTTTAAAGCAGTGATTTTACCACTAATGTTACTTGTCTGTTCTGTTTTTAGTCCCCCAAGACGATTCCTGGCCAAGTTGGAGAGGGCGGTATTTTATTTCCTGTGGGGGTCCAAGTGGGAACGACTTAAGAGGGAGGTCGTCAAAAAGAAAAAAGAGAATGGCGGGAAAGGCCTCCCAGACCCCCACCTGTTTTTAGGCAGCCGCTTTGCCGCCCTCCACATCCAGTACGCACTGACCCCATCCAGAGAACACAAGACAGCAGCCATGACCCGATTCTGGATGGGGTCATACCTAAGAAGTTTGAAAATTTTACCCATTGATCTTAAAAGTCCAGTGTCTTTTAATTTGTCAAAAGAGCATAGTTTTATTAAGAAATTTTTAAAGAAATATCTCTTAGAGACAAATGATGCCACGATTTTAACTAACCATAAGTCTCTCATCTCTCTTGTGCAGGATCGGGAATCGGTGAGTCCGGTTCCAGGCCTCACACTAGGTGAGGCCAAAGACGTTTGGAGGAACGCAGCCCACCCAGCTCTCCAGAACAGGCTTAAGGACTTGTCGTGGATGGTGGCCCATGAGATCCTCCCGGTCAGGGCGGTCATGCACTCCAGAGGCATGGCCAAAAACTCCATCTGCCCACGGTCCGGATGTGGTTCCCCGGAGACCGTCTACCATCTGCTCTGGGAGTGTGGTGCTGCGCGGGACCTGTGGGCCAAGACCAGCCCCCTGGTTTTCCCGTGCCTGCCAGCGGGTCGGGCCCAGATGGAATACAGGCTCGCCATCCTGGGGGTGGGTCAGGGCTTGAAGGAGCTAACATCAAAGCAATTCACCTCGCTCTGGCTCACCCTCAACCACATCAAGGATGCCATCTGGGCCACCAGAAACCTGCTGGTGGGGAAACGCGTTACGGTGCCCCTCCACGCGTGCAAGCAAATAGTTAGATCTACGCTGCAGGAGGCGCCGGACGTCGTCATTCGGATGGGGGGGCTGGGGTCACACCAAGAGGTCCCGGCCACCACCGACCCTGGCCGCCCGTAGATGCACCCTCACCACACCGGCTACGGGAACAGCGGGCCAGCGGGCCGGAGGAGAGGGGATCTCCGCTGGGCACTGGAAGCGAGGAGTCTGGGGCCTGTTCTGGAGACCTGGAGTGAATGGACAATCTTGATAGGGACTCACCCGCGATCCTGTACAAGAGACGTTTTATTTGGCATATTTTATTGTTTTATTGTTTTATATTTGTTTTCCTATTTATTTTAATCCATTTTACCTTTCCTTTAAAACAACACACATGTCAACATACATGGACTTTTACACAACACATCAACATAACTGATTTTTAATTGTAAATTATGTCCTTTTTGTTGTTTTAAGATATGTGTAAAAAATGTTTACACGATTTTTTATGGAAAAAAAAGAAAAAAAAAGGAACGTGAAAGAATGGAATGAAAACAATGTGACAATAAACTTTTTTCGAAAGAAAAAAAAATCTGTTCTTATCAGTTTAATATCTGATACGTGCCCTACCCGGGCACCATATATTAAATTGCTTTTTGGAGCTGGGAGATGGAATAGGGGCTTGCTCCGTCCACTCCACGCATCGACCCG
The DNA here is from genome assembly GCF_029890125.1 of Rhinichthys klamathensis goyatoka. NCBI lineage: Eukaryota > Metazoa > Chordata > Actinopteri > Cypriniformes > Leuciscidae > Rhinichthys > Rhinichthys klamathensis. Next base: position 545,002 of record NW_026606825.1, read on the forward strand.
GTATTGCAGTACTTCTGGGAACGGTGCACCCCCCTAAAGTGTTCAATGAAAGAAATGTTTTGGTGTTATGTGGCAGCAGGTGTTAATGGAAGTAGTGTGTATTGTCGTGTTGTAGGTGATCATATACTATACTAGTAAAGGTAGAATCGTGGTGTAAAAAAAAAAAACTCTGTTCCTATCCGTTTAATATCTGATTCGTCCACTATCCGGGGACTGCGTATTAAATAGATTTTTGGCTCACGGAGCCGGAGCATGAAAAAACAACAAAAAAGCCCGCCACTGCACATTTTTGATGTCTCTCTTATCTCTTGGAGTCTTTACTAACGAGCTGATGAGTTGAATCAGGGGTGTGTGTGTGTTTGATTGTCAAACCGTTGGTGAGGATTGCGAAGAGGGACAGGGTGCTTCTGACTGAAGGCCTGGGAATTCATACTTACCTGGCAGGGGAGACACCATGATCAGGAAGGTGGTTCACCCAGGGCGAGGCTCGGCCATTGCACTCCGGTTGTGCTGACCCCTGCGAATTCCCCAAATGTGGGAATCTCGACTGCATAATTTATGGTAGTGGGGGACTGCGTACGCGCTCTCCCCTGGACACACTGGTTAAAAGAGCAGATTGTTAAAGTTCCACTTATGTTTTTCTTCTTCTTCTTCTGATAGTTGATGACCTAGGAAGTCCAGATAATTTTAACTGCAGTGGTTGATCGGGAGATATAAAACAACCTCTGTGAAAGGAGGTTTTTTGTTTAAATGGATTTTTTTTATTCTTCTTCAAATAATCTCCAATATTTAACAAACGATTTGATTCACAGCAGTTGTCCTGGAGGCAAAGTTGTTCGTAATGAGGAGGTCTATCATGTGGTATGAATACCTTGTGCATGTGTGAAACATCATGTGATATACAGCCGTCTATGGCCGTATTCATGTTGTTGTTTTTTCTGTTTACAGCGCCACCAAGTGGCCAGTCGCCGCATCCCTTTTCACGTGACCACAGGCTGAGCCCGTACACAGGTGTACCGAGTTGGGTGTAATTGTCTCATTCCGTTGGCGAGTTATAGCCATTTAAGTAAAGCCCGCCTCGCCAACTCCCAACGTTTTGGCGTCCGGTCGCCAACGCGAATGGAAATTCCGACTTTTTTCACGATCACTGTTGGCAGTCAGACTCCAGAGAATCTTTCTGCACCGGTTTGGGTCAGATCGGGCAAAAAACCTAGGACTAGTGTGCAAAAGTAGGTTTTTCAGAAAATCCAAAATACCCGAAAATCTCGCCAGCGCGACCATCCAATCCGAGGCGTGCGTCTTGTTCGGCCCGAGCCAAGGATTCCGGTCATGTAAGACACTTGGGTCTGCGACGGACGGTCGAGGAGTTACGAGCCATTTCGTACTTTTGATCGCTGCAGCGCCACCCTGGGGCCGATCGGGGCGAGCCTTGGTGATGTTGTAGACCGGGCGGGTACTAGCATCCGTCAGAGTTTCAAGTCTCTACGACGTACGCTTTGGTCTGCCCGCTCACTTTTAGGGCAGAATGTTGATGATCCAAAATCCCAGGTTGCACTCCAGAGTGTCGTGTTGTGCACTCTGTTGTGATCCATTTTCGGTGTGACAACCAATCTGAGCTGAGCTTGTTTGTTGGCGACCTTAGACCCTCTCGCCGCGGCCCAGGTGGGCGTGGCTTTTGCCGGCTCCCCCGCCTCTGCGTCATTGTGTCATCGCTTCTCGGCCTTTTGGCTAAGATCAAGTATCTGGTCGTCAGGTGGAGTTGCGATCGCCTTTTGGAGGTTTTCTTGGCTCGAGACTTTTGTGTCGCGGGCCCCAAACTTTCAGGAGGTATATTGTTTGCTGCTGCTTTGTATTATACAGATTGTAAGGTAAGCCCTTTTTTATCCTTTTACTACCTATTTATTCTATTTATTCATTTATTTATTGTATAGTTTTAAAGCTCTTGGCTGTCGGTGCCTCCATCATGTCGGCTGCTCGTGCCGGCATGCGGAGGCACCACAGCGTGCGTTTTAGCCTTTTAGATAATGTTAAGACGGTTGAAATGTCCAGACTAGATTTTTCACGGAAGTATGTACAGAAAGCGCTAAATTACCGCCCCGGAGACTTGAATTGTATTTTTTCCCTGCCTTTTAATAAAGGCTTTGACGTTAGTTTTAGAAATGCAGCATTGCTAGCAGAATTTTGGAACCGATTTGAGAATGTAAAAACCCAATTCTCCATGTTTAAAGTTGAGAAGCTGACTGACAACACACATAAGGTGGTGATTGTTAGGATGTTCAATGAGACTGTGACTGGAGAAGACATTTGTGTATGGCTGGGTAGATTCTGCACTGTAAAGAGCCAGGCTATGAAGGTGGTGGATGAGGATGGCATCTGGAACTGTTCCTGGAGGATCCCAATCAAACAGTGGGAAGATCCCCAGGGGTACCAGGGCCTAAGACATCTGCCATCAATGATAGTTCTTGGTGAAAACAGAGGCTACATCCACTACCAGGGCATGCCCAAGCTGTGCCGCAAGTGTGGAGAGTTTGGGCACCTGGTAGAGGCTTGTGAGAAAGTGTTTTGTAGGAAATGCAGAGAAATTGGGCACACTTTTGAAGAGTGTCCCAATGGCAGAAGTTGCAACCTCTGTGGAGACTCCTCTCATCTCTACAGAGATTGTCCAAAGTCTTTTGCTAACAAAGTTAAAGCACACAAAATGGCGGTCGAGGAAAGCAGACAAAGAGATAACGAGGGGGCGGAGCAAACAAATTTAAATCTCCCGCCAAATCTGGTGAGTGCCGAAGAGAGAACAGATGGTAGAGGTAATGAAGGGGCGGAGCTAAGGAGTGAAGTACAACAGAGCGAGGAAATTCAAATTGGAACAGGTGAAGACAATACAGAGGTAAGCGAAAATGCAGGGGAGAACACAGATGAGATACAAACAAAAAGTCAATCAAGTGAGCATCTCCCCTGTGCTCAATCAATGAATAAAAAGAGAGTGGCACACTCCCCTCTCTGGAAAGAAATAGACAAAGATAAAATAGGACGATTCTCTGACTCCTCCTCGTCAGACGACTTAAATAGATTATTCCCAAGTCATACAGCAAATGAGATTTCTTTCCTAGCGATTGAGCTTAAATCATCCACTCCCAGGAGCTCACCCTGTGATTCAGAAGGAAAACCAACTCACTCCCCTGCCTCCCCTTCAATGGGAATGCAGGAAGAGTTGGTTTTACAAGAACAAATGTTTTTTAATGGATAGTATGGTTTTAAAATTTTTAAATGTTGTTTCTGTCTTCTTTTATACTCCTTTTAATGCTCATGACCATCACCATCTCAACCCTAAACGTGAGAAGTGTGAGGTCACTAACAAGAGCACAAACAGTTTTAAACTTTTTAAGTACACAACCCTCTGATGTGTTTTTATTACAGGAATGTGCCCTACCCTTTTTAAAAAACTACAAGAAGTGGGAGGATAAATGGCTGCAAGGACCCTCTATATGGAGTGGCTCAAATCAAAACAAGTCAGACGGAGTAGCCATCCTGATAAAAAACACACAGATACTGGTGAAGGGGAGCACAATATTAAGAGACGGACGGGCCCTTTTAGCCAATATGACCTTTTTAGGGAGAGATTTTAACGTACTAAACTTTTATGGGAACACAGAAAAGAATGACAGATACAGCCTTTTAGAAGATATGCAACCCCACCTTTTAGGGAGAAACCCTGTAGTTTTAGCTGGGGATTTTAATTGCATTTTAGGAAAAGGAGATAGGAGAGGAGCGGGGGAAGATTTTAAAACAGATAAAACGACACATCTACTACAGGATATATTAAAAGATTTTAGATTAACGGACTGTTTTAAGATGATGCATCCAAAAGCGGAGGGTCACACTTGGTTCAGTAGTGATGGCACCAAAGCTTCTCGAATAGATTATGTTTTTACCAGAGAGTGCCCTCCGAGAGATGCTAGAATCTCCCCTGTTTTCTTTTCTGACCACGCTATGCTGTCATGCACTCTTACACTCCCCCCAGGTGTGACGATAGGGAAGGGTCTGTGGAAGCTAAACTGCTCCCTATTACAAGACAAAGAAGTAACAAATGAATATAGGGAGCAGTTTAGGGAATGGCAGACCCTTCAAGACTTTTTTGATTCAAGAGCACAGTGGTGGGAGATGGTGAAGGAAAAGACCAAGACTTTTTTTAGATGGGCAGGAAATAGAAAGAAAACTAAGGAAAATAAAAAGATGGTGGGGTTGCAGAAAAGGCTACAACGGTATTTTAACCTTTTAAACATAGGCTTTGATTTTAATGAAGAAATCAAAGAGGTTAAAAAAGAGATGTCGGAACTGGCTGAGGTCAAAAGCAGAGGCATTATTTTTAGGAGCAAGGAGAGAGAAATCGAGGAAGGCGAAAAATGCACTAGATACTTTTTCAAGAAAATCATTGACAGAGGTGGAGCAATAGTCAAACTGAGAAATAAAGAAGGAGAAACAATGACAGACACAAAGGATATAATATCAGTGGTAGAAAGCTTTTATGAGGAACTGTATGAAGAAAAGGTAAGTGATGATAGTGTTTTAAGCGAAATTTTAACAAGCATCGAGAAAACAATTAAAGATGATATTGCCATGACAAATGATTTTAATCTCTCTGAGATGGATAAAAGTATTAAGAAATTCAAAAAAGGAAAAACTCCTGGAGTTGATGGACTTCCTCTAGAATTTTATTTGACCTTTTGGGACATTTTAAGACAAGACCTGCTGACTGTTTTTAATGACCTAGACAAGACTGACCAACTCCCTGACAGTTTTAGGACGGGTTTAATGACTTTACTTTACAAAAAAGATGACAAGACTGACATAAAAAACTGGCGTCCTATAACTCTTTTAAACTTTGATTGTAAACTTTTTAGCAAACTTTTAACAACACGCCTGTCAACCGTTTTAGGAGACCTGATCCACCCGGATCAAGCCTGTGCTGTCCCTGGGAGGAAGATCACGGACAGCCTCATTCTGATAAGAGACGCCATCTGTTATGCGAGAGACAGAAACATTCGGCTGATAGTCTTAAATTTAGACTTTGAAAAAGCATTCGACCGAGTCTCGCACCATTACTTATTTCAAGTTTTGGCAAAAATGGGGCTTCCTAGGAGATTCATAGCTTGGGTGGGACTGCTGTATAAAGACATAACCAGCAAAATCCTAGTTAACGGGAATCTTTCAAAAGCGATAGACATACGCAGTGGTGTCCGTCAGGGCTGTCCATTATCCCCTCTCCTGTATGTGGCTTGCATTGAACCCCTAGCACAGGTTTTGAGAAGGGATAGATGGATCAATGGACTGACTATACCTGGGACTGGAGGACTGACTGCAAAGACTGTTTTATACATGGATGATATCAATCTTTTATGCACGGACGTTTTATCAATACAGAGGACTATGGACTTGACAGACTGGTTTGGGAAAGCGTCGGGAGCAAGACTTAACAGAGACAAAACACAGACACAGTTTTACGGCCCCTGGAAACCCAACGAGCTTGCCGGCCTCAACTGTACTATCAAAAAGACTGACTTAAAAATACTGGGCATTAAATTTGACAGAGACGGGGGAGGGAGTGGAAATTGGCATGACGTGATGGGTAAAGCAAAGAAAAAATTGGGTTTTTGGGGATTGAGACAGTTGACTTTTGAAGGAAAGGTTTTAATCATTAAAGCTGTTATTTTACCATTGTTTTTACTGTTGTGCTCGGTTTTCTTCCCCCCCAGATTCTTTCTTGTATCCCTGGACCGTGCCATGTTCTATTTTCTGTGGGGGTCTAAGTGGGAGAGACTGAAAAGAACCACTATGAAGAAAGCACCACGAAATGGAGGAAAAGGCGTTCCGGACCTCTATGTGTTTTTAGGAGCTTTTTACACTGCACAACATATAAAATATGCCCTGACCCCATCCAAACAAGAAAAAACAGCAGCCATGGCCCGGTTTTGGATGGGGTCCTTTTTAAGAACCCACAAATTATTAAAGACAGATTTGACAAGGCCAGTTGCCTTCGACCAACCCCCAGCATACACCCACATAAAGAAGTTTTTAAAAAATTTCAATTTGGTAAAAGAAAGTGTGACTGTTTTGACTAATTGTCGCTCTATCCTCTCCCTTGTGCAGGAACGGGAACAAGTGTGTCCAGTTCGCGGGCTCACTCTAGGTGAAGCCCAAAAGGTTTGGCGAAATGTGTCCCACTCAGCTCTTCAGAACCGACACCGGGACCTGGCTTGGATGGTTGCCCATGAGATCCTCCCGGTCAGGGCCGTGATGCACTCCCGAGGCATGTCCAAGAATCCCATCTGCCCGCGGACCGGGTGTGGCGCGCCCGAGACCGTGAGGCACGCCCTCTGGGAGTGCAGCGCTGTGAGGGACCTGTGGGCGACAGCTGGCCCCCTGCAATTCCCGTACCTGCCAGTAGGGGGGGTCCCAGACTACCCTATGGGGAGAGGAGGGGTGAGCCAAGAGGACATCCGAGCAAATACACCACCTAAGCTCTGGCTCACCATCCTCTGCATAAAAGACGCCATTTGGACCTCCAGAAACCTACTGGTAGGGAAGCGCATGCAGGTGCCCCTCCACGCCACTATCCAGCTGGCCAAATCAAGGCTGCAGGGTTACACCGCATGTCGCCATTCGGAGGTGGGGGTCAGAGCTTCACAGGAAAAGGTCCCCATAGCCACGAGCCCTGACTGCCCGCAGATGCCCCCCAACACCCTAGGCGGAGCAGCGGTGCCACGGTTAAAGAGGATCTCCTCCGGGCCCAGAAGGGCTGGGTCTCTGGGACTGGTTCCGAAGAGCTGAGTGGAGGTTTTAAAACGGTTATAAGGACATACCCGCCCCTGCACAACGGAAGAGAGAGCTTTTAAAGTCTGTTTTTATTATTTTATTTGTTTATTTATTCTATTTTTCTTGTCTACCATATTTATTCATTTTTTACGTATATATTTATATATGAACACATAATTGTTTTTACTGTTGCTTGGAAAAACAAAATGAGCATGTGAACATCCTGGAAAAAATAATAATAATGAAATGACGTGTAAATGAATGAAATGGCACAATAAAAAAAATGTCAAAAAAAAAATCTGTTCTTATCTTTTATCTTTCTTAAAATCTTTTAAGTCAGATGTGTTTTTATTGCAAGAATGTGGCCTGCCTTTTTTAACAAATTACAGGAAGTGGGAGGAGACTTGGACCCCAGGACATTCCATCTGGAGTGGGTCCAATTTGAACAAAAATGACGGAGTTGCTATTTTAATCAACAATCCCAACATTTTGGTGAAGGGCAGCACTGTGGTGAGGGATGGGCGGGCAATTTTAGCTAATCTGACTTTTTTAGGTAAGGATTTTAACATTTTAAATGTGTATGGTTTTACGGACAAAAATAACAGGTATGAGCTTTTAGAAGACCTGCAGCCCCACATGTTAGGTAGGGCCCCCCTAGTGGTAGCAGGGGATTTTAATTGTGTTTTAAACAAGAAAGACAGGAAGAGGGTATGAGATGATTTTAAGGTTGACAAAACATCGGTTTTATTGCAGGATTTAGTTAGAGATTTTAAACTAGTAGACTGTTTTAAAGCAATGCATCAGAGAGAGGAGGGCTTCACCTGGTTCAGTGGTGACGGCACCAGAGCCTCTCGCATTGACTACATTTTTACACGGGACTGCCTGCCAACCGATGCAACATTAACCCCCCTCTTTTTCTCAGATCACACAATGTTTTCATGCACCCTTTCACTACCCACCGGTGTGACAGTAGGGGGAGGGCTGTGGAAGCTAAACTGCTCCCTTTTGGAAGATAAAGAAGTAGTTAGTGAGTACAGGGAGCAGTTCAGCCAATGGCAGACCCTCCAAGACTTTTACGACTCACGTGCACAGTGGTGGGAGATGGTGAAGGAACGGACAAGACAGTTTTTTAAAAAGATAGGAAAAAATAAAAAGAATAAATTAAATCGATGCATGATGGGGCTGCAAAAACGATTACAGAGGTATTTTAATCTTTTAAATGATGGGTTTGATTTTAGTGAAGAAATTAAAGAAATAAAGCAAGAAATGTCAGTTTTATCCGAAAGCCAAAGCAAAGGTGTCATTTTAAGGAGCAGGGAGAGGGAGATAGAGGAAGGTGAAAGGTGTACCAGGTATTTTTTAAAAAAGATTATTTCACGGGGTGGGGCAATTACTGTTTTGAAAAGTGGAGGAAGGGAGGTTTACACTACAAAAGAAATTTTAAAGGAAACTGAAGTATTTTATGAAAACCTATACAACACCAAAGAAGTTCACAATGACACATTAAGGGAAGTTTTAGAGTTTTTAGAAAAGAAAGTCGACAGTGAATGTACAATTTTATCTCAAGATTTTACCATTTTAAAAATTCACAAAGCTCTTAAAAGTTTTAAACGAGGAAAGTCCCCTGGTGCAGACGGACTTCCTCTGGAGTTTTATTTAACTTTTTGGGATATTTTAGCGTTTGACTTACTGACTGTTTTCAAAGAATTCGAGACTCTTGAAAGACTTCCTGACAGTTTTAGAATAGGGATAGTTTCACTTTTACACAAAAAGAGAAGTGGTGAAGAAAAAAAGAGAGAATGGCGGAAAAGGGCTCCCAGACCCCCACCTGTTTTTAGGCAGCCGCTTCACTGCCCTCCACATTAAATACGCCCTGACCCCATCCAGAGAACACAAGACAGCAGCCATGACCCGATTCTGGATGGGGTCGTACCTAAGATCTTTGAAAATTTTACCAGTTGATCTTAAATGTCCAGTGTCTTTTAATCTGTCAAAAGAACATCTTTTTATTAAGAAATTTTTAAAGAAATATATTTTAGAGACAAATGATGCCACCATTTTAACTAACCATAAGTCTCTTATCTCTCTTGTGCAGGATCGAGAATCGGTGAGTCCGGTTCCAGGCCTCACACTAGGTGAGGCCAAAGACGTTTGGAGGAACGCAGCCCACCCAGCTCTCCAGAACAGGCTTAAGGACTTGTCGTGGATGGTGGCTCATGAGATCCTCCCGGTCAGGGCGGTCATGCACTCCAGAGGCATGGCCAAAAACTCCACCTGCCCACGGTCCGGATGTGGTTCCCCGGAGACCGTCTACCATCTGCTCTGGGAGTGCGGCGCTGCGCGGGACCTGTGGGCCAAGACCGGCCCCCTGTTTTTCCCGTGCCTGCCAGCGGGTGGGGCCCAGGTGGACTACAAGCTCGCCATCCTGGGGGTGGGTCAGGGCTTGAAGGAGCTTACATCACCCCAATTCTCCTCGCTCTGGCTCACCCTAAACGTGATCAAGGATGCCATCTGGGTCACCAGAAACCTGCTGGTGGGGAAACGCGTTACGGTTTCCCTCCACGCGTGCAAGCAACTGGTAAAATCAACGCTGCAGGAGGCGCCGGACGTTGTCATTCGGATGGGGGGGCCGGGCCACACGGGGAAGGTCCCGGCCGCCACCGACCCTGGCCGCCCGTAGATGCACCCTCACCACACCGGCTACGGGAACAGCGGGCCAGCGGGCCGGAGGAGAGGGGATCTCCGCTGGGCACCGGAAGCGGGGAGTCTGGAGCCTGTTCTGGAGACCTGGAGTGAATGGACAATCTTGATAGGGACTCACCCCCGATCCTGTACAAGAGGAGATGTTTTATTTGGCATGTTTTATTGTTTTATAATTTTATTCCTATTTACTTCAATCCATTTACCTTTCTTTTAAAACAACACACACAAACATACATGGACTTTTGCACGACACACGACCAAAACATAAAACTGATTTTTAACCGTTAATTGTCATTTTGGTTTTAAGACATGTTTTGTTTTAAATATGTGATTTTTAAGAGAGGAAAGAAAAAGAAAAAAATGTGGAAATGGGAAAAATGGAAAAAATTGTGACAATAAACTTTTTTCGAAAGAAATCTGTTCTTATCAGTTTAATATCTGATACGTGCCCTACCCGGGCACCATATATTAAATTGCTTTTTGGAGCTGGGAGATGGAATAGGGGCTTGCTCCGTCCACTCCACGCATCGACCCGGTATTGCAGTACTTCTGGGAACGGTGCACCCCCCTAAAGTGTTTAATGAAAGAAATGTTTTGGTGTTATGTGGCAGCAGGTGTTAATGGAAGTAGTGTGATTGTCAGGATGTTTAATGAAACTGTGAATGGGGAGGACATTTGTGTCTGGTTGGGCAGATTTTGCACTGTTCGGGGGCAACCAGTCAAAGTGTTAGATGAAGATGGTATCTGGAATTGCTCCTGGCGTATTCCCATTAAACAATGGGAAGACGCCGGGGGCTACCAGGGCCTGAAGCATCTGCCTTCAATGATTGTGTTGGGAGAGAACAGAGGCTACATTCACTATCAAGGAATGCCTAAACTGTGTAGGAAGTGTGGGAGAATGGGGCATTTAGCCGATGCATGCAAGGAATTAACATGTGGGAAGTGCAGAGGAATTGGTCACATTTTTGAAGAATGTACCATTGGCAGAAGGTGTAATCTTTGTGGTGAAACCAACCATCTCTACAGAGATTGCCCTAAAAGTTTTGCCAACAAATTGAAAGGCAACAAAATGGCCGCCCCACATATGGAACACACAAAAGAACAAAGAGAGGAGGAGGTGGGCCCTGAGGTTTTGGCGGGAATTTCAAATTCCCAGCCAGCCTCAGGGATTGGACAAGGAGGAGGAAGTGGGGCGGCCTCATTTTTTGAGCCATCAATTATAACAGAACAGAGGGAGGAAACCACTCCCCAGCAAGACACAAGTGAAAACAAAATGGAGGATGGGGTGGAGGAAACGGTTTCCTCCCTAGAAACCGTGTCGGAGGCTAGTGTGTCAACTAGTGGGAGTGAAATAATTTGTTCTCTCCCTAATGCTCAAGTGCAGAAAAGAACTGCGAGATCTCCTCTGGTTCCAACAGAGGAGAAAAAGCTGCGGGTAGCGCATCGGCTAGATAGTTCCCCCATTGAAGATCTAGACCGTATGTGGCCCGCAGAATCTCCTAATGAAGTCTCCTTTCTGAATTTTAAGCTAAGAACATCGTCGCCAAAGGAATCGCAAGCGGCTCTCTCTGCGAGCCCTGAAGCGTCAAGCACTTGCCCCCTTGATTCCAGGTTTTCTGGGGAAAAGGAAAGGCAAGTGCAACAAGAAATAACATGATTTTAACTATATCTCTGTAGTCACCTTGTTGATTTTAAATGTCTCATACCCTTTTAACCATACTGCTCATGGCTCTCACTATCTCCACTATCAATGTGAGAAGTGTGAAGAGCAATATACGAGCACAGAGCGTTTTATCCCTTTTAAAATCTTTTAAGTCAGATGTGTTTTTATTGCAAGAATGTGGTCTGCCTTTTTTAACAAATTACAGGAAGTGGGAGGAGATTTGGACCCCAGGACTTTCCATCTGGAGTGGGTCCAATTTTAACAAAAACGACGGTGTTGCTATTTTAATAAAAAATCCCCATGTTTTGGTGAAGGGCAGCACTGTGGTGAGGGACGGGCGGGCAATTTTAGCAAACTTGACTTTCTTAGATAAGGATTTTAACGTTCTTAATGTTTATGGTTTTACGGAAAAACATGAAAGATATGAGCTTTTAGAAGATTTGCAACCCCACATGCTGGGTAGGGTTCCCCTCGTGGTTGCAGGGGATTTTAACTGTGTCTTAACTCAGAGAGATAGGAAGAGGGTAGAAGATTTTAAAATTGACAAAACATCGGTTTTATTGCAAAATTTAGTCAGAGATTTTAACTTAGTCGACTGTTTTAAAACATTGCATCAAAGAGAGGAGGGCTTCACCTGGTTCAGTGGTGACGGCACCAGGGCCTCTCGAATCGACTACATTTTTACAAGGGACTGCTCGCCAACCGATGCTACATTATCCCCCCTCTTCTTTTCTGACCACATGATGCTATCCTGCACCCTTTCACTGCCCTCGGGTGTGACAGTAGGAGGAGGGCTGTGGAAGTTGAACTGCTCTCTGTTGGAGGATGAGGAGGTTGTTAGAGAATACAGAGAGCAGTTCAACCGATGGCAGACCCTCCAAGACTTATATGACTCACGGGCACAGTGGTGGGAAATGGTGAAGGAGAGGACGAGACTGTTTTTTAAGAAAATTGGAAAAGAAAAAAAGAAAAAAGAAAATAGATGCATGATGGGGTTGCAAAAACGACTGCAGAGGTATTTTAATCTTTTAAATATTGGGTTTGATTTTAGTGAAGAAATAAAAGCAGTAAAACAAGAAATGTCAGTTTTAGCCCAAATTCAAAGTAAAGGTGTCATTTTAAGGAGTAGAGAACAAGAGATTGAAGAAGGTGAAAAGTGTACAAGATATTTTTTTAAGAAGATCATAACGAGGGGAGGGGCTATGACAAATTTGAAATCAGATGGTAAGGTAGTAAATGAAACGGAAGATATTTTAAGAGGGGTGGACAAATTTTACAGGGATTTATATGACCAAAAAGAAGTACACGAAGACAGCTTGATGGAAGTTTTAAACTTTTTAGACAAAAAACTCCAGAGCCAATGTGCACTTTTAAGACAGGATTTTACAATTTTAGAAATACAAAAAGCTCTCAAAGGTTTTAAGCGGGGAAAGTCCCCAGGACTAGACGGACTACCACTTGAATTTTACTTGACCTTTTGGGACGTTTTAGCACATGACTTACTGACCGTTTTTAAAGAATTTGACACCCTGAACAGACTTCCAGACAGCTTTAGAATAGGGATAGTGACACTACTACACAAGAAGGGCGACAAGACTGACTTAAAGAATTGGCGACCCATTACTCTTTTAAACGTTGATTGTAAACTTTTTAGCAAAATTTTAGCCACACGTATGTCGACAGTTTTAGCGGACGTAATCCACCCGGATCAAGCATGCGCCGTGCCCGGAAGGAAGATCACGGACAGCCTGGTGCTGATCCGAGATGCCATCTGTTACGCGAGAGACAGAAACATTCAGCTAGTAGTCCTAAATTTAGACTTTGAAAAGGCATTCGACCGCATCTCGCACCAGTTCCTTTTTAAGGTACTGGAAAAAATGGGGTTTCCAGGGAGGTTTATAGCCTGGGTGGGACTGCTGTACAACAGTCTGGTCAGCAGAATTGTAGTTAACGGGCATCTTACCAAAGCTGTAAATATCCACAGCGGCGTCCGTCAGGGGTGTCCTTTATCTCCCCTCTTGTATGTGGCCTGCATTGAGCCACTGGCACAAATCTTGAGAAGGGACAAATGGATTAAAGGACTAAACATTCCAGGGACTGGTGGACTGACGGCAACCTGCGTTTTATATATGGATGACGTGACCCTTTTAGCTACTGACATTTTATCGGTACGAAGAGCAATGGACTTGACTGACTGGTACGGTCGGGCCTCGGGCGCCAAGCTCAATAGGAGCAAGTCTGAGGCCCAGCTCTTCGGGCCGTGGGGGAACGTTGACACAGGTGGGCTAGATTTGGATTTTAAAGACAATGATTTGAAAATTTTAGGTGTAAAATTTGACAGAGAGGGGGGAGGACAGGGAAACTGGACTGACATGTTAGGGAAAGTTAGGCAAAGACTTGGCTTTTGGGGACTAAGACAACTGACGTATGAAGGCAAGATTTTAATTTTTAAATCCGTGATTTTACCGCTGATTTTACTTGTCTGTTCTGTTTTTAGTCCCCCACGAAGTTTCCTGATCAACCTGGAGAGGGCAGTGTTTTATTTCCTGTGGGGGTCCAAGTGGGAGCGACTCAAAAGAGACGTTTTGAAGAAAAAAAAAGAGAATGGCGGGAAAGGCCTCCCAGACCCCCACCTGTTTTTAGGCAGCCGCTTCACCGCCCTCCACATCAAATATGCTCTGACCCCATCCAGAGAAAACAAGACAGCAGCCATGACTCGATTCTGGATGGGGTCATACCTAAGAACTTTGAAAATTTTACCGGTGGATCTTAAATGTCCAGTGTCTTTTAACCTGTCAAAAGAACTTAAAGAAATACCTTTTAGAGACAAATGATGCCACCATTTTAACTAACCACAAGTCCCTTATCTCTCTTGTGCAGGATCGAGAATCGGTGAGTCCGGTTCCAGGCCTCACACTAGGTGAGGCCAAAGACGTTTGGAGGAACGCAGCCCACCCAGCTCTCCAGAACAGGCTTAAGGACTTGTCGTGGATGGTGGCTCATGAGATCCTCCCGGTCAGGGCGGTTATGCACTCCAGAGGCATGGCCAAAAATTCCATCTGCCCACGGTCCGGGTGTGGTTCCCCGGAGACCGTCTACCATCTGCTCTGGGAGTGCGGCGCTGCGCGGGACCTGTGGGCCAAGACCGGCCCCCTGTTTTTCCCGTGCCTGCCAGCGGGTGGGGCCCAGGTGGACTACAAGCTCGCCATCCTGGGGGTGGGTCAGGGCTTGAAGGAGCTTACACCACCCCAATTCTCCTCGCTCTGGCTCACCCTAAACGTGATCAAGGATGCCATCTGGGTCACCAGAAACCTGCTGGTGGGTAAACGCGTTACGGTGCCCCTCCACGCGTGCGAGCGACTGGTAAAATCAACGCTGCAGGAGGCGCCGGACGTCGTCATTCGGATGGGGGGGCCGGGCCACACGGGGAAGGTCCCAGCCGCCACCGACCCGGGCCACACGGGGAAGGTCCCGGCCGCCACCGACCCTGGCCGCCCGTAGATGCACCCTCACCACACCGGCTACGGGAACAGCGGGCCAGCGGGCCGGAGGAGAGGGGATCTCCGCTGGGCACCGGAAGCGGGGAGTCTGGGGCCTGTTCTGGAGACCTGGAGTGAATGGACAATCTTTATAGGGACTCACCCTCGATCCTGTACAAGAGATGTTTTATTTGGCATGTTTTATTTGTTTTAATTGCATTTATTTTCATCCATTTAACTTTCTTTTAAACAACAAATATCAACATACATGGACTTTTACACTACACACCACAAAAAACTGATTTTTAAATGTTAAACGCGTAATTTTTGTTTTAAAAATATGTGATTTTTAAGAAAGGAAAAGAATGTGGAAATGGAAATAATCTGTGACAATAAACTTTTTTCGAAAGAAAAATCTGTTCTTATCAGTTTAATATCTGATACGTGCCCTACCCGGGCACCATATATTAAATTGCTTTTTGGAGCTGGGAGATGGAATAGGGGCTTGCTCCGTCCACTCCACGCATCGACCCGGTATTGCAGTACTTCTGGGAACGGTGCACCCCCCTAAAGTGTTCAATGAAAGAAATGTTTTGGTGTTATGTGGCAGCAGGTGTTAATGGAAGTAGTGTGTATTGTCGTGTTGTAGGTGATCATATACTATACTAGTAAAGGTAGAATCGTGGTGTAAAAAAAAAAAACTCTGTTCCTATCCGTTTAATATCTGATTCGTCCACTATCCGGGGACTGCGTATTAAATAGATTTTTGGCTCACGGAGCTGGAGCATGAAAAAACAACAAAAAAGCCAGCCACTGCACATTTTTGATGTCTCTCTTATCTCTTGGAGTCTTTACTAACGAGCTGATGAGTTGAATCAGGGGTGTGTGTTTGATTGTCAAACCGTTGGTGAGGATTGCGAAGAGGGACAGGGTGCTTCTGACTGAAGGCCTGGGAATTCATACTTACCTGGCAGGGGAGACACCATGATCAGGAAGGTGGTTCACCCAGGGCGAGGCTCGGCCATTGCACTCCGGTTGTGCTGACCCCTGCGAATTCCCCAAATGTGGGAATCTCGACTGCATAATTTATGGTAGTGGGGGACTGCGTACACGCTCTCCCCTGGACACACTGGTTAAAAGAGCAGATTGTTAAAGTTCCACTTATGTTTTTCTTCTTCTTCTGATAGTTGATGACCTAGGAAGTCCAGATAATTTTAACTGCAGTGGTTGATCGGGAGATATAAAACAACCTCTGTGAAAGGAGGTTTTTTCTTTTTTGTTTAAATGGATTTGTTTTATTCTTCTTCAAATAATCTCCAATATTTAACAAACGATTTGATTCACAGCAGTTGTCCTGGAGGCAAAGTTGTTCGTAATGAGGAGGTCTATCATGTGGTATGAATACCTTGTGCATGTGTGAAACATCATGTGATATCCAGCCGTCTATGGCCGTATTCATGTTGTTGTTTTTTCTGTTTACAGCGCCACCAAGTGGCCAGTCGCTGCATCCCTTTTCACGTGACCACAGGCTGAGCCCGTACACAGGTGTACCGAGTTGGGAGTAATTGTCTCATTCCGTTGGCGAGTTATAGCCATTTAAGTAAAGCCCGCCTCGCCAACTCCCAACGTTTTGGCGTCCGGTCGCCAACGCGAATGGAAATTCCGACTTTTTTCACGATCACTGTTGGCAGTCAGACTCCAGAGAATCTTTCTGCACCGGTTTGGGTCAGATCGGGCAAAAAACCTAGGACTAGTGTGCAAAAGTAGGTTTTTCAGAAAATCCAAAATACCCGAAAATCTCGCCAGCGCGACCATCCAATCCGAGGCGTGCGTCTTGTTCGGCCCGAGCCAAGGATTCTCAGTAATGAGACAGTGACTGGGGAGGACATTTGTGTCTGGCTGGGTAGATTTTGCACAGTTCGAAGCCAGCCAGTCAAGGTTTTAGATGAGGATGGTATTTGGACATGCTCCTGGCGAATTCCCATTAAACAATGGGAAGACGCTGGGGGCTACCAGGGCCTGAAGCATCTGCCTTCTATGATAGTGTTGGGCGAGAACAGAGGCTACATACACTACCAGGGTATGCCCAAATTATGTAGAAAATGTGGAAAGTTTGGGCACTTAGCTGAAGCATGCCAGGAAATGATATGTGGGAAATGCAGAGAAATTGGTCATACTTTTGAAGAGTGTACCAATGGCAGGCGGTGCAACCTCTGTGGGGAGTCATCCCATCTCTACAGAGATTGCCCAAAAAGTTTTGCCAACAAACTTAAAGGACACAAAATGGCCGCCCCACATGTGGAACAAACAAAAGAACAAAGGAAGGAGGAGGCGGTCCCTGAGGTTTTGGCGGGAAATTCTATTTCCCAGCCAGCCTCAGGGAGTGGGCAGGAGGAAGGAAGTGGGGCGGCCACAGGGGCGGAGTCAAGTTTTAACAGCGAACAGAGTGAGGAAGCCGTTCCCGAAAAAGAGAAAAGTGGAAACAAAATGGAGGAGGAGGAGGATGTAACGGCTTCCTCCCTCTACACCGTATCGGAGGTTAGTGTGGTGGATAGTGGGGATGAAACCGAGGGTTCACTCCCCAATGCTCAAGTGCAGAAAAGGTCTGCGAGATCTCCTCTGCTTCAAACAGAGGAGAAAAGGCTGCGGGCATCGCATCGGCTAGATAGTTCCTCTTCGGTAGATCTAGACCGTATGTGGCCCGCAGAATCTCCCAATGAAGTCTCCTTTTTGCACGTTAAGCTAAGAACATCGTCACCGAAGGAGCCACAAGAGGCTCTCTCTGTGGACTCCGAGGCGGCAAGCATTTGCCCTCCTGATCCCAGTTTTTCTGGGGAAAAGGAGAAGCAAGTGCTACATGACATAACATGATTTTAATGTAACTTTCTGCAGTCTTTTGGTTTTATTCTTCTATTAATGCTTGTAATTTTAAGCATACTGCTCATGGCACTCACTATCTCTACAATCAATGTGAGAAGTATGAAGTCTACGTTGCAAGCACAGAGTGTGTTATCCCTTTTAAAATCTTTTAAGTCAGATGTGTTTTTATTGCAAGAATGTGGTTTGCCTTTTTTAACAAATTACAGGAAGTGGGAGGAGATTTGGACCCCAGGATTTTCCATTTGGAGTGGGTCCAATTTTAACAAAAATGACGGTGTTGCTATTTTAATCAAAAATCCCAACCTTTTGGTGAAGGGCATCACTGTGGTGAGGGACGGGCGGGCAATTTTAGCAAATCTGACTTTTTTAGGTAAGGATCTTAACATTTTAAATATGTATGGTTTTACTGAAAAAAATAACAGGTATGAGCTTTTAGAAGACCTGCAACCCCACATGCTAGGCAGGGCTCCCCTAGTGGTAGCAGGGGATTTTAATTGTGTATTATCAAAAAAGGACAGAAGGAGGGTAGGAGAGGATTTTAAGGTCGACAAGACATCGGTTTTATTACAAAATATAGTCAAAGATTTTAAGTTAGTTGACTGTTTTAAAATAATGCATCAAAGAGAGGAGGGCTTCACCTGGTTCAGTGGTGACGGTGCCAGAGCCTCTCGAATTGACTATGTTTTTACAAGGGACCTCCCGCCGACCGATGCTACATTGACCCCCCTCTTTTTTTCCGACCACATGATGCTGTCTTGCACTCTTTCACTTCCCACGGGTGTGACTGTAGGGGGAGGGCTGTGGAAGCTGAACTGTTCCCTATTAGAGGACGAGGAAGTGGTTATCGAGTATAGGGAGCAGTTCAGCCAATGGCAGACCCTCCAGGACTTTTACGACTCACGAGCACAGTGGTGGGAGATGGTGAAACAAAGGACAGGACGGTTTTTTAAACAAATTGGAAAGGAAAAGAAGAATAAAGAAAAAAGACGCATGATGGGGTTGCAAAAAAGACTGCAGAGATATTTTAACCTTTTAAACAATGGATTGGATTTTACAAATGAAATAAAAGAAGTAAAGAAAGAAATGTCAGACCTGTCTGAAACAAAGAGCAAAGGTGTTATTTTAAGATGTAGAGAAAGGGAGTTAGAAGAAGGAGAGAAGTGTACCAGGTATTTTTTTAAAAAGACAATAGCTCGGGGAGGGTCGATCAATACTTTAAAAACTTTTAGAGGGGGGGAAGTAAATACAACTGATCTGATTTTAGGGGAAATTGAAAGTTTTTACAGTAATTTATACGGCACTAAAGAGGTACACAATGGCATCTTAGAGGAAGTTTTAGGGTTTTTAGATAAAAAAGTTAAGAGTCCAGATGTGCTTTTATCCCAGGATTTTACTCTTTTAGAAATGGAAAAAGCTTTAAAGGGTTTTAAGAAGGGGAAGTCCCCGGGCATGGACGGACTCCCCTTTGAGTTTTATCTGACTTTCTGGGATATTTTAGCACACGACTTACTTACAGTTTTTAAAGAATTTGAGACTCTTGACAGACTTCCAGACAGCTTTAGAGTAGGGATAGTTACATTACTGTACAAAAAAGGAGACAAGACTGACTTGAGAAACTGGCGACCAATCACTCTTTTAAATTATGATTGTAAACTTTTTAGTAAGATTTTAGCTACACGCATGTCGACTGTTTTAGAGGACGTAATCCACCTGGATCAAGCTTGCGCGGTGCCCGGCAGGAAGATCACGGACAGCCTGGTACTGATCAGAGACGCCATCTGTTTTGCGAGAGACAGAAACATTCGGCTAGTAGTCCTAAATTTAGATTTTGAAAAAGCTTTTGACCGCGTCTCGCACCAGTACCTGCTTCAGGTACTGGGAAAAATGGGCTTTCCTGGGAGGTTAATAGCCTGGGTGGGATTGCTGTACAACGATCTGTCTAGCAGAATTTTGGTTAATGGGCATTTATCCAAAGCTGTAAAACTCCACAGCGGCGTCCGTCAGGGGTGTCCTTTATCTCCCCTTCTGTATGTGGCTTGTATTGAGCCACTGGCACAAATCTTGAGAAGGGATAAATGGATTAAAGGACTAGACATCCCAGGAACTGGTGGACTGACGGCGACCTGTGTTTTATATATGGATGACGTGACCCTTTTAACGACTGACTTTTTATCAGTACGAAGAGCAATGGACTTGACTGACTGGTACGGTCGGGCCTCGGGCGCCAAGCTTAACAGGAGTAAGTCCGAGGCCCTGCTCTTCGGGCCGTGGGGCGACGTGGACACAGGAGGACTAGATTTGGACTTTAAAGAAAATGATTTGAAAATTTTAGGAGTAAAATTTGACAGGGAGGGTGGAGGACAAGGAAACTGGACTGACATGTTAGGGAAAGTCAGACAAAGACTGGGCTTTTGGGGACTAAGACAACTGACGCTAGAAGGCAAGATTTTAATTTTTAAAGCAGTGATTTTACCACTAATGTTACTTGTCTGTTCTGTTTTTAGTCCCCCAAGACGATTCCTGGCCAAGTTGGAGAGGGCGGTATTTTATTTCCTGTGGGGGTCCAAGTGGGAACGACTTAAGAGGGAGGTCGTCAAAAAGAAAAAAGAGAATGGCGGGAAAGGCCTCCCAGACCCCCACCTGTTTTTAGGCAGCCGCTTTGCCGCCCTCCACATCCAGTACGCACTGACCCCATCCAGAGAACACAAAACAGCAGCCATGACCCGATTCTGGATGGGGTCATACCTAAGAAGTTTGAAAATTTTACCCATTGATCTTAAAAGTCCAGTGTCTTTTAATTTGTCAAAAGAGCATAGTTTTATTAAGAAATTTTTAAAGAAATATCTCTTAGAGACAAATGATGCCACGATTTTAACTAACCATAAGTCTCTCATCTCTCTTGTGCAGGATCGGGAATCGGTGAGTCCGGTTCCAGGCCTCACACTAGGTGAGGCCAAAGACGTTTGGAGGAACGCAGCCCACCCAGCTCTCCAGAACAGGCTTAAGGACTTGTCGTGGATGGTGGCCCATGAGATCCTCCCGGTCAGGGCGGTCATGCACTCCAGAGGCATGGCCAAAAACTCCATCTGCCCACGGTCCGGATGTGGTTCCCCGGAGACCGTCTACCATCTGCTCTGGGAGTGTGGTGCTGCGCGGGACCTGTGGGCCAAGACCAGCCCCCTGGTTTTCCCGTGCCTGCCAGCGGGTCGGGCCCAGATGGAATACAGGCTCGCCATCCTGGGGGTGGGTCAGGGCTTGAAGGAGCTAACATCAAAGCAATTCACCTCGCTCTGGCTCACCCTCAACCACATCAAGGATGCCATCTGGGCCACCAGAAACCTGCTGGTGGGGAAACGCGTTACGGTGCCCCTCCACGCGTGCGAGCAAATAGTTAGATCTACGCTGCAGGAGGCGCCGGACGTCGTCATTCGGATGGGGGGGCTGGGGTCACACCAAGAGGTCCCGGCCACCACCGACCCTGGCCGCCCGTAGATGCACCCTCACCACACCGGCTACGGGAACAGCGGGCCAGCGGGCCGGAGGAGAGGGGATCTCCGCTGGGCACTGGAAGCGAGGAGTCTGGGGCCTGTTCTGGAGACCTGGAGTGAATGGACAATCTTGATAGGGACTCACCCGCGATCCTGTACAAGAGACGTTTTATTTGGCATATTTTATTGTTTTATTGTTTTATATTTGTTTTCCTATTTATTTTAATCCATTTTACCTTTCCTTTATAACAACACACATGTCAACATACATGGACTTTTACACAACACATCAACATAACTGATTTTTAATTGTAAATTATGTCCTTTTTGTTGTTTTAAGATATGTGTAAAAAATGTTTACACGATTTTTTATGGAAAAAAAAGAAAAAAAAAGGAACGTGAAAGAATGGAATGAAAACAATGTGACAATAAACTTTTTTCGAAAGAAAAAATCTGTTCTTATCAGTTTAATATCTGATACGTGCCCTACCCGGGCACCATATATTAAATTGCTTTTTGGAGCTGGGAGATGGAATAGGGGCTTGCTCCGTCCACTCCACGCATCGACCCGGTATTGCAGTACTTCTGGGAACGGTGCACCCCCCCTAAAGTGTTCAATGAAAGAAATGTTTTGGTGTTATGTGGCAGCAGGTGTTAATGGAAGTAGTGTGTATTGTCGTGTTGTAGGTGATCATATACTATACTAGTAAAGGTAGAATCGTGGTGTAAAAAAAAAAAACTCTGTTCCTATCCGTTTAATATCTGATTCGTCCACTATCCGGGGACTGCGTATTAAATAGATTTTTGGCTCACGGAGCCGGAGCATGAAAAAACAACAAAAAAGCCCGCCACTGCACATTTTTGATGTCTCTCTTATCTCTTGGAGTCTTTACTAACGAGCTGATGAGTTGAATCAGGGGTGTGTGTGTGTTTGATTGTCAAACCGTTGGTGAGGATTGCGAAGAGGGACAGGGTGCTTCTGACTGAAGGCCTGGGAATTCATACTTACCTGGCAGGGGAGACACCATGATCAGGAAGGTGGTTCACCCAGGGCGAGGCTCGGCCATTGCACTCCGGTTGTGCTGACCCCTGCGAATTCCCCAAATGTGGGAATCTCGACTGCATAGTTTATGGTAGTGGGGGACTGCGTACGCGCTCTCCCCTGGACACACTGGTTAAAAGAGCAGATTGTTAAAGTTCCACTTATGTTTTTCTTCTTCTTCTTCTGATAGTTGATGACCTAGGAAGTCCAGATAATTTTAACTGCAGTGGTTGATCGGGAGATATAAAACAACCTCTGTGAAAGGAGGTTTTTTCTTTTTTGTTTAAATGGATTTGTTTTATTCTTCTTCAAATAATCTCCAATATTTAACAAACGATTTGATTCACAGCAGTTGTCCTGGAGGCAAAGTTGTTCGTAATGAGGAGGTCTATCATGTGGTATGAATACCTTGTGCACGTGTGAAACATCATGTGATATCCAGCCGTCTATGGCCGTATTCATGTTGTTGTTTTTTCTGTTTACAGCGCCACCAAGTGGCCAGTCGCCGCATCCCTTTTCACGTGACCACAGGCTGAGCCCGTACACAGGTGTACCGAGTTGGGTGTAATTGTCTCATTCCGTTGGCGAGTTATAGCCATTTAAGTAAAGCCCGCCTCGCCAACTCCCAACGTTTTGGCGTCCGGTCGCCAACGCGAATGGAAATTCCGACTTTTTTCACGATCACTGTTGGCAGTCAGACTCCAGAGAATCTTTCTGCACCGGTTTGGGTCAGATCGGGCAAAAAACCTAGGACTAGTGTGCAAAAGTAGGTTTTTCAGAAAATCCAAAATACCCGAAAATCTCGCCAGCGCGACCATCCAATCCGAGGCGTGCGTCTTGTTCGGCCCGAGCCAAGGATTCCGGTCATGTAAGACACTTGGGTCTGCGACGGACGGTCGAGGAGTTACGAGCCATTTCGTACTTTTGATCGCTGCAGCGCCACCCTGGGGCCGATCGGGGCGAGCCTTGGTGATGTTGTAGACCGGGCGGGTACTAGCATCCGTCAGAGTTTCAAGTCTCTACGACGTACGCTTTGGTCTGCCCGCTCACTTTTAGGGCAGAATGTTGATGATCCAAAATCCCAGGTTGCACTCCAGAGTGTCGTGTTGTGCACTCTGTTGTGATCCATTTTCGGTGTGACAACCAATCTGAGCTGAGCTTGTTTGTTGGCGACCTTAGACCCTCTCGCCGCGGCCCAGGTGGGCGTGGCTTTTGCCGGCTCCCCCGCCTCTGCGTCATTGTGTCATCGCTTCTCGGCCTTTTGGCTAAGATCAAGTGTCTGGTCCTAAGGTAGAGACAGCGATCGCCTCTTGGAGGTTTTTCCGGCTTGGGTCCTTCAGTGACTTGAGCCCCAAACTTTTGAGAGGTACATTGATTCAGCTGCTTTTATTCCGGTTCAGTTTTAAGGTAAGACCTTTTTATCTATTTATTTATTATTTATTTATTTATTGTTTTTTAAAGTTTTAGGCTGTTGGTGCCTCCACCATGTCGGCTGCCCGTGCCGGCGTGCGGAGGCACCACAGCGTGCGTTTTTTATTCAAAGAAGTTGAGGGGAAGCTCCTGGGGATGTCACGTCTTGACTTCTCCAGGAAGCTGATCCAAAAAACTCTAAATTTTAAACCTGAGGATCTGAATTGTATCGTGACTCTGCCCCTGAACAAAGGATTTGATGTTAGTTTTAGAGCGGTTTCCCACCTGAATGATTTCTGGCACAGATTTGAAGTAGCTAAATCCCAGCTGTCCATGTTTACTGTTGAAAAGCACTCTGACAACACACTTAAAACTGTGATTGTTAGAATGTTTAATGAGACAGTGACTGGGGAGGACATTTGTGTCTGGCTGGGTAGATTTTGCACAGTTCAAAGCCAGCCAGTCAAGGTTTTAGATGAGGATGGTATTTGGACATGCTCCTGGCGAATTCCCATTAAACAATGGGAAGACGCTGGGGGCTACCAGGGCCTGAAGCATCTGCCTTCTATGATAGTGTTGGGCGAGAACAGAGGCTACATACACTACCAGGGTATGCCCAAATTATGTAGAAAATGTGGAAAGTTTGGGCACTTAGCTGAAGCATGCCAGGAAATGATATGTGGGAAATGCAGAGAAATTGGTCATACTTTTGAAGAGTGTACCAATGGCAGGCGGTGCAACCTCTGTGGGGAGTCATCCCATCTCTACAGAGATTGCCCAAAAAGTTTTGCCAACAAACTTAAAGGACACAAAATGGCCGCCCCACATGTGGAACAAACAAAAGAACAAAGGAAGGAGGAGGCGGTCCCTGAGGTTTTGGCGGGAAATTCTATTTCCCAGCCAGCCTCAGGGAGTGGGCAGGAGGAAGGAAGTGGGGCGGCCACAGGGGCGGAGTCAAGTTTTAACAGCGAACAGAGTGAGGAAGCCGTTCCCGAAAAAGAGAAAAGTGGAAACAAAATGGAGGAGGAGGAGGATGTAACGGCTTCCTCCCTCTACACCGTATCGGAGGTTAGTGTGGTGGATAGTGGGGATGAAACCGAGGGTTCACTCCCCAATGCTCAAGTGCAGAAAAGGTCTGCGAGATCTCCTCTGCTTCAAACAGAGGAGAAAAGGCTGCGGGCATCGCATCGGCTAGATAGTTCCTCTTCGGTAGATCTAGACCGTATGTGGCCCGCAGAATCTCCCAATGAAGTCTCCTTTTTGCACGTTAAGCTAAGAACATCGTCACCGAAGGAGCCACAAGAGGCTCTCTCTGTGGACTCCGAGGCGGCGAGCATTTGCCCTCCTGATCCCAGTTTTTCTGGGGAAAAGGAGAAGTAAGTGCTACATGACATAACATGATTTTAATGTAACTTTCTGCAGTCTTTTGGTTTTATTCTTCTATTAATGCTTGTAATTTTAACCATACTGCTCATGGCACTCACTATCTCTACAATCAATGTGAGAAGTATGAAGTCTACGTTGCAAGCACAGATTGTGTTATCCCTTTTAAAATCTTTTAAGTCAGATGTGTTTTTATTGCAAGAATGTGGTTTGCCTTTTTTAACAAATTACAGGAAGTGGGAGGAGATTTGGACCCCAGGATTTTCCATTTGGAGTGGGTCCAATTTTAACAAAAATGACGGTGTTGCTATTTTAATCAAAAATCCCAACCTTTTGGTGAAGGGCATCACTGTGGTGAGGGACGGGCGGGCAATTTTAGCAAATCTGACTTTTTTAGGTAAGGATCTTAACATTTTAAATATGTATGGTTTTACTGGAAAAAATAACAGGTATGAGCTTTTAGAAGACCTGCAACCCCACATGCTAGGCAGGGCTCCCCTAGTGGTAGCAGGGGATTTTAACTGTGTATTATCAAAAAAGGACAGAAGGAGGGTAGGAGAGGATTTTAAGGTCGACAAGACATCGGTTTTATTACAAAATATAGTCAAAGATTTTAAGTTAGTTGACTGTTTTAAAATAATGCATCAAAGAGAGGAGGGCTTCACCTGGTTCAGTGGTGACGGTGCCAGAGCCTCTCGAATTGACTATGTTTTTACAAGGGACCTCCCGCCGACCGATGCTACATTGACCCCCCTCTTTTTTTCCGACCACATGATGCTGTCTTGCACTCTTTCACTTCCCACGGGTGTGACTGTAGGGGGAGGGCTGTGGAAGCTGAACTGTTCCCTATTAGAGGACGAGGAAGTGGTTATCGAGTATAGGGAGCAGTTCAGCCAATGGCAGACCCTCCAGGACTTTTACGACTCACGAGCACAGTGGTGGGAGATGGTGAAACAAAGGACAGGACGGTTTTTTAAACAAATTGGAAAGGAAAAAAAGAATAAAGAAAAAAGACGCATGATGGGGTTGCAAAAAAGACTGCAGAGATATTTTAACCTTTTAAACAATGGATTGGATTTTACAAATGAAATAAAAGAAGTAAAGAAAGAAATGTCAGACCTGTCTGAAACAAAGAGCAAAGGTGTTATTTTAAGATGTAGAGAAAGGGAGTTAGAAGAAGGAGAGAAGTGTACCAGGTATTTTTTTTAAAAGACAATAGCTCGGGGAGGGTCGATCAATACTTTAAAAACTTTTAGAGGGGGGGGAAGTAAATACAACTGATCTGATTTTAGGGGAAATTGAAAGTTTTTACAGTAATTTATACGGCACTAAAGAGGTACACAATGGCATCTTAGAGGAAGTTTTAGGGTTTTTAGATAAAAAAGTTAAGAGTCCAGATGTGCTTTTATCCCAGGATTTTACTCTTTTAGAAATGGAAAAAGCTTTAAAGGGTTTTAAGAAGGGGAAGTCCCCGGGCATGGACGGACTCCCCTTTGAGTTTTATCTGACTTTCTGGGATATTTTAGCACACGACTTACTTACAGTTTTTAAAGAATTTGAGACTCTTGACAGACTTCCAGACAGCTTTAGAGTAGGGATAGTTACATTACTGTACAAAAAAGGAGACAAGACTGACTTGAGAAACTGGCGACCAATCACTCTTTTAAATTATGATTGTAAACTTTTTAGTAAGATTTTAGCTACACGCATGTCGACTGTTTTAGAGGACGTAATCCACCTGGATCAAGCTTGCGCGGTGCCCGGCAGGAAGCTCACGGACAGCCTGGTACTGATCAGAGACGCCATCTGTTTTGCGAGAGACAGAAACATTCGGCTAGTAGTCCTAAATTTAGATTTTGAAAAAGCTTTTGACCGCGTCTCGCACCAGTACCTGCTTCAGGTACTGGGAAAAATGGGCTTTCCTGGGAGGTTAATAGCCTGGGTGGGATTGCTGTACAACGATCTGTCTAGCAGAATTTTGGTTAATGGGCATTTATCCAAAGCTGTAAAACTCCACAGCGGCGTCCGTCAGGGTTGTCCTTTATCTCCCCTTCTGTATGTGGCTTGTATTGAGCCACTGGCACAAATCTTGAGAAGGGATAAATGGATTAAAGGACTAGACATCCCAGGAACTGGTGGACTGACGGCGACCTGTGTTTTATATATGGATGACGTGACCCTTTTAACGACTGACTTTTTATCAGTACGAAGAGCAATGGACTTGACTGACTGGTACGGTCGGGCCTCGGGCGCCAAGCTTAACAGGAGTAAGTCCGAGGCCCTGCTCTTCGGGCCGTGGGGCGACGTGGACACAGGAGGACTAGATTTGGACTTTAAAGAAAATGATTTGAAAATTTTAGGAGTAAAAATTGACAGGTAGGGTGGAGGACAAGGAAACTGGACTGACATGTTAGGGAAAGTCAGACAAAGACTGGGCTTTTGGGGACTAAGACAACTGACGCTAGAAGGCAAGATTTTAATTTTTAAAGCAGTGATTTTACCACTAACTTTACTTGTCTGTTCTGTTTTTAGTCCCCCAAGACGATTCCTGGCCAAGTTGGAGAGGGCGGTATTTTATTTCCTGTGGGGGTCCAAGTGGGAACGACTTAAGAGGGAGGTTGTCAAAAAGAAAAAAGAGAATGGCGGGAAAGGCCTCCCAGACCCCCACCTGTTTTTAGGCAGCCGCTTTGCCGCCCTCCACATCCAGTACGCACTGACCCCATCCAGAGAACACAAAACAGCAGCCATGACCCGATTCTGGATGGGGTCATACCTAAGAAGTTTGAAAATTTTACCCATTGATCTTAAAAGTCCAGTGTCTTTTAATTTGTCAAAAGAGCATAGTTTTATTAAGAAATTTTTAAAGAAATATCTCTTAGAGACAAATGATGCCACGATTTTAACTAACCATAAGTCTCTCATCTCTCTTGTGCAGGATCGAGAATCGGTGAGTCCGGTTCCAGGCCTCACACTAGGTGAGGCCAAAGACGTTTGGAGGAACGCAGCCCACCCAGCTCTCCAGAACAGGCTTAAGGACTTGTCGTGGATGGTGGCCCATGAGATCCTCCCGGTCAGGGCGGTCATGCACTCCAGAGGCATGGCCAAAAACTCCATCTGCCCACGGTCCGGATGTGGTTCCCCGGAGACCGTCTACCATCTGCTCTGGGAGTGTGGTGCTGCGCGGGACCTGTGGGCCAAGACCAGCCCCCTGGTTTTCCCGTGCCTGCCAGCGGGTCGGGCCCAGATGGAATACAGGCTCGCCATCCTGGGGGTGGGTCAGGGCTTGAAGGAGCTAACATCAAAGCAATTCACCTCGCTCTGGCTCACCCTCAACCACATCAAGGATGCCATCTGGGCCACCAGAAACCTGCTGGTGGGGAAACGCGTTACGGTGCCCCTCCACGCGTGCGAGCAAATAGTTAGATCTACGCTGCAGGAGGCGCCGGACGTCGTCATTCGGATGGGGGGGCTGGGGTCACACCAAGAGGTCCCGGCCACCACCGACCCTGGCCGCCCGTAGATGCACCCTCACCACACCGGCTACGGGAACAGCGGGCCAGCGGGCCGGAGGAGAGGGGATCTCCGCTGGGCACTGGAAGCGAGGAGTCTGGGGCCTGTTCTGGAGACCTGGAGTGAATGGACAATCTTGATAGGGACTCACCCGCGATCCTGTACAAGAGACGTTTTATTTGGCATATTTTATTGTTTTATTGTTTTATATTTGTTTTCCTATTTTATTTTAATCCATTTTACCTTTCCTTTAAAACAACACACATGTCAATATACATGGACTTTTACACAACACATCAACATAACTGATTTTTAATTGTAAATTATGTCCTTTTTGTTGTTTTAAGATATGTGTAAAAAATGTTTACACGATTTTTTATGGAAAAAAAAAGAAAAAAAAAGGAACGTGAAAGAATGGAATGAAAACAATGTGACAATAAACTTTTTTCGAAAGAAAAATCTGTTCTTATCAGTTTAATATCTGATACGTGCCCTACCCGGGCACCATATATTAAATTGCTTTTTGGAGCTGGGAGATGGAATAGGGGCTTGCTCCGTCCACTCCACGCATCGACCCGGTATTGCAGTACTTCTGGGAACGGTGCACCCCCCTAAAGTGTTCAATGAAAGAAATGTTTTGGTGTTATGTGGCAGCAGGTGTTAATGGAAGTAGTGTGTATTGTCGTGTTGT
The DNA here is from genome assembly GCF_029890125.1 of Rhinichthys klamathensis goyatoka. Classification (NCBI taxonomy): domain Eukaryota; kingdom Metazoa; phylum Chordata; class Actinopteri; order Cypriniformes; family Leuciscidae; genus Rhinichthys; species Rhinichthys klamathensis. Next base: position 574,061 of record NW_026606825.1, read on the forward strand.
AGGTGATCATATACTATACTAGTAAAGGTAGAATCGTGGTGTAAAAAAAAAAAACTCTGTTCCTATCCGTTTAATATCTGATTCGTCCACTATCCGGGGACTGCGTATTAAATAGATTTTTGGCTCACGGAGCCGGAGCATGAAAAAACAACAAAAAAGCCCGCCACTGCACATTTTTGATGTCTCTCTTATCTCTTGGAGTCTTTACTAACGAGCTGATGAGTTGAATCAGGGGTGTGTGTGTGTTTGATTGTCAAACCGTTGGTGAGGATTGCGAAGAGGGACAGGGTGCTTCTGACTGAAGGCCTGGGAATTCATACTTACCTGGCAGGGGAGACACCATGATCAGGAAGGTGGTTCACCCAGGGCGAGGCTCGGCCATTGCACTCCGGTTGTGCTGACCCCTGCGAATTCCCCAAATGTGGGAATCTCGACTGCATAATTTATGGTAGTGGGGGACTGCGTACGCGCTCTCCCCTGGACACACTGGTTAAAAGAGCAGATTGTTAAAGTTCCACTTATGTTTTTCTTCTTCTTCTTCTGATAGTTGATGACCTAGGAAGTCCAGATAATTTTAACTGCAGTGGTTGATCGGGAGATATAAAACAACCTCTGTGAAAGGAGGTTTTTTCTTTTTTGTTTAAATGGATTTGTTTTATTCTTCTTCAAATAATCTCCAATATTTAACAAACGATTTGATTCACAGCAGTTGTCCTGGAGGCAAAGTTGTTCGTAATGAGGAGGTCTATCATGTGGTATGAATACCTTGTGCATGTGTGAAACATCATGTGATATACAGCCGTCTATGGCCGTATTCATGTTGTTGTTTTTTCTGTTTACAGCGCCACCAAGTGGCCAGTCGCCGCATCCCTTTTCACGTGACCACAGGCTGAGCCCGTACACAGGTGTACCGAGTTGGGTGTAATTGTCTCATTCCGTTGGCGAGTTATAGCCATTTAAGTAAAGCCCGCCTCGCCAACTCCCAACGTTTTGGCGTCCGGTCGCCAACGCGAATGGAAATTCCGACTTTTTTCACGATCACTGTTGGCAGTCAGACTCCAGAGAATCTTTCTGCACCGGTTTGGGTCAGATCGGGCAAAAAACCTAGGACTAGTGTGCAAAAGTAGGTTTTTCAGAAAATCCAAAATACCCCAAAATCTCGCCAGCGCGACCATCCAATCCGAGGCGTGCGTCTTGTTCGGCCCGAGCCAAGGATTCCGGTCATGTAAGACACTTGGGTCTGCGACGGACGGTCGAGGAGTTACGAGCCATTTCGTACTTTTGATCGCTGCAGCGCCACCCTGGGGCCGATCGGGGCGAGCCTTGGTGATGTTGTAGACCGGGCGGGTACTAGCATCCGTCAGAGTTTCAAGTCTCTACGACGTACGCTTTGGTCTGCCCGCTCACTTTTAGGGCAGAATGTTGATGATCCAAAATCCCAGGTTGCACTCCAGAGTGTCGTGTTGTGCACTCTGTTGTGATCCATTTTCGGTGTGACAACCAATCTGAGCTGAGCTTGTTTGTTGGCGACCTTAGACCCTCTCGCCGCGGCCCAGGTGGGCGTGGCTTTTGCCGGCTCCCCCGCCTCTGCGTCATTGTGTCATCGCTTCTCGGCCTTTTGGCTAAGATCAAGTATCTGGTCTGAGGGTAGAGACAGCGATCACCTCTTGGAGGTTTTACCGGCTTGGGTCGTTCAGTGGCTTGAGCCTCAAACTTTTGAGAGGTACATTGACAGTGCGTTTTATCCGGACGACTTGGTGTTCCAAGGTAAGTTATTTATTTATTTATTTATTACTGGTTTTAAGGTTGTATTTTAAATAGCTGTTGGTGTCTCCACCATGTCGGCTGCTCGTGCCGGCATGCGGAGGCACCACAGCGTGCGTTTTTTATTTAAAGAGGTGGATGGTAAGCTCCTGGGGTTGTCACGTCTTGACTTCTCCAGGAAGCTGATCCAGAAAGCCCTCAATTTTAAACCTGACGACTTGAACTGCCTAGTAACTCTCCCCCTGAACAAAGGTTTTGATTTAAGTTTCAAAAGCGCTTCCCTGTTAATTGAATTCTGGCAAAGGCTTGATGCATGCAAGGCCCAATTCTCTATGTTTACTGTGGAGAAACTTTCTGACAATTCACTAAAAACTGTGATTGTCAGGATGTTTAATGAAACTGTGAATGGGGAGGACATTTGTGTCTGGTTGGGCAGATTTTGCACTGTTCGGGGGCAACCAGTCAAAGTGTTAGATGAAGATGGTATCTGGAATTGCTCCTGGCGTATTCCCATTAAACAATGGGAAGACGCCGGGGGCTACCAGGGCCTGAAGCATCTGCCTTCAATGATTGTGTTGGGAGAGAACAGAGGCTACATTCACTATCAAGGAATGCCTAAACTGTGTAGGAAGTGTGGGAGAATGGGGCATTTAGCCGATGCATGCAAGGAATTAACATGTGGGAAGTGCAGAGGAATTGGTCACATTTTTGAAGAATGTACCACTGGCAGAAGGTGTAATCTTTGTGGTGAAACCAACCATCTCTACAGAGATTGCCCTAAAAGTTTTGCCAACAAATTGAAAGGCAACAAAATGGCCGCCCCACATATGGAACACACAAAAGAACAAAGAGAGGAGGAGGTGGGCCCTGAGGTTTTGGCGGGAATTTCAAATTCCCAGCCAGCCTCAGGGATTGGACAAGGAGGAGGAAGTGGGGCGGCCTCATTTTTTGAGCCATCAATTATAACAGAACAGAGGGAGGAAACCACTCCCCAGCAAGACACAAGTGAAAACAAAATGGAGGATGGGGTGGAGGAAACGGTTTCCTCCCTAGAAACCGTGTCGGAGGCTAGTGTGTCAACTAGTGGGAGTGAAATAATTTGTTCTCTCCCTAATGCTCAAGTGCAGAAAAGAACTGCGAGATCTCCTCTGGTTCCAACAGAGGAGAAAAAGCTGCGGGTAGCGCATCGGCTAGATAGTTCCCCCATGGAAGATCTAGACCGTATGTGGCCCGCAGAATCTCCTAATGAAGTCTCCTTTCTGCATTTTAAGCTAAGAACATCGTCGCCAAAGGAATCGCAAGAGGCTCTCTCTGCGAGCCCTGAAGCGTCAAGCACTTGCCCCCTTGATTCCAGGTTTTCTGGGGAAAAGGAAAGGCAAGTGCAACAAGAAATAACATGATTTTAACTATATCTCTGTAGTCACCTTGTTGATTTTAAATGTCTCATACCCTTTTAACCATACTGCTCATGGCTCTCACTATCTCCACTATCAATGTGAGAAGTGTGAAGAGCAATATACGAGCACAGAGCGTTTTATCCCTTTTAAAATCTTTTAAGTCAGATGTGTTTTTATTGCAAGAATGTGGTCTGCCTTTTTTAACAAATTACAGGAAGTGGGAGGAGATTTGGACCCCAGGACTTTCCATCTGGAGTGGGTCCAATTTTAACAAAAACGACGGTGTTGCTATTTTAATAAAAAATCCCCATGTTTTGGTGAAGGGCAGCACTGTGGTGAGGGACGGGCGGGCAATTTTAGCAAACTTGACTTTCTTAGATAAGGATTTTAACGTTCTTAATGTTTATGGTTTTACGGAAAAACATGAAAGATATGAGCTTTTAGAAGATTTGCAACCCCACATGCTGGGTAGGGTTCCCCTCGTGGTTGCAGGGGATTTTAACTGTGTCTTAACTCAGAGAGATAGGAAGAGGGTAGAAGATTTTAAAATTGACAAAACATCGGTTTTATTGCAAAATTTAGTCAGAGATTTTAACCTGTTAAGCTTCAAGCCCACTTTTGAAAAATCCCCAGAAATGACATACACAAACTGAAACAGATACAGTTCATGAACCCTTTGCACTAAACAAGTATGATCTCATTTGAAAGCTGACACCTGGTTGTTTATTGTAAATGTAGAATTAATTATTGTCATAATGAAAAAAACAATTTTAAATAGCTTCAAAGTTTTGTAAAGTTATTAGAAATTTATTTTTATGAAACATCTTCATGAAAATAAAATTGAAGTTGGCCCTGGAGCAATCTAGAAATGCACAGCAGCTAAAGCCACATGTCTGACCATTTTATATTTAAAATCTGAAAATGATAAGTATAAAGCTCTGTATTTAGTTAAATGTTTTTCAAGATCATGTCAAATTACTTTATTTTGATTAGACTCTATTAGCAAACTGATGTTTAGTCATCTTCTGAGTCATCTATTCAGTCTATTGTCTCTATTGTTTTGTGGTGCCCCATTCAGTCTCAGTCTCCCCTGCACACATTTACACCTCTCCAGACTGGTTATTATGGCTCTAAATATGCATTTCTTTTGTCTGCATTATAGCTACTAACGACTGGCTATTCACAAGCTATTCATAGGGTTTCAAACCCTAATTTCTTTTATCAAAGTTCTCACTAAATATTTGAAACTGGTATCAAATGCACTGAAACATTTCAGTAAGCATTCCTATTTAGAAAAAAAATCATAAAACAAATAACTGCTCGTGGCAGGTGCGCCTGGGCTCGCTAGCATGTAAGCTTAGCACACCATCAATACACGACCATTTATGAGATTAAAACTATGTTTGCGCTCCAAACTCACTATATAACGCAAGTCTAGTGTTTTAAATAATCTTCTGTGATCTAACTTGGCTTCAGATAAAAAAAAATCAGACAGAAAATGTATTATTTAGTGTTCTGAACGATGATGAAATCTATATCGATTAGCATTACATTATAAATATAATCTATTATTATGAAATACCTGGCATGGCTTGAAGAACACAGGTAACTCAAATATCATTGCAATCATGTTTATTGTCTTCAAAACATCTTTATCTGCATGTTACAGCGATCTCTGTACTTTCTGCATCACTCAGTGACGTCCTGGAATGTCACATGACTATGGGTCTTCTTCATGATCCATATATGGACTTTTATTGGACACATATAGCGCCCCCATGCTATTGGTATGAATGGAAAACACAGCACATCTCAGTAAGAAGCGATCATTATGATTACATCGACGCATTTGGGTATAAATTCAATAAATATTATTCCTGTCTATAGAAATATGATGTGAATCTATGAGAATATATCAATATTTCTCCACATCTGCACATTGTTGAGCTAAAAGCCCTCAGGGACGTTGTTTTGTGAATCGCTGTCATGACGACAGCACGGAGTGTTTTTTATGAATGGACCGGCTGACGCTCATAATTCATATTAAAGGTATCGACTCATTTTTTTAATTTCATAACTCCTGACACAAATTAAGACATAACTGTCACTATAAGTTTCTCAGAATACAATAGTGGTCAAATACTGAATCTTGAGTCTTATATCTTTTTAATGATGTATAGTTTGTCAAGGTATAACATTAAATCTGATAGTATATTTGAACTAAATAAATAAAAAAACGCTTCAGTGCGCCGACGCTCTGGAGAAGGTTAAGAGGTTAACTTAGTCGACTGTTTTAAAACATTGCATCAAAGAGAGGAGGGCTTCACCTGGTTCAGTGGTGACGGCACCAGGGCCTCTCGAATCGACTACATTTTTACAAGGGACTGCTCGCCAACCGATGCTACATTATCCCCCCTCTTCTTTTCTGACCACATGATGCTATCCTGCACCCTTTCACTGCCCTCGGGTGTGACAGTAGGAGGAGGGCTGTGGAAGTTGAACTGCTCTCTGTTGGAGGATGAGGAGGTTGTTAGAGAATACAGAGAGCAGTTCAACCGATGGCAGACCCTCCAAGACTTATATGACTCACGGGCACAGTGGTGGGAAATGGTGAAGGAGAGGACGAGACTGTTTTTTAAGAAAATTGGAAAAGAAAAAAAGAAAAAAGAAAATAGATGCATGATGGGGTTGCAAAAACGACTGCAGAGGTATTTTAATCTTTTAAATATTGGGTTTGATTTTAGTGAAGAAATAAAAGCAGTAAAACAAGAAATGTCAGTTTTAGCCCAAATTCAAAGTAAAGGTGTCATTTTAAGGAGTAGAGAACAAGAGATTGAAGAAGGTGAAAAGTGTACAAGATATTTTTTTAAGAAGATCATAACGAGGGGAGGGGCTATGACAAATTTGAAATCAGATAGTAAGGTAGTAAATGAAACGGTAGATATTTTAAGAGGGGTGTAAAAATTTTACAGGGATTTATATGACCAAAAAGAAGTACACGAAGACAGCTTGATGGAAGTTTTAAACTTTTTAGACAAAAAACTCCAGAGCCAATGTGCACTTTTAAGACAGGATTTTACAATTTTAGAAATACAAAAAGCTCTCAAAGGTTTTAAGCGGGGAAAGTCCCCAGGACTAGACGGACTACCAATTGAATTTTACTTGACCTTTTGGGACGTTTTAGCACATGACTTACTGACCGTTTTTAAAGAATTTGACACCCTGAACAGACTTCCAGACAGCTTTAGAATAGGGATAGTGACACTACTACACAAGAAGGGCGACAAGACTGACTTAAAGAATTGGCGACCCATTACTCTTTTAAACGTTGATTGTAAACTTTTTAGCAAAATTTTAGCCACACGTATGTCGACAGTTTTAGCGGACGTAATCCACCCGGATCAAGCATGCGCCGTGCCCGGAAGGAAGATCACGGACAGCCTGGTGCTGATCCGAGATGCCATCTGTTACGCGAGAGACAGAAACATTCAGCTAGTAGTCCTAAATTTAGACTTTGAAAAGGCATTCGACCGCATCTCGCACCAGTTCCTTTTTAAGGTACTGGAAAAAATGGGGTTTCCAGGGAGATTTATAGCCTGGGTGGGACTGCTGTACAACAGTCTGGTCAGCAGAATTGTAGTTAACGGGCATCTTACCAAAGCTGTAAATATCCACAGCGGCGTCCGTCAGGGGTGTCCTTTATCTCCCCTCTTGTATGTGGCCTGCATTGAGCCACTGGCACAAATCTTGAGAAGGGACAAATGGATTAAAGGACTAAACATTCCAGGGACTGGTGGACTGACGGCAACCTGCGTTTTATATATGGATGACGTGACCCTTTTAGCTACTGACATTTTATCGGTACGAAGAGCAATGGACTTGACTGACTGGTACGGTCGGGCCTCGGGCGCCAAGCTCAATAGGAGCAAGTCTGAGGCCCAGCTCTTCGGGCCGTGGGGGAACGTTGACACAGGTGGACTAGATTTGGATTTTAAAGACAATGATTTGAAAATTTTAGGTGTAAAATTTGACAGAGAGGGGGGAGGACAGGGAAACTGGACTGACATGTTAGGGAAAGTTAGGCAAAGACTTGGCTTTTGGGGACTAAGACAACTGACGTATGAAGGCAAGATTTTAATTTTTAAATCCGTGATTTTACCGCTGATTTTACTTGTCTGTTCTGTTTTTAGTCCCCCACGAAGTTTCCTGATCAACCTTGAGAGGGCAGTGTTTTATTTCCTGTGGGGGTCCAAGTGGGAGCGACTCAAAAGAGACGTTTTGAAGAAAAAAAGAGAGAATGGCGGGAAAGGCCTCCCAGACCCCCACCTGTTTTTAGGCAGCCGCTTCACCGCCCTCCACATCAAATATGCTCTGACCCCATCCAGAGAAAACAAGACAGCAGCCATGACTCGATTCTGGATGGGGTCATACCTGAGAACTTTGAAAATTTTACCGGTTGATCTTAAATGTCCAGTGTCTTTTAACCTGTCAAAAGAACATCATTTTATCAAGACATTTTTAAAGAAATACCTTTTAGAGACAAATGATGCCACCATTTTAACTAACCACAAGTCCCTTATCTCTCTTGTGCAGGATCGAGAATCGGTGAGTCCGGTTCCAGGCCTCACACTAGGTGAGGCCAAAGACGTTTGGAGGAACGCAGCCCACCCAGCTCTCCAGAACAGGCTTAAGGACTTGTCGTGGATGGTGGCTCATGAGATCCTCCCGGTCAGGGCGGTTATGCACTCCAGAGGCATGGCCAAAAATTCCATCTGCCCACGGTCCGGGTGTGGTTCCCCGGAGACCGTCTACCATCTGCTCTGGGAGTGCGGCGCTGCGCGGGACCTGTGGGCCAAGACCGGCCCCCTGTTTTTCCCGTGCCTGCCAGCGGGTGGGGCCCAGGTGGACTACAAGCTCGCCATCCTGGGGGTGGGTCAGGGCTTGAAGGAGCTTACATCACCCCAATTCTCCTCGCTCTGGCTCACCCTAAACGTGATCAAGGATGCCATCTGGGTCACCAGAAACCTGCTGGTGGGGAAACGCGTTACGGTGCCCCTCCACGCGTGCGAGCAACTGGTAAAATCAACGCTGCAGGAGGCGCCGGACGTCGTCATTCGGATGAGGGGGGCCGGGCCACACGGGGAAGGTCCCGGCCGCCACCGACCCTGGCCGCCCGTAGATGCACCCTCACCACACCGGCTACGGGAACAGCGGGCCAGCGGGCCGGAGGAGAGGGGATCTCCGCTGGGCACCGGAAGCGGGGAGTCTGGAGCCTGTTCTGGAGACCTGGAGTGAATGGAAAATCTTGATAGGGACTCACCCTCGATCCTGTACAAGAGATGTTTTATTTGGCATGTTTCATTTGTTTTACAGTTTTAATTGCATTTATTTTCATCCATTTAACTTTCTTTTAAACAACAAACATCAACATACATGGACTTTTACACTACACACCACACAAAACTGATTTTTAAATGTTAAATGTGTAATTTTTTGTTTTAAAATATGTGATTTTTAAGAAAGGAAAAAAAAAATGTGGAAATGGAAATATTGGAAAAACTGTGACAATAAACTTTTTTCGAAAGAAAAATCTGTTCTTATCAGATGGGCACACCAAGAGAAGAGATACCGTTGCCGACCACGATGGTGCGGCTGAAAAATACCGTCAGACTTCAAGTGAAGAAAGAAGCTGAGATTGAGACTAAGAAGAGATTTGGACGGGACTTCGTTGTTGTTGAACTGTTAAGAGGAATTTTTGGAGTTTCTGCTTCCTTGATCTTTTGTCTTCAGGATTTTTCATCCTCTGGATTTATGGACTTGACTTTTTTTCAACTGAAAGATTGCGTTGCCTTTTTTGAGGAGTGGGAAAAGAAAAAAGATCACCAATTACTTAGAGGCCTTCAACTTTATCCAGCCTTTGCACAGGATTATTTGCCATTGGTGATCCATCTCTACAACCCCTTTGTGGAAGATGGAGATGTCCTCACTTTTCTGGCAAGATATTGTGAGGCAGTGAAAGGAGGGGAGCGGCTGAAGGATCATTATGGCATCTGGACGGGCAAGAGGAGATACCTGGTAAAGCTGAGGGCTGATCCTGCGTCTCCGGCGGGTCTTATCCATCCCCCAGGATCTTTTTTCATCGGGTCTAACCGAGGGTTTCTCCACTATCCGGGGCAGCCGTTGTATTGCCGACGGTGTGGAGTTCGTGGTCACGTTAAGGCGGATTGTACTGGCCAGCGGTGTCGCTTTTGTGAGTCAGCAGACCATATGGCCTCAGCCTGTCCAGAACCCAAAAGATGCAGCTTATGTGGTGGAGATGACCATCTGTTCCGAGCTTGCCCAACTAGGAAAAAATCTTTTGCCAGCCTTTTTAAGGAAGGACAGGATTTGCAGGCAGATCTCGAAGCCCTGCTCACAATTTTACCTGCAGAGATGGAGAGCCAAGAAGCAGGACCTTCTAATGTTGATCCAGGAGCGAGAGAACCAAAAGGCTGTATGGATAAGGGATTGGTTAGTTCCAAGGAGCAAGTGAGAGGTGAGGACGGTGGGCAACAGCTGGCTCCATCTCAGGAATGGTCGGAGATAGATGTGGCGGAGGTGTTTTCTGGGATTTTCGAGGAGTCTGTAGAACCAGCAACTAGGCCCCTGGACACAAGGGGGAGTCCGTCCCTTTCCGAGGGGGGAGAAAATCAGTTGCAGCAAGATGTTCCGACGAGCGAAGCAATGGAGGTGGGACAAGGACAACGAAGGCGACGGTTCACTGAGGACATTGAGGGCCAGGAAAGGGAGCGAAAGTGCAGTAGGGTAGGACTCTCAAACTTTTCGCAGGGGCAAGCTCCTGTACAGGACTGGGGGAAGGTAGACAGAGAAGAAAAAATCATTGGGGGGGAAGGGGTCGAGATGGAAGGGGAAAGGGTGAAAGAAGGGGCAAGTGGTGACACGGATAATGTTGAGTTTGAGGAAAAACTGGGCAAGGGTGGAATAGAAGGGAGGGAGGAGGAGGGAGGGCAGGAGGATAAAAGAGGGGGGGATTGGGTTGAAGTATTCACAAGGAAGGGAAAGGGGAGGGGAAAGGGATTATCGGGGAGGAAAGGGAGTATTTAGGGGTTTGAAGGAATTGGAAAAGATAGTTTTTTTTTTGTGTGTTGTAATAGTTAGGGATCAATTTAATGGGGTATATAAGAGTGGCTACTTTAAACGTAAGAGGAATCAAAATGTTACAGCGAAGGACTGCAGTTTTTATTTCTTTAAAAAAGTTGCCTTTTGATGTGTTATTTTTGCAAGAATGTCATTTACAAGGGTACAACGATGTACAACTTTTTTCTGCTGGATGGGGGCGGGGGCCTTCGGTTTGGGGAGTTGGAAATGTGAGGGCGGATGGGGTGGGAATCTTGTTTTACTCTGGGGAATTTATGATTGAGAGTACTAATGTGATCGTGCCAGGGAGGGTGATAATGGCAGATGTCAGATGGAGGGGGGTGGCTTTTCGATTTGTGAATGTGTATGCACCTAGCAAGTTAGGGCAAAAGGAAAGGTTTTTGGAGAATCTTGCCCCTGTCCTTTACACTAACCGATTGATAGTGTTGGGGGGGGATTTTAATGTGTCACTTGACAATGCTTCTGGAAATGAATTAGCAAAGCTGGTGACAGGTTTTTCCCTCCGGGATTCGTTCACGTTAGCAGGTGGTTCAGAACCTGCCTACACTTGGCGAAATAATAGGCAGGAGGCGTCACGCCTGGATTATTTATTTTTATCAGACCAGGTGAAGGCGAGCAACTACACTCAGCAGGCTATGTGGTGCACAGACCACTGTTTGGTAGGAGTGGGGGTAGAGGTAAAGAGTTTGAAGAGAGGGAAGGGAGTGTGGAGATTCAACACCTCCTACCTAAAAGATAAAACCTTTTATACTGCTCTTCAGAGATTGTTGGTTGGCTGGAAAAATTTGCGGGGTCTGTTTGACTCACACGGGGCTTGGTGGGAGGGGGTAAAGGAGAGAGTATCTTTCTTTTGCCGGTGCTGGGGGATCGCAAAAGCAGAACGTAAATGTGCTCAGATCCGCAAGTGGTCAGAGGAGTTACAGACCTTGTGGTCCGAGGGAGCATTAAATACGGCACAGGGGTGGAACAGAGCCAGTTTCCTTCAAGGAGTAATGAAGGATTTTTACTGGGGGGAGGCCAAAGCTTTTCTGTTGTGGTCCGGGACTCAGAAACGTCTGTTGGATGAGAAACCAACTAGTTATTTTTTTTCCACTGTACGGAGACATCAGCAGCGTAATTGCATTGAGGGTCTGCAGGAGGGGGAGGGAGTGGTTTCCTCAGTGGAGGGAATGTTGCAAGTGGCGGCTGGTTTTTACAGGAAGCTTTTCAGCAGTGGGGGTCCTTTAAATCCAGCTGCGGGGAGTTTCCTGGAGGGGCTGACAGATGTTTTAGACAATGAGAAGAGTGAAGAATTGGAGAAAGCACTGACTTTTCAGGAGGTAGAGTCAGCTTTATACTAACTCAAAAAGGGTACGGCCCCTGGAAATGATGGTCTTCCAACAGAGTTTTATAGAGCATTTTGGCCATTGGTAGGGAGAGAGCTGGTAGAGGTATACCAAGAGAGTCTGAAGAAAGGAGAATTGCCTTTTTCTATGAAAACAGGTCTTGTGACCCTCTTGTATAAGAAAGGGAAGAAGGAGGACCTAGCAAATTGGAGACCAATAACCCTGCTCACGACTGACTACAAAGTTCTAGCAAAGGTAGTAACAGAGAGGCTTAAAAGTGTGGTGGGTACAGTTGTTCAACCCGATCAGACTTGTGGGGTGCCAGGTAGGTCAGGTAGCTTGAACCTGGCCTTGGTTAGGGATATTATCAGCTGGGCTGAACAACGGCAACTGCCTTTGGCGATTTTAAGTTTAGATCAGGAGAAGGCATTTGATAGGGTAAGTCATGCCTTTTTAATGTCAGTACTAGAGAAGCTTAGGTTTGGCCCAGTTTTTAGGGCCTGGGTAAGATTATTATACTCCAGAGTGATGAGTAGAATCGGGGTGAATGGGTTTTATTCAGAACTGGTAGAGCAGCAGAGAGGGGTAAGGCAGGGATGTCCCTTGTCGCCCTTGCTCTACATTTTGTCTTTAGAGCCCCTGGTGGCTGCGTTACGATCTGCCCCGTCCTTGACAGGAGTGCATTTGCCTGGTGGTAGGGGAATAAGTGCAAAGGTGGCAGCGTACGCTGACGACATGACACTATTCCTGACCTCTGAACAAGATTTTGTCGTGGCAGACAGGATCATTCAGGGATTTTGTGAAGCCTCGGGAGCAAGGGTTAATGTGGGGAAATCTTCCACAATGTTTGTAGGGCAGTGGGCAGGGAGAACAACAGTGCCAGGTGGATATAGTCTGTGTGTGGATGGGATGAAGATTCTGGGCATTCGTTTTTTCAGGAGAAATAGTGCACATGAGAATTGGGGGGTAAGGCTGAAAGTAGTGCAGGCAAAGGTAGCCAGATGGAATTCAAGGGGGCTCTCACTTTGGGGTAGGTTGGAGCTGGTGAGAGCGGACCTCCTCCCAAGTCTGAACTACCTTGCATACATCTTTCCAGTTCCTTTCTGGTATGGTAGGAAACTGGAGAAGTTGTTTTTTTCTTTCCTCTGGAGGAATGGTGTTGAGATGGTAGCCAGGGCACAGATGTACCGCCATTTGAAGGAAGGGGGAAGAGGGGTGCCTTGCATCCCCCTAAAAATGGAGGCTCTGTTCTCCTCTTTTTCAGCAGGTTTGGTGGCCCTAACTTTTGAACACAAGGCGAGGGTTCTTGCCCAGTTCTGGTTGGCTTTTCCGATGAGGTCCATGATCCAATGGAAAGGAACAATGCCTTGGTCAATGGACAGGCCAGAACACTACCAAAAGGTAGCATATTTGCTGGCAAGAAAACCCTGGTGCTTAGATCAATCACTGATTCTTGATCATAGGAAACTGTACTGCAGACTAAGGGATGAGTTGGTGGAAGGGACAGAGAAGGCGACACTGCCCTGTCGAGTGGAATGGTCTATCTTGCAACCCTCATATTTGGTGGGGTCCTGCAAGGACCTGAACTGGTTGGCAATTTTAGGCCGACTGCCTGTTAGAGAGCGGTTGTACAGGCACGGACAGGGAAGGTCACCTTTGTGTCCATTGGGCTGTGGGCAGGAGGAAACTATTGAGCATGCCCTGTGGTCCTGTCCTGGAGCAGTAGTGTTCTGGCAATTAGTAGCGAAGTGGTGGAAAGAATGGAGGGGTCCATCCATTAAGAGGGAATTAGTACTGAGGGGGGAGGGATTGAAAGCTTTGGAAAAAGATCGTAGGAGAGTAGTGTGGGGGGTAATCTCAGAAGGAAAATACATTTTCTGGGAGTGGAGAACAGCATGTTTGAAAAAGCAATTGCCTCGTATATTACCAGAAAGGCTATTTTGTCATTTACTGGGAAAAATTGTAAAAGAGGTTAGTGTTTATAAAGAATGTTATGGAGAAGATGAAGTCAGAAGGGTTTGGGGAGGGTTACCAAGAGTGGGAGTGGGGTAGGAAATCGTGGGTTTGTGATTGTTGTGTTTCTTTTGAATGTGTTGGAGGGTTTGGCCTTATGCAAGCAAATGCTCAATGATTCTGTCTGGAATTTTTTTGTAAAATTTGATTTTTATTTTTATTTAATTTTTTGACTGGTTTCTGTGTAAAAAGGAATACGGTTTAATAAAAATTAAAAATTAAAAAAAATAAAAAAATCTGTTCTTATCAGTTTAATATCTGATACGTGCCCTACCCGGGCACCATATATTAAATTGCTTTTTGGAGCTGGGAGATGGAATAGGGGCTTGCTCTGTCCACTCCACGCATCGACCCGGTATTGCAGTACTTCTGGGAACGGTGCACCCCCCTAAAGTGTTCAATGAAAGAAATGTTTTGGTGTTATGTGGCAGCAGGTGTTAATGGAAGTAGTGTGTATTGTCGTGTTGTAGGTGATCATATACTATACTAGTAAAGGTAGAATCGTGGTGTAAAAAAAAAAAACTCTGTTCCTATCCGTTTAATATCTGATTCGTCCACTATCCGGGGACTGCGTATTAAATAGATTTTTGGCTCACGGAGCCGGAGCATGAAAAAACAACAAAAAAGCCCGCCACTGCACATTTTTGATGTCTCTCTTATCTCTTGGAGTCTTTACTAACGAGCTGATGAGTTGAATCAGGGGTGTGTGTGTGTTTGATTGTCAAACCGTTGGTGAGGATTGCGAAGAGGGACAGGGTGCTTCTGACTGAAGGCCTGGGAATTCATACTTACCTGGCAGGGGAGACACCATGATCAGGAAGGTGGTTCACCCAGGGCGAGGCTCGGCCATTGCACTCCGGTTGTGCTGACCCCTGCGAATTCCCCAAATGTGGGAATCTCGACTGCATAATTTATGGTAGTGGGGGACTGCGTACGCGCTCTCCCCTGGACACACTGGTTAAAAGAGGAGATTGTTAAAGTTCCACTTATGTTTTTCTTCTTCTTCTGATAGTTGATGACCTAGGAAGTCCAGATAATTTTAACTGCAGTGGTTGATCGGGAGATATAAAACAACGTCTGTGAAAGGAGGTTTTTTGTTTTTTGTTTAAATGGATTTGTTTTATTCTTCTTCAAATAATCTCCAATATTTAACAAACGATTTGATTCACAGCAGTTGTCCTGGAGGCAAAGTTGTTCGTAATGAGGAGGTCTATCATGTGGTATGAATACCTTGTGCATGTGTGAAACATCATGTGATATACAGCCGTCTATGGCCGTATTCATGTTGTTGTTTTTTCTGTTTACAGCGCCACCAAGTGGCCAGTCGCCGCATCCCTTTTCACGTGACCACAGGCTGAGCCCGTACACAGGTGTACCGAGTTGGGTGTAATTGTCTCATTCCGTTGGCGAGTTATAGCCATTTAAGTAAAGCCCGCCTCGCCAACTCCCAACGTTTTGGCGTCCGGTCGCCAACGCGAATGGAAATTCCGACTTTTTTCACGATCACTGTTGGCAGTCAGACTCCAGAGAATCTTTCTGCACCGGTTTGGGTCAGATCGGGCAAAAAACCTAGGACTAGTGTGCAAAAGTAGGTTTTCCAGAAAATCCAAAATACCCGAAAATCTCGCCAGCGCGACCATCCAATCCGAGGCGTGCGTCTTGTTCGGCCCGAGCCAAGGATTCCGGTCATGTAAGACACTTGGGTCTGCGACGGACGGTCGAGGAGTTACGAGCCATTTCGTACTTTTGATCGCTGCAGCGCCACCCTGGGGCCGATCGGGGCGAGCCTTGGTGATGTTGTAGACCGGGCGGGTACTAGCATCCGTCAGAGTTTCAAGTCTCTACGACGTACGCTTTGGTCTGCCCGCTCACTTTTAGGGCAGAATGTTGATGATCCAAAATCCCAGGTTGCACTCCAGAGTGTCGTGTTGTGCACTCTGTTGTGATCCATTTTCGGTGTGACAACCAATCTTAGCTGAGCTTGTTTGTTGGCGACCTTAGACCCTCTCGCCGCGGCCCAGGTGGGCGTGGCTTTTGCCCGCTCCCCCGCCTCTGCGTCATTGTGTCATCGCTTCTCGGCCTTTTGGCTAAGATCAAGTGTCTGGTCCTAAGGTAGAGACAGCGATCGCCTCTTGTTGGACTTGGTCTCGTGTGTTGCTTGTCACACGGGACGCACACCCTTCAGGAGGTACATTGACAAGCTGCTTTTAATTGACGACTCGTTCTACGAGGAATCTTCTGGTTTTAAGGTAAGCAGGTTTTAATTTATTTATTGTATATTTATTGTTGGGTTTTAGCCGCAGCAGGCTAGTGGTGCCTCCAACATGTCGGCTGCTCGTGCCGGCATGAGGAGGCACCACAGCGTGCGTTTTAAATTTAAAACAAAAGAGGATGGCACTCTCCAGGTCATGTCCAGGCTGGACTTTTCTAGGAAGTGCATCCAACAGATTCTTGGTTTTAAGGTTGCGGACATAAACTGCCTGTTGACTCTGCCCCTGAATCATGGCTTTGATGTGAGTTTTGCTTCTGCTTCCTTGCTAAGTACTTTTTGGACTCGGTTTGAAATGTGTAAAGCCAATTTCTCCATGTTCACTGTGGAAAAACTGACTGATAATTCACTGAAAGTTGTGATTGTCAGGATGTTTAATGAAACAGTTAGTGGAGAAGATATTTCTGTATGGTTGGCAAGATATTGCTCTATTCGTGGACAACCAGTCAAGGTTTTAGATGAAGACGGTATCTGGAGCTGTGCGTGGAGAGTGCCCATTAAACAATGGGCAGATCCCAACAGCTACCATGGCCTGAGTCAAATACCTTCAATGATTGTGTTGGGAGAGAATAGAGGCTACATCCATTATCAAGGGATGCCCAAGCTATGCCGCAAGTGTGGTCAACTTGGGCATCTCGCCGAGGCATGCCAAGAAGTAGTGTGTAGGAAGTGCAGAGAAATTGGGCACACTTTTGAAGAGTGCAAAAATGGCAGAAAGTGCAACCTCTGTGGAGAATCATCCCATCTCTACAGAGACTGCCCCCAAAGTTTTGCCAACAAGCTAAAAAGCAACAAAATGGCCGCCCCACCCAAAGAACAAACGACAAAGGAGGCGGGCCCTGAGATTTGGGCGGGAAATTCAAATCCCCAGCCAGCCTCAGGGATTGGACAGGAAGAAGGAAGTGGGGCGGCCACAGGGGCGGAGTCAACTCGAGCAGTTGGTCAGGGGGAGGAAGCCAATCCTCAAAATGATAATGGAAAAGAAGAGGTGGAAGATAAAGAGGAGGAAACGGCTTCCTCCCTCGTAACCGTGTCTGAGGCTAGTGGGTCAACTAGTGGGAGTGAGACAGATTCTCCTCTTCCCAATGCTCAAGTGCAGAAAAGAACTGCGAGATCTCCTCTGGTTCAAACAGAGGAGAAAAAGCTGCGAGTAGCGCATCGGCTAGATAGTTCCCCCATGGAAGATCTAGACCGTATGTGGCCCGCAGAATCTCCTAATGAAGTATCCTTTCTGCATTTTAAGCTAAGAACATCGTCGCCAAAGGATTCGCAAGAGTTTCTCTCTGTGAGCCCTGAGGCGTCGAGCACTTGCCCCCTTGATCCCAGGTTTTCTGGGGAAAAGGAAAGGCAAGTGCAACAAGAAATAACCTGATTTTAATTATGTCTCTGTAGTCCTTTTGTTGCTTTTAAATGTCTCATACCCTTTTAACCATACTGCTCATGGCTCTCACTATCTCCACAATCAATGTGAGAAGTGTGAGGAGCAAAATACGAGCACAGAGCGTCCTATCCTTTTTAAAAACTTTTAAGTCAGATGTGTTTTCATTACAAGAATGTGGTCTGCCTTTTTTAACAAATTACAGGAAGTGGGAGGAGATTTGGACCCCAGGAGTTTCCGTTTGGAGTGGGTCCAATTTTAACAAAAATGACGGTGTTGCTATTTTAATCAAAAATCCCAACCTTTTGGTGAAGGGCATCACTGTGGTGAGGGACGGGCGGGCAATTTTAGCAAATCTGACTTTTTTAGGTAAGGATCTTAACATTTTAAATATGTATGGTTTTACTGAAAAAAATAACAGGTATGAGCTTTTAGAAGACCTGCAACCCAACATGCTAGGCAGGGCTCCCCTAGTGGTAGCAGGGGATTTTAATTGTGTATTATCAAAAAAGGACAGAAGGAGGGTAGGAGAGGATTTTAAGGTCGACAAGACATCGGTTTTATTACAAAATATAGTCAAAGATTTTAAGTTAGTTGACTGTTTTAAAATAATGCATCAAAGAGAGGAGGGCTTCACCTGGTTCAGTGGTGACGGTGCCAGAGCCTCTCGAATTGACTATGTTTTTACAAGGGACCTCCCGCCGACCGATGCTACATTGACCCCCCTCTTTTTTTCCGACCACATGATGCTGTCTTGCACTCTTTCACTTCCCACGGGTGTGACTGCAGGGGGAGGGCTGTGGAAGCTGAACTGTTCCCTATTAGAGGACGAGGAAGTGGTTATCGAGTATAGGGAGCAGTTCAGCCAATGGCAGACCCTCCAGGACTTTTACGACTCACGAGCACAGTGGTGGGAGATGGTGAAACAAAGGACAGGACGGTTTTTTAAACAAATTGGAAAGGAAAAAAAGAATAAAGAAAAAAGTAGCATGATGGGGTTGCAAAAAAGACTGCAGAGATATTTTAACCTTTTAAACAATGGATTGGATTTTACAAATGAAATAAAAGAAGTAAAGAAAGAAATGTCAGACCTGTCTGAAACAAAGAGCAAAGGTGTTATTTTAAGATGTAGAGAAAGGGAGTTAGAAGAAGGAGAGAAGTGTACCAGGTATTTTTAAAAAAAGACAATAGCTCGGGGAGGGTCGATCAATACTTTAAAAACTTTTAGAGGGGGGGAAGTAAATACAACTGATCTGATTTTAGGGGAAATTGGAAGTTTTTACAGTAATTTATACAGCACTAAAGAGGTACACAATGGCATCTTAGAGGAAGTTTTAGGGTTTTTAGATAAAAAAGTTAAGAGTCCAGATGTGCTTTTATCCCAGGATTTTACTCTTTTAGAAATGGAAAAAGCTTTAAAGGGTTTTAAGAAGGGGAAGTCCCCGGGCATGGACGGACTCCCCTTTGAGTTTTATCTGACTTTCTGGGATATTTTAGCACACGACTTACTTACAGTTTTTAAAGAATTTGAGACTCTTGACAGACTTCCAGACAGCTGTTATTGAGGGACCGATACATTCCCCTCATAAACAATACCCCATCCGACCTGAAGCAAGACGAGCCGTGGAGGAGATAGTGGCAGACTTGGAAGCTGAAGGAATCATCAGACAAACTTCATCTACCACTAATAGTCCTGTCTGGCCTGTCAAGAAATCTGATAACTCATGGCGATTAACCATTGATTACACAAGACTTAACAGTGTAACACCAAAACCGCATCCTATTGTGGCCAATCCTGCCACCATTCTGAATGATATTCCAGGAAATGCTAAAATTTTTACGGTACTGGATGTACTGTCGGCTTTCTGGTCTATACCTATAGACAAAAGATCTCAAGAGAAATTAGCCTTCACAGTGGGCGCAAAACAGTATGTTTGGAACAGACTCCCACAAGGTCTTAATCTTTCTCCTGTTGTATTTCATAGAGCTTTGGACCAGTTCTTAACGGAGCAAAAAGCTGAAATTGAGAAATCAGGAAGTGTTTGCCTCCAATATGTTGATGACTTGTTAATTGCAAGCCCAGATGAAAACAGCCATGTATTTGCTCTGAATGTTGTCCTACAAGCCCTTAGGAAAGGGGGATTCAAAGTTAACCCCGACAAAGCACAGCTGGCCAAATCCAAGGTTATCTATTTGGGCCAAGAAATATCTGTGGAGGGAAGGAGAATGACAACAGAGCGTGTAGAGGCATTACGACAACTTCCAAAACCTCTAACAGTTACAGGAATGCGGAAGGTAATGGGACTTTTTAACTATTGTCGTCAGTATATACCTGATTTTGCTAGCATCACCAGCCCCCTCATCGACCTGTACAAGGGAGGAAAGCCTGGAGTCGAACAGATAAATTGGACACCGGAAGCTGAGGAAGCGTTTACTTCTATGAAAGAAAAACTGACTTCAGCCCCAGCTTTGGGACTTCCTGACGGACGGTTGCATTTTCATTTGTGGACCAGGGTAGGAGATGAGACGTATTCAGCAGTACTGTGTCAAAAACCAGGTGATCGATACAGACCAGTTGGATACTTTTCCACAAAGATTCCTGTCACTATGATTGGGCAACCACAATGTATACAAGCCCTCGATGGTGCCACATGGGCAGTGGATGCTGTTGAGAATCTGATAGGAGCACAAACTATCATATTGCACACTCCACACAGTATAGTGACACTGTTGAATAACACGAACATCAACACATAACTGATGCAAGAAGAGCAAAATGGGAAGCAACTTTGTTGAACAAGGATTTAAGAGTGGAAATCATCAGGGACACGTCTCTTAACCCTGCAACAATGATGCTGGAACCACATGAGGGAATACCACATGAGTGTGAAAAACAAGTAGAAGAAGATAGTCTTGGTCCAGTTAATCCAATCCCTCTTGAAAACCCAGACAAAGTAACAAAACAGTTATTATGTTGATGGAAAGCGACATACTGGATGGGCTGTAGTGAAAGGAGAGGGAACTGTTGTAAAGAAAGGAGCCCTTTCTGGGAAATTTTCAGCACAAGTAGCTGAACTTATAGCACTTACAGAAGCCTTTGAACTATCAGAAGGAGATCGAGTCAACATCTATACAGATAGTCGTTATGCTTTTGGCGTGGTCCATGACTACCTTGCTCTGTGGAAAAGACGTGGACTTATCACTAGCAGTGGGAGCGAAATACAACATGCTTCCATAATTCGTCGTTTGATTACAGCATGTTACTTACCCCGAGAAGCAGCCGTGATCAAAGTAAAATCACATCAATCTGACAAGTCCAAAGAAAGTCAAGGAAACACGGCAGCAGATGCAGCAGCTAGAGAAGCAGCTCTACTTCCTCTTACTCCTGTTACCTTGGTAAAGGAAAACAGCAAGGATAATCCTGAGCTCCATCTTCTGTCATATCAACTGGAGACAGATGAAGAGAAAGAACAATGGATAAAAGCGGGAGCGAAAGAGGATGATCAAGGTATCTGGAGAATTCCAACAGGACAAGTGGTGATGCCTATCGGAACAAGAAGAGAACTAATGCAGCTGTATCATGGAAAGGTACATGCTGGAGCAAAAGCAATGAAATCTCAAATCAGTGAGACTTGGTGGTGGCCAAGAATGATGAGAGACATTGATGATTACTGTAGGAGATGCTTGATATGCCTCAAAGCAAATGTGGGAAAATCTGTAAAGGTGCGAATGTCACATGCACCCAGACCAACAGGTCCATGGACACACCTCCAAATTGATTTCACAGGACCTTTATCACCCAGTGGAGGGTATCAATACATACTTGTAATCATGGACAGATTTACTAGATGGGTGGAAGCATTCCCTACAAAAACTTGTACTGCTGAAGCTGCAGCACGAGTAATGGTGGAAGAAGTTTTTCCTCGCTGGGGTCTTCCATATGAACTTGATTCTGACAATGGAACTCATTTCACTGGAAAATTGATGAAGGAAGCAATGAAATTGATGGGGATTAAACAAAAATTCCACATTCCGTACCATCTGGAAGCATCAGGGATGGTAGAGAGGATGAACAGATCGTTGAAAACATCTTTGACCAAAGCCATTCTGCAAACTGGCCAAGGTTGGCATAAGTTATTACCTGCTATTCTGTGGAACTTGAGAGCAACTCCAAACCGAGTTACAGGACTAACCCCTTTTGAACTAATGACTGGAAGAGCAATGGTTCTACCTCCTGATGCTCCGCCACCTGCGGGAACAGGAGGAGACTCTACTTTGTTTCAAGAAAAGTTACGACGCTATCTCGCAATGCTGGACAAAGCTACTAAAGACAATAATAAGAAAGTGCAAGAAGCTCAACAGCAATGGGATGAAAAACACACCACTACTGACATTCCACACATTCCCGAGTTAGGCAGTTTTGTTATGATCAAACGAATTGCTAGGAAAGGTTTAGAGCCTAGATGGGAAGGACCATATGAGATACTACTAACTACTGATACAAGTGTTTGTCTCAAAGGGAAGGGTGTAGGAACAGATAGATGGTATCATTGGTCACAAGTTAAACCTTGCTTAGTGAATGAACAAGATGATAATGATGGCTTATGGCCTGAGATTGAGCAATGTTCATCCATTAGTTTTAAAGATTGGGAACAAAGAAGTGATGTTAATTATTTCTCTGCTTCCATTTCAGGAATCAATTCCATTGACATTGATTAGAGATGGTTGCAAGTTATTCTCGATACCCAACGACGATGGTATGCTTATTTTTATCAAGAAAGCCAAGCCTTATGGACTCCTCGAGTTCAAGAAATTACTCGGAATGCAACTCTGAAATCTGGCCAACATTTTACTCTACCCTTTATTTCCAAATGGGGATTATGGGATTGGGTGCCACGCAATGATAAAGACCTTGCTAAATATCGTAAGGACGTCTTTGGAGGATGTAACTTTTACCACCAATATACAAAAGCAGAGTAATTTGGCCGGTAAAAGACGGGGGGTATACTGGTAGTGCTCAAAGACGAGAAATTTGTTCCAAAGAACAGTGTGAAGTTATAGGGTTAAACCTCATAACGTCTACTAATGTGGAAATTAATTTAGTTCTGAATCGTACCCACATGCTTACAATATGGGATTCATTGACCCAAGGGTGTATTTATCCCATAGTGTTGCCATGTGAAGGGTTTTTGAGGGATGCTTCCTCAAGAACAACAAGATTTAAGGGTAATTATGTACGAGTATGGCATTCAGAAGATGAGAATGAATATTGTGAGACTGAACTAGAAACTGGGGAAATCGGAAGGTGTTTTTATCTTTCTGCGGTAAAATCAAACAAAGCTCAAACATGCCCAAATACAACTATTGCACCAGCTCATGGTATTTTGTTGGCAAAAGAAACCAAAACCTTGATAAATGAAGCCCATATGGTGCGACAACGAATTAATTATAACTTGAACTCTCTTCTTACAGTTTTTGATCAGTCTTATTGTGGTAATTTTACACAAATAAGAAGTTGGTTGGACAAAGAAGTTAAATATTATACCTAGGGATGGCCCGATACCATTTTTTTTCAAACCGATACGAGTACGAGTATTTACATTTGTGTACTTGCCGATACCGAGTACCGATACCGATATTTCTACCGCAAAAGTAATAGGCTCCCAGAAAAGAAGACGACTATTTTAGAACACAGGTTAGAAGACAAGGTTATTTTCTTCTCTGCTTGTTTTAACAAGTCTAAAAATAAATAAAAATTAGTAAAATAATAAATGTATTAACACACAAACCACTGTTAATTTAACATAAAAGCAAGCAGGCTAGTGCATGGTCTGGCATGACTGAATGCGCGCAAAGTGCGCTCCCTTAATAAATCCTAAAAGCTGACAGTTCATCGCGATCTCACACATCTCTGTTATTATCAATGAAGCTGACTGCACAATGAATCTTTCATAATATCCACACTTTGTTTGTTATAATTAGAGGATTTGCCAGCATACAGAATTCAGCACTGAACAAAAAAGTCAGTTTTGAGCGGTGAGGGTAGTCTATCTTAAATGCTTCTGATTGGCCATTGCGTTCAAGAAATCAACACATATGTCTGTGATTGGCTACATCGCTCAACGCTGTAACCATGTTATGAATAGAAACTCTGTCCTGTAAATCGTTTCTATTTTGTTGTAGTTGTTCTTGTTGCTTTTCTGCAAGAGATGAATAAAAATCTTTTAGTTTTTATGTTTTATTCATAGATATTTCTAGTTTGCGGGAGTCCCGCGAATCGTTTTATTCTCTCGTAACCCGCACACACAGAGTGAGTGCATTACCGCCCGCGCGCGCGCTCGGCCATCAGATCTATGATGCGTCTTCAGATGTTTAATTAGATTGCTGGTGTTAAACGATGTACTTTCTTTCCCTCCTCTCGACACCTTAGCTGAACATAACTCACAGTCTGCCTTGCTGTTGTCATCACCCCTTTTCTTGAAATGAGCCCAAACCGCCGACATTATACTTTCCTATGCCTCAGTTCACCTCGACAAAGCACTCGCGGCGGCCAGTTTCGTTTTGCAAAATGTATGTGGTATCGGTGCGTGGTATCGGCGAATTTTTATGAGTACGAGTACAAGTATATTAGGACAGTATCGACCCGATCCCCGATGCCAGTATCGGTATCGGGCCATCCCTAATTATACCTCTAAAAATCCTCTGAGTAGTAAAAATCGTAAAACTCGAAGTATATGGGGAGACATAGCGGGGGTATTTGGTTCTGTCAATTCAATTAGTAATACTGCTCAAATGAATCAACTAAGCGAGTATACTCAGTGGGTGGGGACAATGTCTGGGAAAGGACTCACTGAGGCTCTTCAGGGTTCTCTACATATTATAGCAGCGGGTCAGCATCTTAATGATGCTGCAAAGGAATTGGCAGATGCATTAACAAAATCGTCTAATTTTGAGACCCATCGTGCGGCGTGTTTATTTTTAGCTCAGAATTTAAAGGATCAAATGGTAGAAGATATTCAAGTTATTCGAATGGGACAAGTTCCTGAGCGAATAGCAGAATCTTTGTTAGTGGTTTTCGGTAATCAGCTTAATTTGACTTCTGCTAAACATATTCCATTAGTTAAAATCGCTATTAATGAAAATTCGTTGTCAGGTTCTGGAATGTTACCTTTGATTATGATATGGCCTCAATATGGGAAGCGCAATATTATGACAGTCAGGCAATTCCAATCAATGGGTGTTAGACAAGGAAATTCAGTAATTAGATTAGGAAGGAATGGATATTGGGCTGACGGCGATACACCAATGATTTCTACCACAGACTGTTGTGTTGAGGAACATGAGTGGGTAATTTGCTCATGCTCTACAATGTTTAGTCTATCTCTTAATGGTTCTGCTGTTTGGGAAGTAGTTCCTTTAGATCAAGCAACAGGTGCATGGCAGGTGTCAGAAGCACAGTGGTGTATATTACATGATGGAATAAGTGAAAATATGATATACGGGGGAAAGTTGTGTCCAATTCCTCCTGATCCATTTTGCCTTGAGATTCTCTATCCTCTTCACTTGGGTGGAATTCATGTTCCACATGTGCAATTGTTGCAGTTAGAACCACAATGGTGGAATAATGATCTAGTAGAAGAACGGAATTATGAACTCTTTGAGATGGTTAGAATAGTTAAAAAGAGTGTAAAAGCAGCTCAAGAGGAGGGAATTCAAGCAATGGGTCATGTTATTGTAGCAAATGGAGTAGCTAAACTAATGTCTGAGAGGAAACTACCACGAATCCTAGGGAATTTATCATGGTCAGATTGGATAGTTTTGACTATGGTAGGAGTTTTTGTGTTCATGCTAATAATCCAAGTCCTTATATGTGTTACTAGAAGGAAAAGTACCAAACCTGTCAAATTGATTATTTCTAACGAAATGGATAGAACTAAGAATGGGACATACAGCGTGAAATAAGAGATTTCACACATTCTACACTACCTCACAAACAATGAACATCCGTTTACTGATTTTCAACCCCAAGGGATAGGATCCTTTAACATCAACGTTTATTTTAATTTCTTGTTTTGGTTTGGAACTGGAGGATTTAATTAATTAACGAGTTAATTAATTAATGAGTTCAGGCACGGACAGAAGACTTATTAGTTTTTCTTTTCTTAGATGACTGGGGTTCATTTTAAATACATACATATAGATATTAAAATACACACAGTATACGGGGACATAACATGGGTTGGGGTTTTGTTCTTTGTTTTGTTTTGTTCTTCTTTTCTTTTCTTTTTCCTTTCCTGTTTCCATTCTTCTGTTCTTTCTGTCTATTTTCTTGGTCTGCTATTTCTTCTCCTCACTATCACTTCTATAGGTTGGCCACCTGGGAATGATGGTGTGGAACTGACGGCCGTAGTTCCAGTGGAGGGAAATGAAGATTCAAAATTTCATCTTTTAATATTATTTCATTATTAAATATTAGGTATCTGTATTATTATTCTTTATTAATATTCATAATCAGTTGTATTATCTTATGGAGTTTCAAAAGCATGAGTTGAACGCATGAGGGAAACTATAGATAGCATGGAAGCATGAGATGATCATATGTCAGACAGGGGGAAGCTATATTTTGCTATGGGGTGTGTACAATGTAACATGTTCGACTGATGTAAGTGTATCACAGATGTAAACAACAAGGATAGTTCTTAATATGGAAGTGAATTGTGACATGTTAAACATAACGTATACGTATGACATACGTTCTAATTTTAAGAAGCTCAGAGCAACATGTTTTGTTACCTTACAAGGAAGCTGTAAGACTCTCTGTGATGCATAAAAACACAATCTTACTGTACTACCTCAGAGAAACACGGAAACGCATTGACCTGGCATGAATACAACATCTTGAAGTTTCTCTCCTGACATATAAGAATAAAAATCTTTCTTGGCAAGATAACTGGTGTCCGGTCCCGTAAATCAAATAATAACGGGGAAACAAAAGAGGCTTTAATTCCAAGTCTACACTTTTAACCTCCCAAAAGAATACGGTTTTATTAAGAAGTTTTTAAAGAAGCATGTTTTAGAGGATTTAGATGTCACAGTTTTAACTAATCACAAGGCTCTTGTCTCTTCTGTGCAGGACCGGGAATCAGTGAGTCCAATCCCAGGCCTCACCCTTGGTGAGGCAAAGCAAACATGGAAAAACGCGGCCCACCCTGCTCTCCGGAACAGGCATAAGGACTTAGCGTGGATGGTGGCCCATGAGATCCTCCTGGTCAGGGCGGTTATGCACTCCAGAGGCATGGCCAAAGACTCAACCTGTCCACGGTCCGGGTGCAATTGCCCGGAGACCGTGCGGCATCTGCTCTGGGAGTGCCGTGCTGCGCGGGACCTGTGGACCAGGACCAGCCCCCTGGTTTTCCCGTGCCTGCCAGCGGGTGGGGTCCAGATGGAATACAAGCTCGCCATCCTGGGGGTGGGTCAGGGCTTGAAGGAGATGACATCGAAACAATTTACCTCGCTCTGGCTCACCCTCAACCATATCAAGGATGCCATCTGGACCACCAGAAACCTGCTGGTGGGGAAACGCGTTACGGTGCCCCTCCACGCGTGCGAGCAACTTGTAAGATCAACGCTGCAGGAGGCGCCGGACGTCGTTATTCGGATGGGGGGGCTGCGGTCGCACGAAAGAGGTCCCGGCCACCGCCGTACCTGGCCGCCCGTAGATGCACCCTCACCAACGCCGGCTACGGGAACAGCGGGCCAGCGGACCGGAGGGAGGGGACCTCCGCTGGGCACTGGAAACGCTGGGCCGGTTGCCTGTTCCGGAGAGAGGAGTGATGGGAAATCTTGATAAGGACTCACTCCGCACAAAAGATGACTTCCTTTTTTAACATTTTATTTTTATTTTATGATTGATTTTTATCCTCTAAAGATGGTTTTTGACACCTTTTAACAACAACAACAG
Source organism: Rhinichthys klamathensis goyatoka (assembly GCF_029890125.1). Taxonomy (NCBI): domain Eukaryota; kingdom Metazoa; phylum Chordata; class Actinopteri; order Cypriniformes; family Leuciscidae; genus Rhinichthys; species Rhinichthys klamathensis. The sequence continues at coordinate 601,326 of NW_026606825.1, forward strand.
CACCACAAAGACTCTTGAAAACACACATGGACTTTACAAACAAAAAACAAGCACAAGGACTTTTAACAAACATGCATACATGCATATACAATTATTATTTCTTTTTTTTTATGATTCCACTGTGGTTTTTTATTTAAAAATTGTAATGTTTTTGTAAGTTGTATGTTGTGAAAACTGTGACAATAAAACTGTTCAAAAGAAAAATCTGTTCTTATCAGTTTAATATCTGAGACGTGCCCTACCCGGGCACCATATATTAAATTGCTTTTTGGAGCTGGGAGATGGAATAGGGGCTTGCTCCGTTCACTCCACGCATCGACCCGGTATTGCAGTACTTCTGGGAACGGTGCACCCCCCTAAAGTGTTCAATGAAAGAAATGTTTTGGTGTTATGTGGCAGCAGGTGTTAATGGAAGTAGTGTGTATTGTCGTGTATGGGTGTTGTAGGTGATCATATACTATACTAGTAAAGGTAGAATCGTGGTGTAAAAAAAAAAAACTCTGTTCCTATCCGTTTAATATCTGATTCGTCCACTATCCGGGGACTGCGTATTAAATAGATTTTTGGCTCACGGAGCCGGAGCATGAAAAAACAACAAAAAAGCCCGTCACTGCACATTTTTGATGTCTCTCTTATCTCTTGGAGTCTTTACTAACGAGCTGATGAGTTGAATCAGGGGTGTGTGTGTGTGTGTGTTTGATTGTCAAACCGTTGGTGAGGATTGCGAAGAGGGACAGGGTGCTTCTGACTGAAGGCCTGGGAATTCATACTTACCTGGCAGGGGAGACACTATGATCAGGAAGGTGGTTCACCCAGGGCGAGGCTTGGCCATTGCACTCCGGTTGTGCTGACCCCTGCGAATTCCCCAAATGTGGGAATCTCGACTGCATAATTTATGGTAGTGGGGGACTGCGTTCGCGCTCTCCCCTGGACACACTGGTTAAAAGAGCAGATTGTTAAAGTTCCACTTATGTTTTTCTTCTTCTTCTTCTGATTGTTGATGACCTAGGAAGTCCAGATAATTTTAACTGCAGTGGTTGATCGGGAGATATAAAACAACCTTTGTGAAAGGAGGTTTTTTCTTTTTTGTTTAAATGGATTTGTTTTATTCTTCTTCAAATAATCTCCAATATTTAACAAACGATTTGATTCACAGCAGTTGTCCTGGAGGCAAAGTTGTTCATAATGAGGAGGTCTATCATGTGGTATGAATACCTTGTGCATGTGTGAAACATCACGTGATATACAGCCGTCTATGGCCGTATTCATGTTGTTGTTTTTTCTGTTTACAGCGCCACCAAGTGGCCAGTCGCCGCATACCTTTTCACGTGACCACAGGCTGAGCCCGTACACAGGTGTACCGAGTTGGGTGTAATTGTCTCATTCCGTTGGAGAGTTATAGCCATTTAAGTAAAGCCCGCCTCGCCAACTCCCAACGTTTTGGCGTCCGGTCGCCAACGCGAATGGAAATTCCGACTTTTTTCACGATCACTGTTGGCAGTCAGACTCCAGAGAATCTTTCTGCACCGGTTTGGGTCAGATCGGGCAAAAAACCTAGGACTAGTGTGCAAAAGTAGGTTTTTCAGAAAATCCAAAATACCCGAAAATCTCGCCAGCGCGACCATCCAATCTGAGGCGTGCATCTTGTTCGGCCCGAGCCAAGGATTCCGGTCATGTAAGACACTTGGGTCTGCGACGGACGGTCGAGAAGTTACGAGCCATTTCGTACTTTTGATCGCTGCAGCGCCACCCTGGGGCCGATCGGGGCGAGCCTTGGTGATGTTGTAGACCGGGCGGGTACTAGCATCCGTCAGAGTTTCAAGTCTCTACGACGTACACTTTGGTCTGCCCGCTCACTTTTAGGGCAGAATGTTGATGATCCAAAATCCCAGGTTGCACTCCAGAGTGTCGTGTTGTGCACTCTGTTGTGATCCATTTTCGGTGTGACAACCAATCTGAGCTGAGCTTGTTTGTTGGCGACCTTAGACCCTCTCGCCGCGGCCCAGGTGGGCGTGGCTTTTGCCGGCTCCCCCGCCTCTGCGTCATTGTGTCATCGCTTCTCGGCCTTTTGGCTAAGATCAAGTGTCTGGTCCTAAGGTAGAGACAGCGATCGCCTCTTGTTGGACTTGGTCTCGTGTGTTGCTTGTCACACGGGACATACACCCTTCAGGAGGTACAGTGACAAGCGGCTTTTTTATTGACGACTCGTTCTGCGAGGAATCTTCTGGTTTTAAGGTAAGCAGGTTTTAATTTATTTATTATTGTGTACTTATTGTTTGGATTTTAGCCGCAGCGGGCTGGTGGTGCCTCCAACATGTCGGCTGCTCGTGCCGGCATGAGGAGGCACCACAGCGTGCGTTTTAATTTCAAGCCAAAAGAGGATGGTACTCTCCTGACTTGTTCTAGATTGGATTTTTCACGGAAGTACATCCAACAGACTCTAGGTTTTAAAGCAATGGATATAAACTGTTTGTTGACTCTGCCCCAAAATCGGGGTTTTGATGTAAGTTTTGCATCCGCTACTCTGCTGAATACTTTCTGGTCTCGTTTTGAAACATGCAAAGCCAATTTCTCCATGTTCACAGTGGAAAAGCTGACTGATAATTCACTGAAAGTTGTGATTGTCAGGATGTTTAATGAAACTGTGAGTGGAGAAGACATTGTAGTGTGGTTGGCAAGATATTGCTCTATTCGCGGACAACCAGTCAAGGTTTTAGACGAAGACGGTATCTGGAGCTGTGCGTGGAGAGTGCCCATACAACAATGGGCAGATCCCAACAGCTACCATGGCCTGAGTCAAATACCATCAATGATTGTGTTGGGGGAGAATAGAGGCTACATTCACTACCAAGGGATGCCCAAGCTATGCCGTAAATGTGGCAAACTTGGACATCTCGCCGAGGCATGTCAGGAAATAATTTGCAGAAAGTGTAGAGAGATTGGGCACACCTTTGAAGAGTGCCACAATGGCAGAAAGTGCAACCTTTGTGGGGAGTCATCCCATCTCTACAGAGATTGCCCGAAAAGTTTTGCCAACAAACTTAAAAGCAACAAAATGGCCGCCCCACAAACAGATCAAAGGAAAGAACAAAGGAAGGAGGAGGTGATCCCTGAGGTTTTGGCGGGAATTTCAAATTCCCAGCCAGCCTCAGGGATTGGTCAGGAAAGAGAAAGTGGGGCGGCCACAGGGGCGGAGTCACAAATGGAAACGGAACAGGGGGAGGGAACCACTCCCGGGCAAGACAAAGGCAAAGAAACAGAAAACGGAGAGGACGAAACGGTTTCCTCCCTCAATACCGTCTCGGAGGTGAGTATGCCCTCCAGTGGGAGTGAAGTTGAATCTTCACTCCCAAATGCTCAAGTGCAGAAGAGAACTGCGGGATCTCCTCTGTGCATAACAGTGGAGAAAAGACCGAGGGCCACACATCGGCTAGATAGTTCCTCCCCGGAAGATCTGGACCGCCTGTGGCCCTCAGAATCCCCCAATGAAGTTTCTTTTCTGCACTTCAAGCTGAGAACATCGACACCGAAAGAGTCACAAGAGTTCAGCTCTGTGAATCCGGAGGTGTCAAACTCTTGCCCCCCTGAACCCAGTCCCCATGGGAGAAGGGAGGGGCAGGAGGCACAGGGAATTCTATGATTTTATTTGTTTAAAACTGTAACCTTTTAAAAATGTATGTTTTAAGCTTCATGCCTTTCTATTTAATACTGCTCATGGCCCTCACAATCTCGACCATCAATGTGAGAAGTGTGAGGTCCACGTCTCGAGCACAGAGCATTTTTACCTTCCTAAAATCATGTAATTCAGATATGTTTTTATTACAAGAGTGTGCTTTGCCCTTTTTAACCCAGTACAGGAAATGGGAAGACAGGTGGACCTCTGGACCCTCAATATGGAGTGGGTCAAATTTTAATCGAAACGATGGAGTCGCTATACTGATTAAAAATCCAAATATCTTGGTAAAGGGCAGCACAGTGGTGAGGGACGGACGGGCACTTTTAGCAAACATGACTTTTTTAGGAAGGGATTTTAAAGTGTGCAATGTATATGGTTTTACGGAAAAAAATGAAAGGTATGAGCTTTTAGAGGACTTGCAGCCCCACATGCTGGGGAGGGCTCCTCTGGTAGTAGCAGGGGATTTTAACTGTGTTTTAACTAGAGCAGATAGGAAAAGAACGGGGGATGATTTTAGAGTGGACAAAACATCAGTTTTACTGCAAAGCTTAGTCAGAGATTTTAAACTAGTTGACTGTTTTAAAAGTCTGCATCCAAGAGAGGAGGGCTTCACCTGGATCAGTGGTGATGGCACCAAAGCCTCTCGCATTGACTATGTTTTTACACGTGAATGCCCGCCAACTGATGCTAGATTGACTCCCGTTTACTTTTCTGATCACGCAATGCTATCCTGCACCCTCGCACTAACCACGGACGTGACAGTAGGCAGAGGGATGTGGAAACTAAACTGCTCCCTGTTGCAGGATGAGGAGATAGTCAAAGAATACAGGGAGCAGTTTAGCCAATGGCAGACTCTCCAAGACTTCTTTGACTCACAAGCACTGTGGTGGGAAATGGTGAAGGGTAGGACTCAGACGTTTTTTAGAAAGAAGGGCAAAGAGAAGAGAAAAAAGGAAAAGAGGTGCATCGTGGGGCTGCAAAAGAGGTTACAACGATATTTTAATCTTTTAAACAATGGTCTTGATTTTAGTAAAGAAATAATTGAAATCAAAAGAGTAATGTCTGCTTATGAACAAGAAAAAAGTAAAGGAGTAATACTTAGAAGTAAAGAACAAGAGTTGGAAGAAGGTGAAAAATGTACACGCTATTTTTTTAAAAAGATTATAACAAAAGGCGGGGGAATAACAAAATTAAAAACAGGTGGGGAAGAAGTGAAAGACACAGAGGGAATTTTAAAGCAAGTGGAACATTTCTTCTCAGAGTTATACAATGAAAAAATAGTGCAAGATGATGCAGTAAGAGAAATGCTAAGCCTCTTAGAAACAAAAATTAATAAGGAGTGTGCCTTTTTAACACAGGATTTTACGGTTCTCGAGTTGACAGAATGTAGAAAGGGTTTTAAAAAGGGGAAGTCCCCAGGGATGGATGGGCTTCCCCTGGAATTTTATGAAACATTCTGGGACATTTTAGCACACAATCTATTGACCGTTTTTAAAGAGTTTGACAGACTGGACATATTACCCGACAGTTTTAGATCAGGGATAGTATCACTTTTACACAAGAAAGGAGACAAAGCAGACTTAAAAAATTGGAGACCAATCACCCTTTTAAATGTTGACTGTAAAATTTTTAGTAAACTTTTAGCTAGTCGTATGTCAAGAATTTTAGAGGACGTGATCCACCCGGATCAAGCGTGCGCTGTGCCAGGGAGGAAGATCACGGACAGCCTGATTTTGATAAGAGACGCAATCTGTTTTGCGAGAGACAGAAACAATCGGCTTATAGTTCTAAATTTAGACTTTGAGAAAGCATTTGACCGAGTCTCGCACCAGTACCTGTTTCAGGTACTGGAAAAATTGGGGCTGCCAGGGAGGGTTCTAAAGTGGGTGGGGATGCTGTATAAAGACATAACCAGCAGAATTCTTATAAATGGGCACTTGACAAAAGCAGTAACTGTATGCAGTGGCGTCCGTCAAGGGTGTCCGTTATCTCCGCTCTTGTATGTGGTTTGCATCGAACCACTGGCACAGCTCTTGAGAAGGGACCAATGGATCAAAGGACTGAGAATTCCAGGTACAAAAGGACTGACGGACTTAAAATGTGTTTTATACATGGACGATGTGACAATTTTAACAACTGACCTTTTATCAGTACAGAGAGCACTTGACCTGACTGACCAATACGGGCGAGCCTCTGGAGCAAAACTCAATAGAAACAAGTCCGAGGCCCAGCTTTTTGGACCATGGGGTGACATAGACACGACAGGACTAGACGTGAATTTTAAGGAAACTGACATTAGGATTTTAGGAGTAAAGTTTGACAAAGAGGGGGGTGGACAAGGAAATTGGACAGAAATGGTAGGGAAAGTTAGACAACGACTGGGCTTTTGGAGATTACGGACGCTGACATTGGAAGGGAAGATTTTAATTTATAAAGCTGTGATCTTAACCTTGTTTTTATTGCTTTGCTCTGTTTTTAGGCCACCAAGGTTCTTCCTCCTGACAGTCGAGAGGGCAGTGTTTTATTTCTTCTGGGGGTCAAAATGGGAGCGCCTAAAAAGAGAAGTGGTGAAGAAGAGGAAAGAGAATGGAGGGAAAGGCCTCCCCGACCCCTATCTGTTTTTAGCAAGTAAATTCACAGCACTGCATTTTAAATATGCTATAAACCCCTCCAGAGAAAACAAAACTGCAGCAATGGTCAGATTTTGGATGGGGTCATATCTGCGTAGTTTGAAAGTTTTACCTGTCGATCTGACTGTCCCAGTGTCCTTTAACCTTCCACAAGAATATTGTTTTATTAAAACCTTTTTAAAAAGACATGATCTAGAGAATCAAGATGTTACTGTTTTAACAAATCATAAGTCTCTCATCTCTCTTGTGCAGGATCGGGAATCGGTGTGTCCGGTTCCAGGCCTCACACTAGGTGAGGCCAAAGACGTTTGGAGGAACGCAGCCCACCCAGCTCTCCAGAACAGGCTTAAGGACTTGTCGTGGATGGTGGCCCATGAGATCCTCCCGGTCAGGGCGGTCATGCACTCCAGAGGCATGGCCAAAAACTCCATCTGCCCACGGTCCGGATGTGGTTCCCCGGAGACCGTCTACCATCTGCTCTGGGAGTGCGGTGCTGCGCGGGACCTGTGGGCCAAGACCAGCCCCCTGGTTTTCCCGTGCCTGCCAGCGGGTCGGGCCCAGATGGAATACAGGCTCGCCATCCTGGGGGTGGGTCAGGGCTTGAAGGAGCTAACATCAAAGCAATTCACCTCGCTCTGGCTCACCCTCAACCACATCAAGGATGCCATCTGGGCCACCAGAAACCTGCTGGTGGGGAAACGCGTTACGGTGCCCCTCCACGCGTGCGAGCAAATAGTTAGATCTACGCTGCAGGAGGCGCCGGACGTCGTCATTCGGATGGGGGGGCTGGGGTCACACCAAAGAGGTCCCGGCCACCACCGACCCTGGTCGCCCGTAGATGCACCCTCACCACACCGGCTACGGGAACAGCGGGCCAGCGGGCCGGAGGAGAGGGGATCTCCGCTGGGCATCGGAAACGAGGAGTCTGGGGCCTGTTCTGGAGACCTGGAGTGAATGGACAATCTTGATAGGGACTCACTCGCGATCCTGCACAAGAGACAATGTTTTAGTTGGCATGTTTTATTGTTTTTATTTGATTTATTGCTACTGTATTTTTTCATTCCTTTTACCTTTCTTTTAAAAAACCAACATTTTACACACATGGACTTTTACACAACACACTATCCAACACTGATTTTTAACCTTTAATTGTGTTATTTTGTTTTAAAGACATGTGGAATGTTTGAAAGATAAATGTGGAAGTGTAAAGAATGAATTTGTAACAAACTTTTTTCGAAAGAAAAAATCTGTTCTTATCAATCTTTTTATTCTTTTACACAGTTGTCTATTTCCTTATTTATTTATTTATTGTATAGTTTTAAACCCTTTTAGCTGTCGGTGCCTCCATCATGTCGGCTGCTCGTGCCGGTGTGCGGAGGCACCACAGCGTGCGTTTTATATTCAGAGAGGTTGAGGGGAAGCTCCTGGGTATGTCCCGTATGGATTTTTCCAGGAAGCTGATCCAAAAGACCCTACAGTTTAAGCCTGAAGATTTGAATTGTTTGATGACTCTGCCCCTGAACAAGGGATTTGACGTGAGCTTTAAAGCTGCTTCCCTTCTTAAAGAATTTTGGCAAAGGTTTGAAAATGTTAAAGCCCAGTTCTCCATGTTCACTGTGGAGAAACTTTCTGATAACACACTTAAAACTGTGATTGTCAGGATGTTTAATGAAACATTGACTGGAGACGATATTTGTGTCTGGCTGGGTAGATTTTGCACTGTTAGAAGTCAGCCTGTCAAAGTGCTAGATGAGGATGGCATTTGGAATTGCTCCTGGCGGATTCCCATCAAACAATGGGAAGACGCTGGGGGCTACCAGGGCCTGAAACATCTGCCTTCCATGATTGTGCTGGGAGAAAACAGAGGCTACATACACTATCAAGGGATGCCAAAGTTATGTAGGAAATGTGGAAAAGTTGGGCATCTTGCCGAGGCATGCCAAGAATTAATATGTGGGAAGTGCAAAGAAATTGGTCACAGTTTTGAAAAATGTACCAATGGCAGGCGGTGCAATCTTTGTGGAGAATCAACCCATCTCTACAGAGACTGCCCTAAAAGTTTTTGCCAACAAGCTAAAAATGGCCGCCCCACAAACACACCAAACAAAAGAACAAAGGGAGGAGGAGGTGGTCCCTGAGGTTTTGGCGGGAATTTCAAATCTCCTGCCAGCCTCAGGGATTGGGCAAGAGAGAGGAAGTGGGGCGGCCACAGGGGCGGAGTCAAACACTCAAACTGAAAGGAAAGCCACCATAATTGGGAAAGATAAGGAAGGAGAGGAGTCAGAGGAAGAAACAGTTTCCTCTTTAGAAACGGTTCCGGATGTGTTTTTAGAAACCAGTGGGAGTGAAACTGAGCTTTCACTTCCAAACGCTCAGGTGCAAAAAAGGCCTGCGGGATCTCCTCTGTTTGATACAGAGGAGAAAAAGGCTAGGGCAGCACATCGTTCGGATAGTTCCAATTTGGAAGATCCTGAACGTATGTGGCCCCTAGAATCCCCAAATGAGGTATCCTTTTTGCACATAAAGCTAAGAACATCATCGCCGAAAGAACTGCAAGAGGTTTCCTCTGTAGCTCCGGAGGTGGTAAGCATTTGCCTTCCTGACCCCAGTCCATCTGGGAGGAGGGAAAGGCAATTGCAACAAGATTTTAATTATTTATTTTTGTAGTCTTGTTTGTCTTCTGTTTTAAATGTCTCATACCTTTTTAACCTTACTGCTCATGGCCCTCACTATCTCAACCATCAATGTAAGAAGTGTGAGGTCCACCATACGAGCACAGAGCATTTTATCCTTTTTAAATACTTGTAAATCAGATTTGTTTTTAATACAAGAGTGTGCTTTGCCCTTTTTAACCAGGTACACCAAGATGGAGGAAATATGGCCCCCTGGTCCCTCCAGCACAGTGGTGAGGGAATGGCGGGCTCTTTTAGCAAATCTAAACTTTTTAGGAAGAGATTTAAATGTTCTCAATGTGTATGGTTTTACAGGAAAAAATGAAAGGTATGAGCTTTTAGAAGACTTGCAGTCCCACATGCTAGGTAGGGCTCCCCTAGTGGTGGCAGGGGATTTTAACTGTGTTTTATCAAAAAAAGATAGGAAGAGGGTAGGAGAGGATTTTAAAGTCGATAAGACAACGGTTTTATTGCAGGGCTTAGTGAGAGATTTTAAATTAGTCGACTGTTTTAAAAATGTGCATCAACGAGAGGAGGGCTACACTTGGTTCAGTAGTGACGGCCCCAGAGCCTCTCGCATCGACTATATTTTTACAAGAGATTGCCCGCCAACCGATGCTACAGTTACCCCCCTCTTCTTTTCTGACCACTTAATGCTGTCTTCCACCCTTTCACTGCCCACTGGTGTGACGGTAGGGGGAGGGCTGTGGAAGCTGAACTGCTCCCTTTTAGAAGACGAGGATGTAGTAAGGGAATATAGGGAGCAGTTCAGCCAATGGCAGACCCTCCAAGACTTTTACGATACACGTGCACAGTGGTGGGAGATGGTAAAGGACCGGACAAGACAGTTTTTTATGAAAGTAGGAAGGGACAAGAAGAATAGGGAAAAGAGATACATGATGGGGCTGCAAAAAAGACTACAAAGATATTTTAATCTTTTTAATAATGGCTTTGATTTTAATGATGAAATGAAAGAGGTCAAAAAAGAAATGTCAGTTTTATCCAGTTTTCAAAGTAAAAGGGTTATTTTAAGAAGTAAAGAGAGAGATATAGAAGAAGGTGAAAAATGTACTAGGTATTTTTTTTAAAAAGATATTAACTAGGGGAGGGGCTATGACCAGTGTAAAAGTAGAAGGGAGGGAAGTAAAAACAACACATGAAATTTTAAAAGGGGTTGAGCATTTTTACCAGGAGTTATATAGTCCAAAAGAAGTACATGAAACCACTCTAAAGGAAGTTTTAAAATTTTTAGTCAAGAAAGTAAATAGTCCAAATGAGCTTTTAATCCAAGATTTTACCATTTTAGAAACCCAAAAAGCACTCAAAGGTTTTAAGAGGGGTAAATCTCCAGGGGCAGATGGACTCCCCCTGGAGTTTTATCTTACCTTTTGGGATATTTTAGCTCACGAATTACTGACTATTTTTAAAGACTTTGAGACCCTTGACAGACTTCCGGACAGTTTTAGAACAGGGATAGTCTCTTTACTTTACAAAAAAGGTGACCGGACTGACTTAAAAAATTGGAGACCTATTACGCTTTTAAATTGATTGCAAACTTTTTAGTAAAGTTTTAACTACACGTATGTCGACCGTTTTAGAGGACGTAATCCACCCGGATCAAGCTTGTGCTGTGCCCAGAAGAAAGATAACAGACAGCCTAGTTCTGATTAGAGATGCCATCTGTTATGCGAGAGACAGAAACATTCGGCTTGTAGCCCTAAATTTAGATTTCGAAAAAGCTTTTGACCGGGTCTCGCACCAGTACCTCTTTCAGGTACTGCAAAAAATGGGCTTTCCAGAGAGGTTTATAGCTTGGGTGGGACTGCTGTATAAGGGCTTGGTCAGCAAAATTCTTATAAATGGGCATCTTTCCAAAGCTGTAAATATCCACAGTGGCGTCCGTCAGGGGTGTCCTTTATCTCCCCTTCTGTATGTGGCTTGTATTGAGCCACTGGCACAGATCTTGAGAAGGGATACATGGATAAAAGGACTAGACATACCTGGGACCGGTGGACTGACAGCAACGTGTGTTTTATATATGGACGACATCACTCTTTTAGCCACGGACATTTTATCCATACGAAGAGCAATGGACTTGACTGACTGGTACGGTCGGGCCTCGGGCGCCAAACTCAACAGAAGCAAGTCCGAGGCCCTGCTCTTCGGACCGTGGGACGAGACCGACACAGATGGACTCGATATAGATTTTAAAGACACAGATTTTAAGATTTTAGGAGTTAAATTTGACAAGGAAGGGGGTGGACGTGAAAACTGGACTGACTTGCTAGGGAAAGTTAGGAAAAGACTGGGGTTCTGGGGACTACGACAGATGACTTTGGAAGGTAAAGTTTTAATTTTTAAAGCCGTCATTTTACCTCTAATGTCACTTGTTTGTTCTGTTTTTATCCCACCTAGGAAATTCCTGAGGAACCTAGAGAGGGCGGTGTTTTATTTCCTGTGGGGGTCCAAGTGGGAAAGATTGAAGAGGGAGGTGGTCAAGAAAAGACCAGAAAATGGTGGAAAAGGCCTCCCAGACCCCCACCTGTTTTTAGGCAGCCGTTTTACCGCCCTGCACCTGAGATATGCCGTGACCCCATCCAAAGAAAACAAGACCGCAGCCTTTGCACGATTTTGGATGGGGTCTTATTTAAGATTCTTAAAACTTTTACCAGTTGATTTGACGACCCCTGTGTCTTTTAACCTCCCAAAAGAATACGGTTTTATTAAGAAGTTTTTAAAGAAGCATGTTTTAGAGGATTTAGATGCCACAGTTTTAACTAATCACAAGGCTCTTGTCTCTTCTGTGCAGGACCGGGAATCAGTGAGTCCAATCCCAGGCCTCACCCTTGGTGAGGCAAAGCAAACATGGAAAAACGCGGCCCACCCTGCTCTCCGGAACAGGCATAAGGACTTAGCGTGGATGGTGGCCCATGAGATCCTCCCAGTCAGGGCGGTTATGCACTCCAGAGGCATGGCCAAAGACTCAACCTGCCCACGGTCCGGGTGCAATTGCCCGGAGACCGTGCGGCATCTGCTCTGGGAGTGCCGTGCTGCGCGGGACCTGTGGACCAGGACCAGCCCCCTGGTTTTCCCGTGCCTGCCAGCGGGTGGGGTCCAGATGGAATACAAGCTCGCCATCCTGGGGGTGGGTCAGGGCTTGAAGGAGATGACATCGAAACAATTTACCTCGCTCTGGCTCACCCTCAACCATATCAAGGATGCCATCTGGACCACCAGAAACCTGCTGGTGGGGAAACGCGTTACGGTGCCCCTCCACGCGTGCGAGCAACTTGTAAGATCAACGCTGCAGGAGGCGCCGGACGTCGTTATTCGGATGGGGGGGCTGCGGTCGCACGAAAGAGGTCCCGGCCACCGCCGTACCTGGTCGCCCGTAGATGCACCCTCACCAACGCCGGCTACGGGAACAGCGGGCCAGCGGGCCGGAGGGAGGGGACCTCCGCTGGGCACTGGAAACGCTGGGCCGGTTGCCTGTTCCGGAGAGAGGAGTGATGGGAAATCTTGATAAGGACTCACTCCGGTCCAGCACAAAAGATGACTTCCTTTTTTAACATTTTATTTTTATTTTATGATTGATTTTTATCCTCTAAAGATGGTTTTTGACACCTTTTTAACAACAACAACAGCACCACAAAGACTCTTGAAAACACACATGGACTTTACAAACAAAAAACAAGCACAAGGACTTTTAACAAACATGCATACATGCATATACAAATTTTGTTTTGTTTTTAATGATTCCACTGTGGTTTTTTATTTAAAAATTGTAATGTTTTTGTAAGTTGTATGTTGTGAAAACTGTGACAATAAAACTGTTCAAAAGAAAAAAAATCTGTTCTTATCAGTTTAATATCTGATACGTGTCCTACCCGGGCACCATATATTAAATTGCTTTTTGGAGCTGGGAGATGGAATAGGGGCTTGCTCCGTCCACTCCACGCATCGACCCGGTATTGCAGTACTTCTGGGAACGGTGCACCCCCCTAAAGTGTTCAATGAAAGAAATGTTTTGGTGTTATGTGGCAGCAGGTGTTAATGGAAGTAGTGTGTATTGTCGTGTATGGGTGTTGTAGGTGATCATATACTATACTAGTAAAGGTAGAATCGTGGTGTAAAAAAACAAAACTCTGTTCCTATCCGTTTAATATCTGATTCGTCCACTATCCGGGGACTGCGTATTAAATAGATTTTTGGCTCACGGAGCCGGAGCATGAAAAAACAACAAAAAAGCCCGCCACTGCACATTTTTGATGTCTCTCTTATCTCTTGGAGTCTTTACTAACGAGCTGATGAGTTGAATCAGGGGTGTGTGTGTGTGTGTGTTTGATTGTCAAACCGTTGGTGAGGATTGCGAAGAGGGACAGGGTGCTTCTGACTGAAGGCCTGGGAATTTATACTTACCTGGCAGGGGAGACACCATGATCAGGAAGGTGGTTCACCCAGGGCGAGGCTCGGCCATTGCACTCCAGTTGTGCTGACCCCTGCGAATTCCCCAAATGTGGGAATCTCGACTGCATAATTTATGGTAGTGGGGGACTGCGTTCGTGCTCTCCTCTGGACACACTGGTTAAAAGAGCAGATTGTTAAAGTTCCACTTATGTTTTTCTTCTTCTTCTGATTGTTGATGACCTAGGAAGTCCAGATAATTTTAACTGCAGTGGTTGATCGGGAGATATAAAACAACCTCTGTGAAAGGAGGTTTTTTGTTTAAATGGATTTGTTTTATTCTTCTTCAAATAATCTCCAATATTTAACAAACGATTTGATTCACAGCAGTTGTCCTGGAGGCAAAGTTGTTCGTAATGAGGAGGTCTATCATGTGGTATGAATACCTTGTGCATGTGTGAAACATCACGTGATATACAGCCGTCTATGGCCGTATTCATGTTGTTGTTTTTTCTGTTTACAGCGCCACCAAGTGGCCAGTCGCCGCATACCTTTTCACGTGACCACAGGCTGAGCCCGTACACAGGTGTACCGAGTTGGGTGTAATTGTCTCATTCCGTTGGAGAGTTATAGCCATTTAAGTAAAGCCCGCCTCGCCAACTCCCAACGTTTTGGCGTCCGGTCGCCAAAGCGAATGGAAATTCCGACTTTTTTCACAATCACTGTTGGCAGTCAGACTCCAGAGAATCTTTCTGCACCGGTTTGGGTCAGATCGGGCAAAAAACCTAGGACTAGTGTGCAAAAGTAGGTTGTTCATAAAATCCAAAATACCCGAAAATCTCGCCAGCGCAACCATCCAATCCGAGGCGTGCGTCTTGTTCGGCCCGAGCCAAGGATTCCGGTCATGTAAGACACTTGGGTCTGCGACGGACGGTCGAGGAGTTACGAGCCATTTCGTACTTTTGATCGCTGCAGCGCCACCCTGGGGCCGATCGGGCGAGCCTTGGTGATGTTGTAGACCGGGCGGGTACTAGCATCCGTCAGAGTTTCAAGTCTCTACGACGTACGCTTTGGTCTGCCCGCTCTCTTTTAGGGCAGAATGTTGATGATCCAAAATCCCAGGTTGCACTCCAGAGTGTCGTGTTGTGCACTCTGTTGTGATCCATTTTCGGTGTGACAACCAATCTGAGCTGAGCTTGTTTGTTGGCGACCTTAGACCCTCTCGCCGCGGTCCAGGTGGGCGTGGCTTTTGCCGGCTCCCCCGCCTCTGCGTCATTGTGTCATCGCTTCTCGGCCTTTTGGCTAAGATCAAGTGTACGCCAAATGGATGCACCGAGAGAGGAGATGCAGATGCCGACCATGATGGTGCGGTTGAGAAACACGGTCAGGATACAAGTGAAAGCGGATACGGATATGGAAGTAAAGAGAAGATTTGGATGGGACTTCGTGGTAACCGAGCTCTTGAGGGAAGTTTTTGGAATTTCAGCCTCACTAGTCTTTTGCCTGCAAGACTTTTCTTCTTCTTCTGGGTTTATGGACTTGACCTTTTTCCAGTTAAGGGATTGTGTGTTTTTTTTTGAAGCTTGGGAAAAGAAGAAAGACCATCAGTGTTTGAAAGGCCTGCAAATAATTCCAGCCTTTGCTCAGGACTTTTTACCTTTGACAATCCACGTTTACAACCCTTTTGTGGAGGACAGTGATGTGCTATCTTTTCTGGCTAGATATTGTGAGACAGTCAAAGGAGGTGAGCGTTTGAAAGACCGCTTTGGAATCTGGACTGGCAAGCGGAGGTATCTGGTGAAACTGCGAGTAGACCCAGCAGCTCAGGGAGGCCTTGTGCACCCTCCAGGATCCTTTTTCATCGGGTCAAATAGAGGCTTTCTGCACTACCCAGGGCAGCCACTGTATTGCAGAAGGTGTGGCGCTCAAGGCCATGTGAAGGCGGACTGTGTAGGCCAACGGTGTCGCTTTTGTGAATCGTCTGAGCACGTGGCCTCAAACTGCCCAGACCCTAAAAGATGCAGCTTGTGTGGGGAGAAAGATCATTTGTTCCGGATGTGTCCCAGCAGGCAGAAATCTTACGCCAGCCTGTTCAAAGAAGGGCACGATTTGCAGGAAGATTTTGCTGGCTTACTGGAGAGTGTGCAGGCGGTGATGACCAAACCGGCGTCGAAGGAGCAGGCTGGAGAAACAAGGAATGCAGAGGGGCCGGGAAAGAGCGGGAAGGTGGAGGTGGAACAGCAGACGGCGTCATCGCAAGTGTGGTCTGAATTCGACGTGGCAGAGGTGCTGTGCGGAATCTATGAGACAGACCAGGGGGCAGTGGAGATGGCAAGTGGCGGAGAGAAACAGCTCCCTTCAGGTGATGGTGAGGGCCTACAGCAACAGGACACGCTGAAACTGGGCACGGGTCAAGGATTAAGACGTCGGAGGCCTTTGGAGGACAAGAGTGCAGAGGTCGAGCGAAAGTGCAGCAGGTTCCAGGCCCAAGAGCTGACAGCCAGAAGTGACTGGAGAGAGGATGGAGACGAGATGGACATTGAGATAGAGCTTCCTGAAGGGGAAGGGACATGCGGGAATGAGGGGAGGGTGAGAGTTTTTGAAAAGGTGAAATCTATTTTGGAAAAGAATACAGGGGGGGATGAGGGGGAGAGGGTGGAAGGGGAAGGGGGGGATTGGATTGAGGTATCAGGGGGGAGAGGGAGGGGAAAGAAGCGTTTGGGGAAGATGGACAGTAGGTGAATTTTGGATGTGGTGAAAGTAAGGGTTCCTGTTCTTTTCTTTGCTAAGAGTTTTTTTTATCCATATGGTTTGTTTAAGGAAGGCAACATTTAATGTAAGGGAGGGTGGGGGGACAGCTTTTAGGTGCAGTTTGAAAAGGTCAAAACTGTTTGTGGTTCTATGTATATTTTTTGGGGGGTTTTGTGATATTTCTGTATGCCCGAGATGAGAGGTTTCAGGATAGCTACTCTCAATGTGAGAGGTCTGAAGATGGCAGAGCGAAGGAGAGCCTTTTTTGAGTCTTTAAAGACCTGTTGTTTTGATGTTTTGTTGTTACAAGAATGCCATCTAGAGGGCAGCAGAGACGAAGTTATTTTTTCAGAGGAATGGGAAAGGGGCCCATCAGTGTGGGGGGCGGGAAACGTTAAGGCTGATGGGGTGGGAATACTTTTCAATTCTGAAGAATTTTTAGTTGAAGGGAGTGCAATGGTTGTTCCGGGGAGGGTGTTATACATTGATGTAAGATAGAGAGGGGTGGGTGTTAGAATTATTAATGTTTATGCTCCCAGCAAAAGAGATGAGAGGTTGGGTTTCTTTAATTGTTTGAAAGTTTTATTTTTTACGCATAGGAAGGTTTTTCTTGGGGGGGACTTTAATGTGTCGCTGGATAGAGAACCTAGAGGGGAGTTAGCCAATTTAATTAGAAGTTTTTCGTTTCGTGATTCCTTCAAGGTGGTAGGGGGAGCATCAGAGGGATTTACATGGAGAAACAGTAGAGGAGAAGCTTCCCGCCTGGATTATGTGTTTGTACCTGCGGGAATTGAAATGGGGAAGTTTTTTAGGTTACCGGTCTGGTTGTCGGACCATTGTATGGTAGGGGTGGAGGTGGAAGTGGGGGGGTTTGAGCGGGGAAGAGGGTCCTGGAGGCTGAATAGGTCCTTTTTGCAGGAAGAGATTTTCTGCCAGGTGTTCAGACATCTTTATAGGGCGTGGCAGAATTTGAAGGGGTTGTATGTGTCGCGGGCCTTGTGGTGGGAGGGAGTTAAGGAGAGAATAGGAATTTTCTGTAGGTGGTGGGGGAGGGCTAAAGCGGTGAAAAGGAGAGAGGTAATTAATGGTTGGAATAGGGAAATGCAGTTTCTGTGGAATAATGGAGGGAGTGGGGTAGCAGGGGTAGGAGGCAGGTTCTACGAGTTACAGGGAAAGATAAAGGATTTCTATATGAAAGAGGCGGAAAAGTTTATGTTAGAGATGGGCAGGAGGAGAAGGGTTTTGGAGGAAGGGCCATCAAAATTTTTATTCGCTGCCATAAAGAAAAATCAACAGAAGAGAGGTATAGAGATTTTGAGGACAGAGAATGGGTATACAAAGTCGACGGATGAGATGTTGAGTGTGGTGGAGGGTTTTTATAAGCAGCTTTTTAGTGTTAGAGGTTCTGTAGATTCTTTGGCAGAAGGGTTTTTAAAGTGCTTAAGGAAATCTTTAGAGAGTGAGGAAGCTGATGGTCTGGAAGGGGAAGTTTCTTGGCAAGAAGCAAGAGAGGCGATGGTAACTCTTAAGAAAGGGACGGCTCCAGGTTGTGATGGGTTGCCAATTGAGTTATATTGCTCTTTTTGGCAGAAAATTGGGAAGGACCTGGTGGAGGTGTATAATGAGAGCCTGTCGGCGGGAATGCTTCCCGAGTCAATGAGGACAGGGCATGTCTCCCTTCTGTATAAGAAGGGAGACAAGGAAGATTTGGCAAATTGGAGACCCATCACTTTGCTCAATATAGATTACAAGATTATGGCAAAAGTGATAGCGGTGAGAATGAGGTCGGTGGTAGGGAGGGTAGTGCATCCGGACCAAACCTGCGGGGTGCCTGGGCGGACTAGTAGTTTGAATCTAACGCTGATAAGGGACGCTGTAGGGTGGGCTGAGCAGAGGAATCTTCCGCTAGCTATCTTAAGCCTCGATCAAGAAAAGGCTTTTGATAGAGTCGGGCTTTCTTTTTTGTTCAAAGTTTTGGAGAGGGTAGGATTTGGGGAAGGGATTAGAGCGTGGGTGCGTTTATTGTATGAGGGGGCGGAGAGTAAGGTGAGAGTGAATGGCTTTTTGACGAGGTCAGTAAAACAGTTGGGAGGGGTGAGACAAGGTTGTCCCTTGTCCCCCCTCTTATATATCCTGTTCATAGAGCCTTTGGCAGCCCGTTTAAGAACTTGGCAGAGGTTCAGTGGCTTGCATATGCCAGGCGCGGGAGGTAGGTGCGCAAAAGTGTCGGTGTATGCAGATGACATGACACTGTTCTTGACGACTGAGAGGGATTTTGCGGAATCAACCCAGATCCTTAGGGACTTTGGGGAGGCTACAGGGGCAAAAGTGAACATGTCAAAGTCAGCAGTGATGTTTGTCGGGAAGTGGGCTGGGAAGGAAACCGTCACTGGGGGTTATAGTTTATGTGAAAATGGCCTAAAAATTTTGGGGGTACGGTTTTTTCAGGCAGAATAGTGCCAAGGAGAACTGGAAGGTTTTGGTTGGGAAAATCCGCTCCAAAGTGGGGTTTTGGAGAACAAGAGAACTTTCTCTATCGGGGAGGGCATTGGTGATAAAAGCGGATTTGCTGCCTACAGTTAATTTTTTAGCTTATGTTTTCCCTATTCCTTATAATGAGGGCCGTGAGTTGGATAGTCTGGTGTTTTCTTTTTTGTGGAAGGGTGGGTGTGAGATGGTATCAAGGGCACAGGTGGGGCAAGATGTTAAGCAGGGCGGGAGAGGGGTGCCGTTTTTTAGTTTGTGGGTTGCAGCTATTTTTGTTTCTTTTACGGCACGCCTGATTGTACAGGAGAGGGTTCACAAAGCTTATTATTTTGCAAGGTTCTGGGCAGCCTTCTTACTGAGATCAATGACTACGTGGGACAAGTTGGTTCCATGGTCGATGGATAGGACGGCGGAATACCAATGGCTGGCTAATTTTCTGCACAAACATTCTTGGGGTTTGGAACAGGGAATAGTTTTGAACCATAAAGAATTGTATAGAGGCTTAAGGGAAAGGGAGAGGGGGGAAGAGGGATTAGAAAGACTGCTGCCGGTCAAGGTGAATTGGAAGATGATACAGCCGTCATATATAGATGGGGCGGGCAGGGACCTTCATTGGATGGGGGCCCTGGGGCGCTTGCCTGTAAGAGAAAGGCTGTACCGTCATGGGCAAGGAAGGTCACCTTTATGCCCAAATGAGTGTGGGAAGGAAGAGACAGTTGAACATGTTTTTTGGTCATGTCCAATTGCGTCAGCCTTTTGGAAAGAGGTGAATCAATGGTGGGTGGGATGGAGGGGCCCTATATTGACCAGAAACCTGGTAATTTATGGGGAAGGTTTGGAGAGGCAGAGGGCGGATGTGAGGAAAGGAGTATGGATAATTGTAACCGAAGGAAAGAGATTTGTGTGGAATCATAGGACCTCAATGTTGAGGGTCAAAAAACCAAGGATGGATTCAAAGTTAATTGTATGTTGTGTATTAGCAAGAGTACTAAAATATGTAGACGAAGGAAAAATTAAAAAAGAAATAGAAAGATACCTGAGTAGGAGAGGGAGATAGGATTTAAAAATTGGTTCTATGTGTAAAATGATGGTACATTGAAAAAGTGTGTTGTAAAATCATGTAATATATGTATGTAAAGGATGGATTTCAATAAAAAAAAAAAATAAAAAAAAATCTGTTCTTATCAGTTTAATATCTGATACGTGCCCTACCCGGGCACCATATATTAAATTGCTTTTTGGAGCTGGGAGATGGAATAGGGGCTTGCTCCGTCCACTCCACGCATCGACCCGGTATTGCAGTACTTCTGGGAACGGTGCACCCCCCTAAAGTGTTCAATGAAAGAAATGTTTTGGTGTTATGTGGCTGCAGGTGTTAATGGAAGTAGTGTGTATGGGTGTTGTAGGTGATCATATACTATACTAGTAAAGGTAGAATCGTGGTGTAAAAAAAAAAAACTCTGTTCCTATCCGTTTAATATCTGATTCGTCCACTATCCGGGGACTGCGTATTAAATAGATTTTTGGCTCACGGAGCCGGAGCATGAAAAAACAACAAAAAAGCCAGTCACTGCACATTTTTGATGTCTCTCTTATCTCTTGGAGTCTTTACTAACGAGCTGATGAGTTGAATCAGGGGTGTGTGTGTGTGTGTGTGTGTTTGATTGTCAAACCGTTGGTGAGGATTGCGAAGAGGGACAGGGTGCTTCTGACTGAAGGCCTGGGAATTCATACTTACCTGGCAGGGGAGACACCACGATCAGGAAGGTGGTTCACCCAGGGCGAGGCTCGGCCATTGCACTCCGGTTGTGCTGACCCCTGCGAATTCCCCAAATGTGGGAATCTCGACTGCATAATTTATGGTAGTGGGGGACTGCGTACGCGCTCTCCCCTGGACACACTGGTTAAAAGAGCAGATTGTTAAAGTTCCACTTATGTTTTTCTTCTTCTTCTTCTGATAGTTGATGACCTAGGAAGTCCAGATAATTCTAACTGCAGTGGTTGATCGGGAGATATAAAACAACCTCTGTGAAAGGAGGTTTTTTCTTTTTTGTTTAAATGGATTTGTTTTATTCTTCTTCAAATAATCTCCAATATTTAACAAACGATTTGATTCACAGCAGTTGTCCTGGAGGCAAAGTTGTTCGTACTGAGGAGGTCTATCATGTGGTATGAATACCTTGTGCATGTGTGAAACATCACGTGATATACAGCCGTCTATGGCCGTATTCATGTTGTTGTTTTTTCTGTTTACAGCGCCACCAAGTGGCCAGTCGCCGCATACCTTTTCACGTGACCACAGGCTGAGCCCGTACACAGGTGTACCGAGTTGGGTGTAATCGTCTCATTCCGTTGGAGAGTTATAGCCATTTAAGTAAAGCCCGCCTCGCCAACTCCCAACGTTTTGGCGTCCGGTCGCCAACGCGAATGGAAATTCCGACTTTTTTCACGATCACTGTTGGCAGTCAGACTCCAGAGAATCTTTCTGCACCAGTTTGGGTCAGATTGGGCAAAAAACCTAGGACTAGTGTGCAAAAGTAGGTTTTTCAGAAAATCCAAAATACCCGAAAATCTCGCCAGCGCGACCATCCAATCCGAGGCGTGCGTCTTGTTCGACCCGAGCCAATGATTCCGGTCATGTAAGACACTTGGGTCTGCGACGGACGGTCGAGGAGTTACGAGCCATTTCGTACTTTTGATCGCTGCAGCGCCACCCTGGGGCCGATCGGGGCGAGCCTTGGTGATGTTGTAGACCGGGCGGGTACTAGCATCCGTCAGAGTTTCAAGTCTCTACGACGTACGCTTTGGTCTGCCCGCTCACTTTTTGGGCAGAATGTTGATGATCCAAAATCCCAGGTTGCACTCCAGAGTGTCGGTGTTGTGCACTCTGTTGTGATCCCTTTTCGGTGTGACAACCAATCTGAGCTGAGCTTGTTTGTTGGCGACCTTAGACCCTCTCGCCGCGGCCCAGGTGGTCGTGGCTTTTGCCGGCTCCCCCGCCTCTACGTCATTGTGTCATCGCTTCTCGGCCTTTTAGCTAAGATCAAGTATCTGGTCAGACGGTTGAGACTGCGATCGCCTCTTGGAGGTTCTTGGCTCGAGATCTCCCGGTATCCCGAGCCACACATCTCTTGAGAGGTAGATTGACCCAGCTGATTTTACTCCGTTTCAGTTTTAAGGTAAGACCTGTTTTATCTATTTATTTATTTATCTATTTATTTATTTAAACTTTTATTGGTATTTTAAAGTTTTAGGCTGTCGGTGCCTCCATCATGTCGGCTGCCCGTGCCGGCGTACGGAGGCACCACAGCGTGCGTTTTACATTCAGAGAGGTTGAGGGGAAGCTTCTGGGTATGTCCTGCATGGACTTTTCCAGGAAGCTGATCCAAAAGACCTTACATTTTAAGCCTGATGACTTAAACTGTTTGATGACTCTGCCCCTAAACAAGGGATGATATTTGTGTCTGGCTGGGTAGATTTTGCACTGTTAGAAGTCAGCCTGTCAAAGTGCTAGATGAGGATGGCATTTGGAATTGCTCCTGGCGGATTCCCATCAAACAATGGGAAGATGCTGGGGGCTACCAAGGCCTGAAACATCTGCCTTCCATGATTGTGCTGGGAGAAAACAGAGGCTACATACACTATCAAGGGATGCCCAAGTAGTGTGGGAAATGTGGAAGAGTTGGGCATCTTGCCGAGGCATGCCAAGAATTAGTATGTGGGAAGTGTAAAGAAATTGGTCACAGTTTTGAAAAATGTACCAATGGCAGGCGGTGCAATCTTTGTGGAGAATCAACCCATCTCTACAGAGATTGCCCTAAAAGTTTTGCCAACAAACTTAAAGGACACAAAATGGCCGCCCCACATGTGGAACAAACAAAAGAACAAAGGAAGGAGGAGGCGGTCCCTGAGGTTTTGGCTGGAAATTCTATCTCCCAGCCAGCCTCAGGGAGTGGGCAGGAGGAAGGAAGTGGGGCGGAGTCAAGTTTTAACAGCGAACAGAGTGAGGAAGCCGTTCCCGAAAAAGAGAAAAGTGGAAACAAAATGGAGGAGGAGGAGGATGTAACGGCTTCCTCCCTCTACACCGTATCGGAGGTTAGTGTGGTGGATAGTGGGGATGAAACCGAGGGTTCACTCCCCAATGCTCAAGTGCAGAAAAGGTCTGCGAGATCTCCTCTGCTTCAAACAGAGGAGAAAAGGCTGCGGGCATCGCATCGGCTAGATAGTTCCTCTTCGGTAGATCTAGACCGTATGTGGCCCGCAGAATCTCCCAATGAAGTCTCCTTTTTGCACGTTAAGCTAAGAACATCGTCACCGAAGGAGCCACAAGAGGCTCTCTCTGTGGACTCCGAGGCGGCGAGCATTTGCCCTCCTGATCCCAGTATTTCTGGGTAAAAGGAGAAGCAAGTGCTACATGACATAACATGATTTTAATGTAACTTTCTGCAGTCTTTTGGTTTTATTCTTCTATTAATGCTTGTAATTTTAACCATACTGCTCATGGCACTCACTATCTCTACAATCAATGTGAGAAGTGTGAGGTCTACGTTGCGAGCACAGAGTGTGTTATCCCTTTTAAAATCTTTTAAGTCAGATGTGTTTTTATTGCAAGAATGTGGTTTGCCTTTTTTAACAAATTACAGGAAGTGGGAGGAGATTTGGACCCCAGGATTTTCCATTTGGAGTGGGTCCAATTTTAACAAAAATGACGGTGTTGCTATTTTAATCAAAAATCCCAACCTTTTGGTGAAGGGCAGCACTGTGGTGAGGGACGGGCGGGCAATCTTAGCAAATCTGACTTTTTTAGGTAAGGATCTTAACATTTTAAATATGTATGGTTTTACTGGAATAAATAACAGGTATGAGCTTTTAGAAGACCTGCAACCCCACATGCTAGGCAGGGCTCCCCTAGTGGTAGCAGGGGATTTTAATTGTGTATTATCAAAAAAGGACAGAAGGAGGGTAGGAGAGGATTTTAAGGTCGACAAGACATCGGTTTTCTTACAAAATATAGTCAAAGATTTTAAGTTAGTTGACTGTTTTAAAATAATGCATCAAAGAAAGTAGGGCTTCACCTGGTTCAGTGGTGACGGTGCCAGAGCCTCTCGAATTGACTATGTTTTTACAAGGGACCTCCCGCCGACCGATGCTACATTGACCCCCCTCTTTTTTTCCGACCACATGATGCTGTCTTGCACTCTTTCACTTCCCACGGGTGTGACTGTAGGGGGAGGGCTGTGGAAGCTGAACTGTTCCCTATTAGAGGACGAGGAAGTGGTTAGTGAGTATTGGGAGCAGTTCAGCCAATGGCAGACCCTCCAGGACTTTTACGACTCACGAGCACAGTGGTGGGAGATGGTGAAACAAAGGACAGGACGGTTTTTTAAACAAATTGGAAAGGAAAAAAAGAATAAAGAAAAAAGACGCATGATGGGGTTGCAAAAAAGACTGCAGAGATATTTTAACCTTTTAAACAATGGATTGGATTTTACAAATGAAATAAAAGAAGTAAAGAAAGAAATGTCAGACCTGTCTGAAACAAAGAGCAAAGGTGTTATTTTAAGATGTAGAGAAAGGGAGTTAGAAGAAGGAGAGAAGTGTACCAGGTATTTTTTTAAAAAGACAATAGCTCGGGGAGGGTAGATCAATACTTTAAAAACTTTTAGAGGGGGGGAAGTAAATACAACTGATCTGATTTTAGGGGAAATTGAAAGTTTTTACAGTAATTTATACAGCACTAAAGAGGTACACAATGGCATCTTAGAGGAAGTTTTAGGGTTTTTAGATAAAAAAAAGTTAAGAGTCCAGATGTGCTTTTATCCCAGGATTTTACTCTTTTAGAAATGGAAAAAGCTTTAAAGGGTTTTAAGAAGGGGAAGTCCCCGGGCATGGACGGACTCCCCTTTGAGTTTTATCTGACTTTCTGGGATATTTTAGCACACGACTTACTTACAGTTTTTAAAGAATTTGAGACTCTTGACAGACTTCCAGACAGCTTTAGAGTAGGGATAGTTACATTACTGTACAAAAAAGGAGACAAGACTGACTTGAGAAACTGGCGACCAATCACTCTATTAAATTATGATTGTAAACTTTTTAGTAAGATTTTAGCTACACGCATGTCGACTGTTTTAGAGGACGTAATCCACCTGGATCAAGCTTGCGCGGTGCCCGGCAGGATGATCACGGACAGCCTGGTACTGATCAGAGACGCCATCTGTTTTGCGAGAGATAGAAACATTCGGCTAGTAGTCCTAAATTTAGATTTTGAAAAAGCTTTTGACCGCGTCTCGCACCAGTACCTGCTTCAGGTACTGGGAAAAATGGGCTTTCCTGGGAGGTTAATAGCCTGGGTGGGATTGCTGTACAAGGATCTGTCTAGCAGAATTTTGGTTAATGGGCATTTATCCAAAGCTGTAAAACTCCACAGCGGCGTCCGTCAGGGGTGTCCTTTATCTCCTCTTCTGTATGTGGCTTGTATTGAGCCACTGGCACAAATCTTGAGAAGGGATAAATGGATTAAAGGACTAGACATCCCAGGAACTGGTGGACTGACGGCGACCTGTGTTTTATATATGGATGACGTGACTCTTTTAACGACTGACTTTTTATCAGTACGAAGAGCAATGGACTTGACTGACTGGTACGGTCGGGTCTCAGGCGCCAAGCTTAACAGGAGTAAGTCCGAGGCCCTGCTCTTCGGGCCGTGGGGCGACGTGGACACAGGAGGACTAGATTTGGACTTTAAAGAAAATGATTTGAAAATTTTAGGAGTAAAATTTGACAGGGAGGGTGGAGGACAAGGAAACTGGACTGACATGTTAGGGAAAGTCAGACAAAGACTGGGCTTTTGGGGACTAAGACAACTGACGCTAGAAGGCAAGATTTTAATTTTTAAAGCAGTGATTTTACCACTAATGTTACTTGTCTGTTCTGTTTTTAGTCCCCCAAGACGATTCCTGGCCAAGTTGGAGAGGGAGGTATTTTATTTCCTGTGGGGGTCGTAGTGGGAACGACTTAAGAGGGAGGTCGTCAAAAAGAAAAAAGAGAATGGCGGGAAAGGCCTCCCAGACCCCCACCTGTTTTTAGGCAGCCGCTTTGCCGCCCTCCACATCCAGTACGCACTGACCCCATCCAGAGAACACAAGACAGCAGCCATGACCCGATTCTGGATGGGGTCATACCTAAGAAGTTTGAAAATTTTACCCATTGATCTTAAAAGTCCAGTGTCTTTTAATTTGTCAAAAGAGCATAGTTTTATTAAGAAATTTTTAAAGAAATATCTCTTAGAGACAAATGATGCCACGATTTTAACTAACCATAAGTCTCTCATCTCTCTTGTGCAGGATCGGGAATCGGTGAGTCCGGTTCCAGGCCTCACACTAGGTGAGGCCAAAGACGTTTGGAGGAACGCAGCCCACCCAGCTCTCCAGAACAGGCTTAAGGACTTATCGTGGATGGTGGCCCATGAGATCCTCCCGGTCAGGGCGGTCATGCACTCCAGAGGCATGGCCAAAAACTCCATCTGCCCACGGTCCGGATGTGGTTCCCCGGAGACAGTCTACCATCTGCTCTGGGAGTGCGGTGCTGCGCGGGACCTGTGGGCCAAGACCAGCCCCCTGGTTTTCCCGTGCCTGCCAGCGGGTCGGGCCCAGATGGAACACAGGTTTGCCATCCTGGGGGTGGGTCAGGGCTTGAAGGAGCTAACATCAAAGCAATTCACCTCGCTCTGGCTCACCCTCAACCACATCAAGGATGCCATCTGGGCCACCAGAAACCTGCTGGTGGGGAAACGCGTTACGGTGCTCCTCCACGCGTGCGAGCAAATAGTTAGATCTACGCTGCAGGAGGCACCGGACGTCGTCATTCGGATGGGGGGGCTGGGGTCACACCAAGAGGTCCCGGCCACCACCGACCCTGGCCGCCCGTAGATGCACCCTCACCACACCGGCTACGGGAACAGCGGGCCAGCGGGCCGGAGGAGAGGGGATCTCCGCTGGGCACTGGAAGCGAGGAGTCTGGGGCCTGTTCTGGAGACCTGGAGTGAATGGACAATCTTGATAGGGACTCACCCGCGATCCTGTACAAGAGATGTTTTATTTGGCATATTTTATTGTTTTATATTTGTTTTCCTATTTATTTTAATCCATTTTACCTTTCCTTTAAAACAACACACATGTCAACATACATGGACTTTTACACAACACATCAACATAACTGATTTTTAATTGTAAATTATGTCCTTTTTGTTGTTTTAAGATATGTGTAAAAAATGTTTACACGATTTTTTATGGGAAAAAAAAAGGGAAAGTGAAAGAATGGAATGAAAACAATGTGACAAACTTTTTTCGAAAGAAAGAAAAAATCTGTTCTTATCAGTTTAATATCTGATACGTGCCCTACCCGGGCACCATATATTAAATTGCTTTTTGGAGCTGGGAGATGGAATAGGGGCTTGCTCCGTCCACTCCACGCATCGACCCGGTATTGCAGTACTTCTGGGAACGGTGCACCCCCCTAAAGTGTTCAATGAAAGAAATGTTTTGGTGTTATGTGGCAGCAGGTGTTAATGGAAGTAGTGTGTATTGTCGTGTATGGGTGTTGTAGGTGATCATATACTATACTAGTAAAGGTAGAATCGTGGTGTAAAAAAATAAAACTCTGTTCCTATCCGTTTAATATCTGATTCGTCCACTATCCGGGGACTGCGTATTAAATAGATTTTTGGCTCACGGAGCCGGAGCATGAAAAAACAACAAAAAAGCCCGTCACTGCACATTTTTGATGTCTCTCTTATCTCTTGGAGTCTTTACTAACGAGCTGATGAGTTGAATCAGGGGTGTGTGTGTGTGTGTGTGTGTGTGTGTGTGTGTGTTTGATTGTCAAACCGTTGGTGAGGATTGCGAAGAGGGACAGGGTGCTTCTGACTGAAGGCCTGGGAATTCATACTTACCTGGCAGGGGAGACACCATGATCAGGAAGACGGTTCACCCAGGGCGAGGCTCGGCCATTGCACTCCGGTTGTGCTGACCCCTGCGAATTCCCCAAATGTGGGAATCTCGACTGCATAATTTATGGTAGTGGGGGACTGCGTACGCGCTCTCCCCTGGACACACTGGTTAAAAGAGCAGATTGTTAAAGTTCCACTTATGTTTTTCTTCTTCTTCTTCTGATAGTTGATGACCTAGGAAGTCCAGATAATTTTAACTGCAGTGGTTGATCGGGAGATATAAAACAACCTCTGTGAAAGGAGGTTTTTTATTTTTTGTTTAAATGGATTTGTTTTATTCTTCTTCAAATAATCTCCAATATTTAACAAACAATTTGATTCACAGCAGTTGTCCTGGAGGCAAAGTTGTTCGTAATGAGGAGGTCTATCATGTGGTATGAATACCTTGTGCATGTGTGAAACATCATGTGATATACAGCCGTCTATGGCCGTATTCATGTTGTTGTTTTTTCTGTTTACAGCGCCACCAAGTGGCCAGTCGCCGCATCCCTTTTCACGTGACCACAGGCTGAGCCCGTACACAGGTGTACCGAGTTGGGTGTAATTGTCTCATTCCGTTGGAGAGTTATAGCCATTTAAGTAAAGCCCGCCTCGCCAACTCCCAACGTTTTGGCGTCCGGTCGCCAACGCGAATGGAAATTCCGACTTTTTTCACGATCACTGTTGGCAGTCAGACTCCAGAGAATCTTTCTGCACCGGTTTGGGTAAGATCGGGCAAAAAACCTAGGAGTAGGTTTTTCAGAAAATCCAAAATACCCGAAAATCTCGCCAGCGCGACCATCCAATCCGAGGCGTGCGTCTTGTTCGGCCCGAGCCAAGGATTCCGGTCATGTAAGACACTTGGGTCTGCGACGGACGGTCGAGGAGTTACGAGCCATTTCGTACTTTTGATCGCTGCAGCGCCACCCTGGGGCCGATCGGGGCGAGCCTTGGTGATGTTGTAGACCGGGCGGGTACTAGCATCCGTCAGAGTTTCAAGTCTCTACGACGTATGCTTTGGTCTGCCCGCTCACTTTTAGGGCAGAATGTTGATGATCCAAAATCCCAGGTTGCACTCCAGAGTGTCGTGTTGTGCACTCTGTTGTGATCCATTTTCGGTGTGACAACCAATCTGAGCTGAGCTTGTTTGTTGGCGACCTTAGACCCTCTCGCCGCGGCCCAGGTGGGCGTGGCTTTTGCCGGCTCCCCTGCCTCTGCGTCATTGTGTCATCGCTTCTCGGCCTTTTGGCTAAGATCAAGTGGTTGTCTTTTTGATCTTTGGAGAAGGATGATGGCAGGTGCAGCTGCGCCTTCAGTCCCAAGGGCGGGTCTGAGAAACACTTTGCGTTTCCAAATGAAGGAGCCTGTGATGGAAATGATGGAAAGAGAAGTGTTTGCACGGGTTATACTTTTGGACAAGATGAAGTTGAAAGTGGAGGATGTGTACTGCTTGCAGACCAACAGAATGGAAAAATGCTTTGATGTAACGCTGAGTACTGTGGAATTGTACAAAGATGTGATGGATAAGGTTGGAAAGAGTGGCAAAGAAGGTATCATGGGGAAATTCAATGTGGTAAGCCTTGACAGACCCAATTTTAGAGTCATCACTTTGCACATGTTCAATCCATACGTTACTGATGAAGCTCTGATGACGTTCCTTGCTAATTATGCTGAAGTCCTCACACCTGCAAGATATTTAAAAGATGGTGTTGGTTTATGGACTGGGAAAAGACAATTCCAAGTTCTTTTAAGAACTGACGAGAGTGGTTTTGAGGGGTTGATGCACCCTCCTGCATATTTCAACATTGGGGCTGATAAAGGTTTTCTGTTCTACTCTCGGCAGCCCCCTTTCTGTAGGAGGTGTAGACGGTACGGGCACGTTGATGGCAGGTGTGGTGAAGAAAGATGTCGGCGGTGTTCCAAGCTAGGTCACACGGCAAAAGATTGCAGCGTTCCTAAGACTTGCCACAGCTGCGGCTCATTAGACCACTTGATGAAGGATTGTAAGGTGGGTTGGAGGCAGCATGGCAGAGGATGGGGTGTGGAAGAAACAGAGAGACAGATGGAGGAGGTTGGCCAACAAGATGTCATGGTGCAACATGCAAAGGAGAAGATGGCAGTTGTGGAGGGAAAGGAGGGGGCCAAAGCGGCGGAGGAAGGTAATGCGACTGAGGAAGTGGAAGATGTGATGGTTGCTTTCTTGGAGGCATTGGATGGGAAACATTTCAGAGTCACAGAGCAGCGCCCAAATGACATGGAAAGCGTGATGGAGGTGGAGGGACAAGGCCTCCTAGAGGGATCGAGAGGTGAAGAAAGTCAGCTGGTTAGGAAGGCAGAAAAGATAAAGGAGAGACCTGGCAAGAGGGCGAGAGCTGAAAAGATGTTAAAGTTAAGCTTTTCAGAGGATACCTCGTCCACAGACAGTCAAGAGGGGCTTGAGATGGACAATGCTAGGCCCTTATTTCTGCTGACAGAGGGGAATGTTAGCAGCGATGATGAGGATCAGATGGATGATTCAGTGGGCCTTAGCGAGGTTCCTACTCGCTGGTCAGATTTGGTGGTCAGTGACACTGGGTCCACAAGTGTGGAGGGACAAGAGACAAAGGGGACTCCACTGGCAGAATAAATGTTCTGCAGTGATGAATTGACTGTGGGGTCCATAAATGTTAGAGGTATTAGGGACACAGTGAAGCGTAAAGCTGTTTTTTCTTTTTTAGGGAATTATAGGTGTAATGTGTTTTTTTTACAAGAAGTTCATTTAAAGAGTCTAGAGGATTCTAGGAAATTTACAAAAGAGTGGGGGAGAGGTGGAGCAGTATGGAGTGTGGGTGGGGTTTATTCTTCAGGGGTGGGGATTTTGTTTTGGGATAAAGAGATTGAAGTCATAAATCATTTCATTGTTTCTCCGGGGAGGGTGATTGGGGCTGATGTAAAGTGGAGGGGGGGAGAATATAGATTGCTTTCAGTTTACGCTCCTCAAACTGTTGATGAGAGAAGGGAGATGTTTGAAATGTTGTTAACAGTTTGTGCCACCAATAAGCAAATTATAATGGGAGGGGATTTTAATTTGCAATTGAAAGATATAGAGGACAGTAGTCTGTCGGTGTTGGAAGGGGTTCTGCAAGGGCATGGGTTGGTAGATGGGGGCCAAGGGGTTAATCCAAAGGTTTGTGTAACAACGTGGAGGAACTCTAGAGGGGCGGAGAAAAGGTTAGATTATGTTTTTTTTTCTAAGACTTTTGTTTTGGAAAGGGGTGGAGTAAGGCCTGTGTTTTTTTCTGATCATGAAATGGTTTGGTTTGTAGTTAAAGGGAATAATTTAAGGTTTGGTAAGGGGTACTGGAGGATGAATATTGAGGTATTGAATGAGAAACAATTTTGTGATGAGTATGTATTCTTTTTTAGGGGGTTGGAGGGGTTAAAGGTCCTGTATAGCGATGTCGGGGGATGGTGGGAAATGGTTAAGAGCCGCTCAAAGGAGTGGATTGTTAAATACTGTAAAAGAAGGATGAGGAAGATTTGGAGACAGGCAGGTGCTTTGCAAAGAGATTTAGAGTTGAAGTTTGAAGAGTACAATGTTGGGGGTACTTTTGACTGGGACGTGGTTCATTCCCTGAAGAGACAGATAAGGTTGGTTTATGAAGACCAAGCTAAAAGGTTTTTGTTTAAAAGAAGACAGGAGACTCGTGAGAACGGGGAAAGTTGTAATGCAGCCCTTTTTAGATCTGTGAGGGATCGTAAAGAGAAGCAAGCAATTGTTGAGTTAAAAGATAAGGAGGGAGTGATTTTGACAAAAACAGAGGAAATAAGTGAATATGTAGAAGAGCATTTCAAACAGTTTTTTAGTGAAAGAAATATAGTTGTAGAGAAAAGTGAAATGTTTGTTAATTTTCTGGCAAATACAGTTCCGGAGGATGTAAAGGAAGAGTTGAGCTCCCCTATAACAATCGAAGAGGTCCAGGGAGTATTGAAGCGGATGGGTAAAGGTAAAGTACCAGGGGTTGATGGCTTACCGGTTGAATTTTATGTCAGATTTTTCAATGTATTAGGCCCTTATTTGGTGGAGATGGTTAGGGAGGTGTTGGAGAACAAAAAAATAAAGGGCTCAATGTCAACCGGGGTTATGACCCTTCTTTATAAAAAAGGTGAAAGGGCAGATATTGCTAATTACAGGCCGCTTACAATGCTAACTGTGGACTACAAGATCATAGCAAAACTTTTGGCAGACAGACTGAAGAAAGCCCTACCTCATGTAGTGCATGTTGATCAAACATGTGGGGTAGTGGGTCGCAGTACTAAATGGAACTTACAGCTTATTAGGGATGCCATTGCGTGGGCTGAAGATAGGGACCTTCCATTGATGGTGGTCAGTCTAGATCAAGCTAAAGCCTTTGATAGGGTAAATAGATGGTTTATGTTCAAGGTTATGGAGAGGATGGGGTTTGGGGAAGTCTTCATAGGATGGATTGGAACGCTGTATAAAGAAGCTAGTTGTTTGGTCCAGGTGAATGGGAGGTTAGGCCAGGGTTTTGAGATAAAGGAGGGTGTGAGGCAGGGGTGTCCTCTCTCACCATTACTCTTTATTCTTTATATGGAGCCGGTGGCAGAGGCAATCAGAATAGATGGTAGGATAAAGGGCTTGACGATACCTGGCGGCAAGGGTACTGTAGTTAAGTTATCACAGTATGCGGACGACACTACGTTGCTGTTGGAGTCAGATAAGTGTCTCGAAAGAGCTTTGTACTTATTTGGGGAGTTTTCTTTAGCGTCCGGGGGTTGTTTAAACATTTCAAAGTCATCTGTCAAGTTCTTTGGAAGGTTTAAACAGAGACGAGATGGAATTGGTGGTCTGCAGGTGTGTGAGGGCCCTGTTAAAATTTTGGGCATAAGTTTTCAGAATGAAGGGTCAGCAACTTTGA
This sequence comes from Rhinichthys klamathensis goyatoka, assembly GCF_029890125.1. Lineage (NCBI taxonomy): Eukaryota > Metazoa > Chordata > Actinopteri > Cypriniformes > Leuciscidae > Rhinichthys > Rhinichthys klamathensis. Next base: position 633,854 of record NW_026606825.1, read on the forward strand.
ACTGGATTGGCCGTATTGCATCAGCACAGATGAGGCTGGCTAGATGGAAGGGGCGGAGGTTGACATTGATGGGGAAGGTTTTGATACTGAAGATGGATATGTTGCCAGTGTTTCAGTATTTAGCTTACATTTATCCTTTACCAGCATGTATGAGGAAGGTGGTAATGAGGTTGCTATTTAATTTTGTTTGGGGTGGGAGGTATGAATACGTGAAGAGGTCTGAAATGTTCAACCCTGTTAGCAAAGGAGGACGGGATGTGCCTCATATACCTTTAAAACTTGATTGCTTGTTTGTGTCTTCCATTCTAGCACAGTTAGCTGAGCCATTGAAGCATCCATCATGTTTTTTTCTTAGGTTGTTTTTCTCTTATCAGGCGAGGCATGTAATGAGGTGGTCCAACGATGGTCCAAGAGCAGAGGTGCAGCCTTGGCACTACAAGCATGCCGCTAGATGGATGAGTAAATATCCTGAGAGTAAGGAGGTGGAAGTTTGTTTGGAGCAGAGGAAGTTGTATGGGATGGTAAGAGAAAGGGTGTCCAGTGTAGTTCAGGTTGGGGTTCCGCAGTTGGTGTGGATGAATATTCAGCCAAAAAACCTTGAGAATAGTTTAAAAGATCTTAATTGGTTATGTTTTTTGAGGCGTCTACCAGTGAAAGAGATTATGTACAGGCATGGGTCAGCTAAGGATGGAAGTTGTCCCAGAGAGGGGTGTTCTGGGGAAGAGACTATCAGGCACACATTTTGGGAGTGTGCCTTTGCTCAGAGAGTGTGGACAAAGGGTGAGAGGTTATTAAGAATGATTTCAGGTAGCTTTAAGGTTTCTAGTGAGAATATAATGGAGGGCATTAGGTGCAAGAGGGGTGAAGGGAAAGATATATTTTTGCTTTGGTTAATAATGAGTTTGATAAAGAAAGGAATGTGGGAGGAAAGGAAATGTATAAGTAGGGGGAAGGGGAAAAATTCGGCAGAGGGAGTAAAACGGGGTGTGGAGGCTGAATTAAGGGGAAGGATTAGGTGGGATAGTCAAAGGTGGGGGAAACATGCTGCTAGAGAAAGGTGGAAAAATTTGTTTGAATTGTAATATGATGGATATATGTAGAATGTATGAGAAATAATATTTAAAAAAAAATAATAATAAAAAAATCTGTTCTTATCAGTTTAATATCTGATACGTGCCCTACCCGGGCACCATATATTAAATTGCTTTTTGGAGCTGGGAGATGGAATAGGGGCTTGCTCCGTCCACTCCACGCATCGACCCGGTATTGCAGTACTTCTGGGAACGGTGCATCCCCCTAAAGTGTTCAATGAATGAAATGTTTTGGTGTTATGTGGCAGCAGGTGTTAATGGAAGTAGTGTGTATTGTCGTGTATGGGTGTTGTAGGTGATCATATACCATACTAGTAAAGGTAGAATCGTGGTGTAAAAAAAAAAAACTCTGTTCCTATCCGTTTAATATCTGATTCGTCCACTATCCGGGGACTGCGTATTAAATAGATTTTTGGCTCACGGAGCCGGAGCATGAAAAAACAACAAAAAAGCCCGCCACTGCACATTTTTGATGTCTCTCTTATCTCTTGGAGTCTTTACTAACGAGCTGATGAGTTGAATCAGGGGTGTGTGTGTGTTTGATTGTCAAACCGTTGGTGAGGATTGCGAAGAGGGACAGGGTGCTTCTGACTGAAGGCCTGGGAATTCATACTTACCTGGAAGGGGAGACACCATGATCAGGAAGGTGGTTCACCCAGGGCGAGGCTCGGTCATTGCACTCCGGTTGTGCTGACCCCTGCGAATTCCCCAAATGTGGGAATCTCGACTGCATAAGTTATGGTAGTGGGGGACTGCGTTCGCGCTCTCCCCTGGACACACTGGTTAAAAGAGCAGATTGTTAAAGTTCCACTTATGTTTTTCTTCTTCTTCTTCTGATAGTTGATGACCTAGGAAGTCCAGATAATTTTAACTGCAGTGGTTGATCGGGAGATATAAAACAACCTCTGTGAAAGGAGGTTTTTTCTTTTTTGTTTAAATGGATTTGTTTTATTCTTCTTCAAATAATCTCCAATATTTAACAAACGATTTGATTCACAGCAGTTGTCCTGGAGGCAAAGTTGTTCGTAATGAGGAGGTCTATCATGTGGTATGAATACCTTGTGCATGTGTGAAACATCACGTGATATACAGCCGTCTATGGCCGTATTCATGTTGTTGTTTTTTCTGTTTACAGCGCCACCAAGTGGCCAGTCGCCGCATCCCTTTTCACGTGACCACAGGCTGAGCCCGTACACAGGTGTACCGAGTTGGGTGTAATTGTCTCATTCCGTTGGCGAGTTATAGCCATTTAAGTAAAGCCCGCCTCGCCAACTCCCAACGTTTTGGCGTCCGGTCGCCAACGCGAATGGAAATTCCGACTTTTTTCATGATCACTGTTGGCAGTCAGACTCCAGAGAATCTTTCTGCACCGGTTTGGGTCAGATCGGGCAAAAAACCTAGGACTAGTGTGCAAAAGTAGGTTTTTCAGAAAATCCAAAATACCCGAAAATCTCGCCAGCGCGACCATCCAATCCGAGGCGTGCGTCTTGTTCGGCCCGAGCCAAGGATTCCGGTCATGTAAGACACTTGGGTCTGCGACGGACGGTCGAGGAGTTACGAGCCATTTCGTACTTTTGATCGCTGCAGCGCCACCCTGGGGCCGATCGGGGCGAGCCTTGGTAATGTTGTAGACCGGGCGGGTACTACCATCCGTCAGAGTTTCAAGTCTCTACGACGTACGCTTTGGTCTGCCCGCTCACTTTTAGGGCAGAATGTTGATGATCCAAAATCCCAGGTTACACTCCAGAGTGTCGTGTTGTGCACTCTGTTGTGATCCATTTTCGGTGTGACAACCAATCTGAGCTGAGATTCTTGTTTGTTGGCGACCTTAGACCCTCTCACCGCGGCCCAGGTGGGCGTGGCTTTTGCCGGCTCTCCCGCCTCTGCGTCATTGTGTCATCGCTTCTCGGCCTTTTGGCTAAGATCACGTGGTCTGGTCAGACGTCTGAGACAGCGATCGCCTCTTGTGGGACCTTGGTCTCGTGTGTTGCTTGTCACACGGGACACACACCCTTCAGGAGGTACATTGACAAGCGGCTTTTAGGTGACGACTCGTTCTATGAGGAATCTTCTTGTTTTAAGGTAAGCAGGTTTAAATTTTTTTTTTTTTTATATTTATTGTTGGGTTTTAGCCGCAGCAGGCTTGTGGTGCCTTCAACATGTCGGCTGCTCGTGCCGGCGTGAGAAGGCACCACAGCGTGCGTTTTAACTTCAAGACAAAAGAGGATGGTACTCTCCTGAATTGTTCTAGGTTGGACTTTTCACGGAAGTACATCCAACAGACTCTAGGTTTTAAAGCAACTGATATAAACTGTTTGTTGACTCTGCCCCAAAATCGTGGTTTTGATGTAAGTTTTGCATCCACTGCTCTGCTGAATACTTTCTGGTTTCGTTTTGAAACATGCAAAGCCAATTTCTCCATGTTCACAGTGGAAAAACTGACTGATAATTCACTGAAAGTTGTTATTGTCAGGATGTTTAATGAAACTGTTAGTGGAGAGGATATTGTAGTATGGTTGGCAAGATATTGCTCTATTCGCGGACAACCAGTCAAGGTTTTAGACGAAGACGGTATCTGGAGCTGTGCGTGGAGAGTGCCCATCCAACAATGGGCAGATCCCAACAGCTACCATAGCCTGAGTCAAATACCATCAATGATTGTGTTGGGGGAGAATAGAGGCTACATTCACTATCAAGGGATGCCCAAGCTATGCCGCAAGTGTGGTAAACTTGGACATCTCGCCGAGGCATGTCAGGAAATAATTGTAGAAAGTGTAGAGAGATTGGGCACACTTTTGAAGAGTGCCAAAATGGCAGAAAGTGCAACCTCTGTGGGGAGTCATCCCATCTCTACAGAGATTGCCCAAAAAGTTTTGCCAACAAACTCAAAGGCAACAAAATGGCCGCCCCACAAGCAGAGCAAAGAAAAGAACAAAGGGAGGAGGAGGTAATCCCTGAGGTTTTGGTGGGAAATTCAAATCCCCAGCCAGCCTCAGGGATTGGACAGGAAGGAGGAAGTGGGGCGGCCACAGGGGCGGAGTCAGTTCCAGCAGTTGGTCAGGGGGAGGAAGCCAATCCTCAAAATGATAATGGAAAAGAAGAGGTGGAGGATCAAGAGGAGGAAACGGCTTCCTCCCTAGTAACCGTGTCTGAGGCTAGTGTGTTGACTAGTGGGAGTGGAACAGATTGTTCTCTCCCAAATGCTCAAGTGCAGAAAAGAACTGCGAGATCTCCTCTGGTTCAAACAGAGGAGAAAAAGCTGCGAGTAGCGCATCGGCTAGATAGTTCCCCCATGGAAGATCTAGACCGTATGTGGCCCGCAGAATCTCCTAATAAAGTCTCTTTTCTGCATTTTAAGCTAAGAACATCGTCGCCAAAGGAGTCGCAAGAGTTTCTCTCTGTGAGCCCTGAGGCGTCGAGCACTTGCCCCCTTGATCCCAGGTTTTCTGGGGAAAAGGAAAGGCAAGTGCAACAAGAAATAACCTGATTTTAATTATGTCTCTGTAGTCCTTTTGTTGCTTTTAAATGTCTCATACCTTTTTAACCATACTGCTCATGGCTCTCACTATCTCCACAATCAATGTGAGAAGTGTGAGGATCAAAATACGAGCACAAAGCGTCCTGTCCTTTTTAAAAACTTTTAAGTCAGATGTGTTTTTATTACAAGAATGTGGTCTGCCTTTTTTAACAAATTACAGGACGTGGGAGGAGATTTGGACCCCAGGAGTTTTCGTTTGGAGTGGGTCCAATTTTACCAAAAATGACGGTGTTGCTATTTTAATCCAAAATCCCAATATCTTGGTGAAGGGCAGCACTGTGGTGAGGGACGGGCGGGCAATTTTAGCTAATCTGACTTTTTTAGGTAAGGATTTTAACATTTTAAATGTGTATGGTTTTACAGATAAAAACAACAGGTTTGAGCTTTTAGAAGACCTGCAGCCCCACATGTTAGGTAGGGCTCCCCTAGTGGTAGCAGGGGATTTTAATTGTGTTTTAACCAAGAAAGACAGGAAGAGGACAGAGGATTTTAAAGTTGACAAAACATCGGTTTTATTGCAGGATTTAGTCAGAGATTTTAAATTAGTAGACTGTTTTAAAGCAATGCATCAGAGAGAGGAGGGCTTCACCTGGTTCAGTGGTGACGGCGCCAGAGCCTCTCGCATTGACTACTTTTTTACACGGGACTGCCTGCCAACCGATGCAACATTAACCCCCCTCTTTTTTTCAGATCACACAATGCTGTCATGCACCCTTTCACTGCCCACCGGTGTGACTGCAGGGGAGGGCTGTGGAAGCTGAACTGCTCCCTTTTGGAAGATAAAGACATAGTTAGTGAGTATAGGGAGCAGTTCAGCCAATGGCAGACCCTCCAAGACTTTTACGACTCACGTGCACAGTGGTGGGAGATGGTAAAAGAACGGACGAGACAATTTTTTAGAAAGATAGGGAAAATCAAAAAGAACAGATTAAATCGACGCATGATGGGGCTGCAAAAACGACTAGAGAGATATTTTAATCTTTTAAACGATGGGATCGATTTTAGTGAAGAAATTAAAAAATAAAGCAAGAAATGTCAGTTTTATCCGAAATTCAAAGCAAAGGTGTCATTTTAAGGAGCAGGGAGAGGGAGATTGAGGAAGGTGAAAGGTGTACCAGGTATTTCTTTTAAAAAATTATTTCACGGGGTGGGGCAATCACTGCTTTGAAAAGTGGAGGGAGGGAGGTTTACACCACAAAATAAATTTTAAAGGAAACTAAAGTATTTTATGAAAACCTATACAGCACCAAAGAAGTTCACATAGACACGTTAAGGGAAGTTTAGAAAAGAAAGTTGATGGCGAATGTACAATTTTATCTCAAGATTTCAACATTTTAGAAATTCACAAAGCTCTTAAAAGTTTTAAACGAGGAAAGTCCCCTGGCACAGATGGACTTCCTCTGGAGTTTTATTTGACTTTTTGGGATATTTTAGCTTTTGACTTACTGACTGTTTTTAAAGAATTTTAGACTCTTGAAAGACTTCCTGACAGCTTTAGAATAGGGATAGTTTCACTTCTACATAAGAAAGGGGACAAGACGGACTTCCGGAACTGGCGACCCATTACGCTTTTAAACGTTGACTGTAAACTTTTTAGCAAAATTTTAGCCACACGCATGTCAACAGTTTTAGAGGACGTAATCCACCCGGATCAGCATGCGCTGTGCCAGGAAGCAAGATCACGAACAGCCTGGTGCTGATCAGAGATGCCATCTGTTATGCGAGAGACAGAAACCTTCGGCTAGTAGTCCTAAATTTAGACTTTGAAAAAGCATTCGACCGCATCTCGCACCAGTTCCTTTTTAAGGTACTGGGTAAAATGGGGTTTCCAGGGCGGTTCATAGCCTGGGTGGGACTGCTGTACAACAGTCTGGTCAGCAGAATTGTAGTTAACGGGCATTTATCCAAAGCTGTCAATATCCACAGCGGCGTCCGTCAAGGTGGTCCCTTATCTCCCCTCCTGTATGTGACTTGCTTAGAGCCACTGGCACAAATCTTGAGAAGGGACAAATGGATTAAAGGACTAGGCATTCCAGGGACTAGTGGACTGACGGCAACCTGCGTTTTATATATGGACGACGTGACCCTTTTAGCAACGGACGTTTTATCGGTACGAAGAGCAATGGACTTGACTGACTGGTACGGTCGGGCCTCAGGCGCCAAGCTCAATAGGAGCAAGTCTGAGGCCCAGCTCTTCGGGCCGTGGGGGAACGTTGACAAAGGTGGACTAGATTTGGATTTTAAAGACAATAATTTGAAAATTTTAGGTGTAAAATTTGACAGAGAGGGTGGAGGACAGGGAAACTGGACTGACATGTTAGGGAAAGTTAGGCAAAGACTGGGCTTTTGGGGACTAAGAAATCTGACGTTTGAAGGCAAGATCTTAATTTTTAAAGCCGTGATTTTACCACTGATTTTACTTGTCTGTTCTGTTTTTAGTCCCCCACGAAGTTTCCTGGTTTACCTGGAGAGGGCAGTGTTTTATTTCCTGTGGGGGTCCAAGTGGGAGCGACTCAAAAGAGAAGTGGTGAAGAAAAAAAGAGAGAATGGCGGAAAAGGGCTCCCAGACCCCCACCTGTTTTTAGGCAGCCGCTTCACTGCCCTCCACATTAAATACGCCCTGACCCCATCCAGAGAACACAAGACAGCAGCCATGACCCGATTCTGGATGGGGTCGTACCTAAGATCTTTGAAAATTTTACCAGTTGATCTTAAATGTCCAGTGTCTTTTAATCTGTCAAAAGAACATCTTTTTATTAAGAAATTTTTAAAGAAATATCTTTTAGAAACAAATGATGCCACTATTTTAACTAATCACAAGTCTCTCATCTCTCTTGTGCAGGATCGAGAATCGGTGAGTCCGGTTCCAGGCCTCACACTAGGTGAGGCCAAAGACGTTTGGAGGAACGCAGCCCACCCAGCTCTCCAGAACAGGCTTAAGGACTTGTCGTGGATGGTCGCTCACGAGATCCTCCCGGTCAGGGCGGTCATGCACCCCAGAGGCATGGCCAAAAACTCCATCTGCCCACGGTCCGGATGTGGTTCCCCGGAGACCGTCTACCATCTGCTCTGGGAGTGCGGCGCTGCGCGGGACCTGTGGGCCAAGACCGGCCCCCTGTTTTTCCCGTGCCTGCCAGCGGGTGGGGCCCAGGTGGACTACAAGCAGGGTAGGCCGCACGTCGTTATTCGGATGGGGGGGCCGGGCCACACAGGGGGAGTAAGGTCCTGGCCGCCACCGACCCTGGCCGCCCGTAGATGCACCCTCACCACACCGGCTACGGGAACAGCGGGCCGGAGGAGAGGGGATCTCTGCTGAGCACCGGAAGCGGGGAGTTTGGGGCCTGTTCTGGAGACCGGGGGCCTCATGTATCAACACTGCGTACGCACAAAAACACAGCGTACGCCAGCTTTCACGTTCACGGCCAGATGTACTAACAGTGAAATTAACGTAAGAATGTGCGTTCCTCCAAGTAAACTTCATGTCTGGCGTACATATATTTGTCCGTTGGCGACTCATAGAGGCAATAATGTTGTAACCATCTCCCTATCCACTCCTAAGGAGACAAGCTACAAGATAATTTTGAGGGAGGGACCCACAGACCAAACTTGCTGAGAATATAATGAGTGCAAAACCAGTTGGAAGATAAAACTCAATAGACAAATAGAAATGCTTTCATTTTATATCCGATGACCCACACAAGAGTATTTACATAAACACCACCCAGCCAACACTGAATATACAATAACATACCCCAAAGATAAACACTAATGCAATACTGTCTGTTGAGTAGCAATAAAAATAAACCTTAGATGAAACCCTTAGTTCTTCATTGTCCTGTAATCCATAGAGTACATCCAAGGTTTTGTATCAGAGTCAAGCAGAGTCAAGGTGAAGCAGTAACTAGTTGTAATCCACAATGACTCCAATTCCCATACGACCAGAGTCAAGCTTTGAAAACACTGTCCTTATGGTATAGAACTCTCATGTTCCAAGTCGAATTGCAGCCTTGAGCCTCATCGAACAAATGAAAAACAGGATATTCAAAGAGTCCTTCTACAAACAAAACACATACATACTAACATTAGCATGTTGGTTTCAAACCAAACAATAGCCGAAACCCCTCTCCCCAAAAAAAGCTAAATACAGCTTACACAGAAATAACCTCAATTGACATAACAAATCAGACAAAGAAAAACACTTACTTGATTGAGCATGAAACTATAGTTTCTCAATCTGGACTCTGAACAAATTGTGTGAACATAGAGAGAAGAACCATGCTTCCCTTTCCACACCATAACCTAACTTCTCCTATATGGCTATATACAAGGGAGCAGGACACCTAGCGCCCCCTACTGCATAGTAGTGGTATTACAAACGAAGAAATTAAACCAGGAACCAAACTCTGGGTGGTTACATATCTCCCTCCTCATTAGAAGAACTAACATACCTATGACAAAGCTTCAAGTGTTGCACGTGATATGTGTCAATAATATCTGGAGCAGATACAAGGGAGACTTGATAATTAACCGGACCCAACTTCTTTACAATTTTAGCGGGACCTTTCCACTTAGGGGCCAGTTTTGCCATAAAACCGTCATCTGCTTTGGATAAGGGATGCGTTCGTACCCATACTACGTCTCCAACCTGAAATTGTGTTGGTTTGTGACGTTGGTCGTAGTATCTTTTCTGCTTAATCTGGGCTCTTTCCACATTCTCCTTCACCAAAGTGATCAGTTCCTTCTGCCGTTCCAGTATAGGGTAAACTGGACTGTTAGGATCGGGTAGCTGTTGTAGGGCTCTTTCCATTGGTCCTTTCAACTTCCGTCCCAGAGCTATTTCTGCTGGCTTAAACCCTGTACTTTCATGCCAGGCAGAATTAATTGCAAACCTGAATTAGCCCAACCACTTATCCCACTGTCGATGCTGATCCTCTACATAGGACGCAATCATTGTTTTTAAGTTTCTGTTGACTCGCTCTGTCAAATTTGTTTGAGGTTGGTAGGCAGTGGTTAATTTTTTTTTTCAGACAATGTCGATGAGCTGGGAGGTAAACTGAGTACCTCTATCTGACACAAGGTAGGTTGGTATTCCCCATCTAGTAAAAATCTCATCTGTTAAGATTTTGGCAATGTGAGATGCTCTAGCAGTCCTCAAAGGAAATAACTCTACCCACTTGGTGAAGTAGTCAACAACTACGAGAAGATACTCGTGTTGTTTATTGCTCTTCGGGAAAGGCCCCATAAGATCCACTCCCAACATATATCCAGGTTCAACTATAGGAGTACTTTGTAGCAGACCTGATGTCTTAGTCATGGAGGGTTTGTATTTTTGACACAACTTTGACATTCTTTACAGTACTTCCATACATCCGCCCTGATGCTAGGCCAGTACACAGTTTCAAGTAGCCTGAGTAGAGTTTTGAGCTTCCCCAAATGTCCACTCAAAGGGTTATCATGAGCGTACTTCAGAAAGGACTGCCGTAGTGCCGAAGGTATGATCAATTGGAGTTTTTGCCCTTTTTTACCATCAGGCACACTGCGAAATAGAAAACCATTTTCCACCACATAATGAACTCTGGCCATGTCAAAAATGGTTTGTTTTTCTGCTTTAGAGACTAGTTCTTGAATCTCAACATCGCTGTTTTGAGCTGTGGCAATTTGTGAGAGGTCAGCCGGTAGGTTGCATGATGGTGAAATGTTTTTTTTAGCAGTAGCGACGAGCAACATATCCTGAGGATTGGTATTGTGACTTCTGGATAACATGTCAGGTACAACATTGCACTGACCTTTCCGATACCTCACTGTGAAATGAAAACCTTGCAATCTTATGGTCCATCGTATGAGACGTGATGAAGGTTTTGGATGTTGGAATGCCCATGTCAGAGCTGCATGATCGGTTACTGCCTCAAACGTTTGTCCTTCCAGATACTGCTTCCATTTCTCCACGGCCCAAACTACTGCCAAACATTCCTTTTCCGGCACAGAATAAGCTTTCTCTGCTCCTCTTAACAACCGGGATGCGTAGGCGATAACATGTTCTTCTCCCTCGGACTCTTGGGTAAGAACAGCTCCTAATCCAATATCGCTTGCATCGGTTTGCACTCTGAAAGGCTTACAGAAATCAGGGGTAATCAAAATCGGAGCTCGCACAAGATCTTGTTTTATGGAGTTAAATGCTTGCTGACATTGTTCAGTCCATTCCCATGTGGCATTTTTTTTTAGTGCATGCAATGGAGGTGCCTTTTCGGAAAACTGGGGTATGAAACGGTGATACCAACCAGCTAAACCTAGGAACCTTTGAACATCTTTGATGGATTGTGGTATAGGAAATGATTCGACTGCTGAGACTTTGGATGGGTCAGTCTTTACTCCCTCAGATGTCACAATGTGTCCCAGAAATGAGAGCGTTTTCTGGATGAAGTTGCACTTTTTTAGATTGAGGGTGAGACCAGCTTTATGGAGACATGTGAAGACTTTTTGTAGATGCTGGAGATGTTCTGAAATGTTCTTGGAGTACACAACGATATCGTCGATGTATACCATACAGCACTTTCCTTTCACCTCACGTAAGACCTGTTCCATCAGCCGTTGGAAGGATGCTGCTGCGTTTTTCAGGCCAAAGAAATTCATAAAGCCCATTAGATGTTACAAAGACCGTTTTTTTGAATACTTTCTGCATACATTTCCAACTGCCAATATCCACTTTTCAAGTCTAGGGTGCTGAAAACCGTTGCTCCATGGAGAGATTCGAGGATGTCCTGAATTTGAGGCATGGGATATGCATCCAGATGCGTCTTGCTGTTAAGACCTCGATAATCTACACAGAATCTAGAACTTCCGTCCTTCTTTTGAACTATAACCACAGGTGATGCCCAAGGTGAAGTAGATGATCGGATGATTCCTTTGTCCAATAGTTCTTGCACTTGAGATTCTATGAATTGCTGCTTTGGTAGTGAAACCTTGTAAGCACGTTTTCTTGTCGGAATCTCATCTACAGTTATGATACGGTGTTTTACACAATTGGTTCGCCCAATCTGCCGGGTGCACACAGTAGGCCAACTTAACAAGAGATTCTCTACCTCTTTTTGTGTAAGGAGATCTGTGTCTGATGCTTGGGCTAAACTGTGAATCTGCTGACAGGTTTCTTCATCAAAAGAAGATCCCGGTAGAGCAAGACAGAAATATGAAGAGGGTTGGACATCATGTTGTTGAAAAGGAAAAGTTTTTGGGTCTGAAATTGCTGGCATACAATATTGGACTTTGTGGAAATCCAATACCATCTTGGATTCTAACAGAAAATCAATTCCCAGAATAACAGGTATAGTTAGATCAGCATCTTTCATGATAAACAAATTTACATCCACACCCTGTCCTTGAACTTCACATCTCCAACTGACCTTGCCTAAGGAGTTTTGTCTCAGTCCATTGGCCAGCAGGAATGATTGTCCTCCACTAGATTGACATTCCTTATGATGACTTAACCTCTTCCACAGAGATTCTTGGATTAGTGAAAAAGTGCTTCCAGTGTCAACAATGGCAACGATATAGCTGTCTCTGAGAATTATGGGAAGGGTGATGTTCTTATAAGCATGAAGGTCTGGACTCTGGTCAAGTAGCACAAATCTGTTGCCAGCCTGTGGTAACTTCCGCTGAGGTTCTTGAACAGGTGCCATTTTCTTCTTTTGTTCCTCCCCATTGACCTGACTCCAATACCTTTTGGACTCGTCAAAGTCTTGTTCAATTTGTGTCCCAATCCTGACCAATTCTCCCACATCTTTAACGTTTCTCAGGATTGCCTGAACCATTTCTCTCTCAGACATATCCTTTTTCCATCGCAAACACAACGCACGATACTGGAATGCAAAGTCTCGGAGGCTTTCCTTGGCCCCTTGTTTTCTTTCTAGCAGTATCCTAGCGGCTACATCCTTGTAGTCCTCGCTTAAAAATGAGTGCAGGAATCTCTCCTTAAACTGTTTCCAGTTGATCACATTTCTCCTCTCTGCCATCCACCAATCTTTTGCAGTTCCTTTCAATACAGCCCGAGAATGAGGCCAGGATTTCGTCATCTCTGAGGGGTCGAACAACAAAGTATTCCTCACACCGCTCGAATAAAACTGGATCATCATTAAGGGTATTGCTAAAACTGGGAAAATCAAGTTTCACAGGAGGGTTATATTGAACTAAAGACTGGTTGTTAATATGGCTGGGTTGTAAGTTATACGTCATGTTACTAGATGGAGAATGGGATTTGCTTTCTTGTGGATCGGTTTCTGGTATTTTTGGAGTAGATGAAGACATTCTCAGCACTTGAAATTTTTGCTCCCATTGCCGATCTCTTCTTTTCAAACAATCTACCATGGTTTGTCCCAAATCCTTAACTAACATTTCCAATTTTAGTTTAACCCTCTCACACTCCCGTTGAACATGATATGTAATCCTATCTTCCATCTTTTTACATTGTTTGTCAAAATTATCCCAAGAAACTTGCTCACCCACCTCCTGTGTGATGTCTGCCATATGACTTTCTAATTTTGCAATGCGCTCATTCAGGGATGTCACTGATGAATAAGGATTGTGGTCTGCCTCTTCATCCATTTCTAATGGTGGTGGAGGTAGAAAATCATCCTCAGGAGCACTACTCACAACTCTTTCATTTTCCTCATCGGAGTCAAGATACAGATCACTGAAGGTGTTTATCAACTCTTTCAGCGGTTCTCTTCTGGCAATGAAAGATTCAGAGGTAAAATCTGCACTAGGTACCGCCTCCTGGTCTGATCGCTGATCGATTGCTCCTGTCTGCCTCGCTGCCTGCTGTGTGTTTGTTTGCTTCGAGGCTGTAAGCTCCGCCTGAGGCTCGTATTTCTTTATGTTTTGAGCCATCATTTACTATCTAGTTGTTTATACTACTAAATACAGCTTACCCAACATCTCAGATTAACCTTACATCTCTAGCTTCCGTTATTGTTAACACAGCACGCTAGTAACTCGCTAACGTTAGCCTGCTAACGCGCCACCCGTGCGCTCATTTATATATTTATTTTCTCTCGCGCGCCCGCGCCTTTGAGTTCATAAAGTCCAGGTAAGTAAGAAATCAGTTAACAAACACGGTGAGTAATGTCTTCTTGTCCTGTTATTGTCACCTGTGTCACATGTCATATGTTTAGTATAGCCTTCTCCGATGGCAATATAGGATTTATATGTGATAAATGCAAGGAGACAGTCAGGCTGACGGAGAAGATTTCAGAACTAGAGACACGCATCCAAACTTTAATTGAGGATGGTAAGAATGCTAGATCTTTAGATAGTGTTTTGGATGCGCCTAGCATAGTGAACTCTTTACATGATTCGGTTCCGGCTGAAGTAGAGCCCGTGCAGCAGGGCAGATGGGTGACTGTCAGAGATCACCGCTCTAGTCGCGGATCAAAGAACCACTCTTCCGTTCCGATTCCCATAACAAATCGATTTGCCCCACTCAGTGAAACACCCACTGAGAATTCTGTTGATTGTGCCCTGGTAATTGGTGATTCGATCACACGGAACGTGAAAATAGAGACACCAGCCACCATAGTCACATGTTTGCCGGGAGCCAGAGCGCCTGACATCAAAGCAAATTTAAAAGTGCTGGCTAATGCTAATCGTAAATTCTCTAAGATCATCATTCATGTCTGCACTAATGATGTTCGACTCCGCCAGTCGGAGATCACCAAAATTAATATTAAAGAGGTGTGTGAACTCTCAAGTACGATGTCAGGCACTGTAATTTGCTCTGGCCCCCTTCCTGTACGCAGGAGTGATGAGATAGTTAGCCGATTGGCCTCACTGAATGGTTGGTTGTCGAAGTGGTGTCCGCTGAATAATATAAAATTCATAGACAATTGGAAAAGTTTTTGGGGCAAGCCTGATCTGTTGAAAAGAGATGGTATCCATCCCTCCTGGGCTGGTGCTGCTCTTCTCTCTAGTAATTTGGCTCATAGTCTTAGAGATAAAACATGACAATCTGGGGCTCAGGTCAGGAAGCAGACAGACTGGCTAAACCGACCGTCTGCTAGCGGCCTCACGTCACCAAGGTCAGATAAATCCCATAACATAGAGCCTCTTTCACCTAGATATCATCATATAGAGACTGTGTCTGTTCCCCGAATTTGGAAATCCAAAAAACATCAGGTTAAAAATTTAATTGATGTTCAACAAATAAAAAACAGATATAATACAGATGAGCAAATGATAAAGCTTGGGTTGCTGAATATTCGATCCCTTACTTCAAAATCTCTCATAGTTAATGATATGATTTCAGATTATAATCTTGATATGCTGTGTTTGACAGAAACCTGGCTTAAACCAAACGATTACATTATTTTAAATGAGTCAACCCCACAAGATTACAGTTATAAAAATGAACCTCGTCTGAAAGGTAAAGGGGTAGGTGTTGCTGTAATTTATAGTAATATTTTCAAAACCACTAAGAAATGTAGCTTTAAATATACTTCTTTTGAAGTATTGGTGCTTAATGTAAAAATATATAGTGTAAACGATAAATCACATTTGAGAATTATGCTGGCTACTGTATACAGGCCACCAGGGCACCATAAATATTTTATCAAAGAATTTGCGGACTTTCTATCAGATTTAGTATTGGCTGCAGATAAAGTACTAATTGTTGGTGATTTTAATATACATGTAGATAATGAAAAAGATGCTTTGGGATTGGCATTTAAAGACATTGTAAACTCAATTGGAGTTAGACAACACGTGTAATGGCTTCCTTGCCTTCTTAAGCCACTTCCATGAGGGAAAGTATGTTTGACGCTACACCTGTTTTAACAAGACTTGAGCTTTATTGTAACAAAAAGGTGAAAACTTAAAAACAAAACTCTGTGCTCCAAAACAAGCAGTGTGATGTAATGTAGGTCAAAAAACTGTCTCCCTTCCTCCCTCTCCCCTTGCCACATCACTTCCTGCTTAAGATGGCTACCTTCAGGAAGTCCCCAAAAGGGGTGCAATTCTTTCCCTTTACCACCGGGGGGAGTTCAGACAGTAGTTACATATAGCCATAACATTAAGTAACATTATTAATAGCCTTATGGCTCCTACATTCCGGCCCCTTAATTGACGATAACAAGGCAATTATATAAAATATACATATATTGAGGAGCCATATAAAGACATATTTACAATGTACTTCAAGATTTTTTAAATCTGTTCATGCACAAAAAAGTGTCCGAAATAGTCCAAGGAAAAAAAAAAGGAAAAAAAAGAAAAAAAAGAAAGAAAAAAAATAGTCAAAAATAGTCCAATGGAAAAATCAATTAAAAAAAAGGTTCAAAAATATGTCCAAAAAATATTAGTCAAAAGTGGTGATCAAGAGAGCATGTCAACTCTGCAAGTAACTGAAGTTACTATTAGGATTACTCTTGAAGAAGACATAGTTTGTTAATAGGTCTTTCCAGTGTGTTGGACTTTGTTTTGACCAAGACACGACGAACGTGTCCTCTTTTGTCAGGCAAGGTCTTTGTGATCCGTCCCATAGGCCAAGAGTTTCTGGGTGATGTATCGTCCACTATAAGAACTATGTCCCCTGGCTTAAGATTTTATCGCACTTCATGCCATTTCTGCCTCTCTTGCATCAGTGGCAGGTACTCTCTTGTCCATCTCTTCCAAAATAAATCACTGATATACTGGACTCCATCTCCGTCTTGAATACAAGTCGTTTTTTATGAACAATCCAGGAGGCAGAATCGGTTTTCCTTTCTGCAGTAGAAGATGATTAGGTGTAAGAGGCTCGGGATCGGTGATATCATCGGATATGGTGGTAATAGGGCGATCGTTGACTATAGCCTCTACCTCGCAAAGTGCTGTCTGTAGTCCCTCTTCATCTAAGGCTTGTTGTTTTAGGACGGAATACAGAGACTTCTTAATGATGCGGACAAGCCTTTCCCATACGCCTCCATGATGAGCTCCTGAGGGAGGATTAAAACTCCATTTGATTCCCTCGTTTAGCATTGCACGCTTGATCTTGCTGTTATCCAGCTGAGCGAGACAATCTCTAAGCTCTCGTTCGGCTCCTACATAATTAGTTCCATTGTCTGATATCATTTCTTGAACTTGACCTCTTCTACATATGAACCTTCTCAAGGCCAAAATGCAGGAATCTGTATCCAATGAATAGGCCATTTCTAGATGGATTGCTCTGCTGGCCAAGCATGTAAATAAGACACCGTATCTCTTTACCAGGCTCCGGCCCCTTTTTACCTCGACTGGACCAAAATAATCTGTACCTACGCATGTAAATGGAGGGGAGTCACAAGCTAGACGACTTAGAGGTAGATTGGCCATTTTTTGCTCCATTACCGGTGCGTTCCAACGTCTGCATGGCAGGCAGTTCCTGACTAGCTTCCGAGCAGCGGAATTCGCATGAACTATCCAGTATCTCTGGCGCAGCTTTGAGAGTATCTGATTTTTTCCACAATGACCTGCCGATTGATGAATGTGATCTAAAAGTAATGTGGACAGATAACTGTTCTTTGGCAAAATGACTTGATGCTTCAAATCTTCAGGCATTGACATTTTGTGTAGCCTCCCTCCAACTCTTAGGATACCATCCATCAGAAAAGGGTCCAGTTTGTAGATACTGCTAGTTTTCTTAACAGTATGTCCTTTTGTCAGAGACGTAATTTCCGATTGAAATGTCTGTTGCTGAACAAAGCCTATTAACGCCTTCTCTGCTTGTTTAAGATCGTCCACTGAAAGCTCTTTCTCTCCGAATTGAGTTTTGCTCTCAGCTCTCCTGTCATTGGACCTGGCTGAATAAGGATCAGTGCTTTGTAGATGAAGAATTGAGTGAGCATTCTTTTGTTTTTGGCTCATCATCCGGAGCATCCTTTTAAATTTCAGGATCCATGCAGTAGCCCTTTTGAGGCTATTCCAAGAAGAGAAGTGCTCGATTAATTTGTTAACAGTATCAGAGCCTCCTGTTAAAACTATAGTGAAAGCTATAGCCCTTTTCACTATCTCGGAGTCGTCACAAGATATGGTCATTTGCTCCTCCGGAAAGCAAGGCCAGTTTGATTCAGGTAGTGAAAGGAATTCTGGACCGTTCCACCATCTTTCTGAACCAAGAAAGGAATCGATCGATAGGCCGCGTGATGCCGCATCTGCAGGGTTCAGTGAGCCATTCACATAATGCCACTGAGATTTCTCGGACAGATCACGTATTTTGCAGACCCTATTTGCAACGTATGTTTTGAATCGTGTTGTGTCATTAAAGATGTATTTTAAGACAGATGTGCTATCTGTCCAAAAAACGGATTTTGTGAGTGGAATTTCCATTTCTCTTTTGAGCATCCTATCAACACATGTAGCAAGGACAGCAGCTGCCAACTCAAGCCTGGGAATAGTTACAGGTTTTAATGGAGAAACTCTGGCCTTGCCCAATACAAAGGCAACATGAACATCACCACTGATGTTGGTAAGGCGCAGGTAACTAGCAATACCATACCCTGATTCACTCGCATCACTAAAGTGATGTAGCTGGGCAGTTTTTATTTTGCCGTAACTTGCTGGTTTAAAACATCTGCGAATACTTAGGTGGTTAAGTTTGTCCAAACCCTCAAGCCATTCCTCCCAGTATTTTGTTAAATTGTCTGGAATCTTATCGTCCCAACCACAGCTGACTTTGCAAAGTTCCTGTTGGATTATTTTTGTAGGAAGAATCAATGGGGCGAGAAATCCAATTGGATCGTAGATGGAATTCACAGTAGAAAGAATAGTCCTCTTGGTAGACTGTTGCTCCTTTAAGTTAACCTTGAAGAAAAAGGAGTCTGTTTCAGTGCTCCACTGAATTCCAAGAGCTCTTTCCACAGGGAGTTTGTCAATATCAAGATCTAAAGCCTTCACATCATTGGCCTTCTCCTCTACTGGAATTGAAGCTAGGACAGAGCGACTATTACTTGTCCACTTTGTCAGTCTAAATCCACCGGTGGCGCAGACCGCTCTCAAGTCTCGAATCAGGGCAATAGCTGCATCCTCATTGGGTAAGGAAGTTAGGCAGTCGTCAACATAGAAGTTCCTTCGAATGGTACTAAAAAGCTCTTTACCAACGCTGCTCTCATTGTCCTCTGCCGTTTTCTTGAGTGCATAGTTTGCACAACTAGGTGAAGAGACGGCACCGAAGAGGTGAACTAACATCCGATACTCTGCCAATGGTTGGCTAATGTCACCGTTAGGCCACCATAAGAACCGCAGAAAGTCAACATCCTCAGGTGTGACCTTAACTTGATGAAACATTCCTTCGATATCCGCCATGACTGCCACGGGTTCTTGACGGAATCGAAGGATAACTCCGAGGAGACTGTTTGAGAGATCAGGTCCCTGAAGAAGCTCTTTATTTAAGGATGTGCCTTGAAATGAAGATCCGCAATCAAATACAACCCTAATTTTCTTTTTCCTCTTGTGGTACACGCTGTGATGGGGTATGTACCATACTCTTCCGAATTTTCCTGACAGCTGATCTAGTGTCAACTTTTCGGCATACCCTTTCTCCAAGAGGTTACCCATAAATTCCTTATAATCAGTCAATAACGTGTCATCCCTTTGGAATCTCTTCATGAGGGTATTAGCTCTCTGTTCAGCTATCGTTCTATTATTAGGTAGGTGAACCTCCTCTTGACGGAATGGAAGTCTAAGTTGATAGTGACCATCTTGTTTAATAACAGAGTCTGCCGCAATTTTGAGGAACATCCTGTCCTCGGCTGAATACTCAGGCTTCTCATCATATACCTTTTCAGGAAAATCATGATTTAGCTGACTCAGGATGAGCTGTTCCACGCTGGAAATTGAAATCCTATTACAGGACACCTTTAGTCATTCATTTCTGCTTATAGATGGGCTTCTGCCTAATGGTCCATTAATTAGCCATCCTAATTGAGTTAGGACTGCATAGGGTCCATCTTCTTGACTATTAATTTCCCTCCATGGCTCTATAAGCTTTGGAGCATTAACTCCAATCAACAGACCGACTTCCGTTTCAATGGTATTCAAACTGATCTCTTTGAGATATGACCAGTGCTGAATGTCCTCTTGAGTAGGAATATTTTCTTTACCAACTGGTATTGAAGCTTGAGTAAAAACCTCTGGCAGGGGCAGAAAATTGTTACTGTCGAGGCTACTTACTTCCAACCCATCCAATTTGTATGTATATATTGGTCTTTCTTGTCCCATGGTCCTGAGTAGAACTTCTGTTCTCCTCCCTCTCACATGCAGCTTTTCCGTCAGACTTTCCGTACAGAAAGTTGCGGAACTTCCAGGATCAAGGAAAGCATAAGTCTCTATTATGTTACTCCCATTGCAGGCCTTAATCTTCACTGGCAGAATAGCAAGTTTGTAGTCTAAAGAGCCGACCTCCGCCTGTTCTGCTGACACCATGGCAATTGTAATTAAGTTACTGCAACCTTTATCCTTCTGGGAAGTGTATTGCTCTTTGAGGGGCATACTTTCGACATGGAGAATTGTTGGGTGGCTTTTGTGACAAGTCTTACAATCCAGACGTTTTCTACATGCTTTGCTCATATGCCCCTTTAGAAGACATGCAAAGCATAGTCCTTTTCCCTTTAGAAAATCAATCTTCTCTCCATGAGGCTTTAACACTATCTGACGACATACTTCCAATGCATGATTGCCAGAACAGAACAAGCAAGGGGCCTGTAATGCAACACCTATAGCCTCATGGCTCTTTGTTTCTTTCGTACTGGATATCATTGGTGATATTGAAGTAGCAAAGCTTTTCTTACTCCCGGACTTGAAAGGACGAGACCCTGTCTCGGCCCTAATGCCTTTTGTAGCAGAAATAGGGTCTAGAATATTGCCGAAGAGAGGGTCTTGAAGTATCTTTGCCTGTTTTTCAATAAAGGCAACCACGTTCTGGAATTTGGCTCTACTGTGTGTTCTTTCAAGAATGTCACATGCTGTGTTTCTCCACTTTTCACGTAGTTTATATGGAAGTTTGGATATAATCTGTTTAAGATTGGAAGGCAAATCAAGATCAAACATGTTAGGAAGGTCTTCCGCAGCATTGCAACAGCCTCTCAAGTAAAGTGCATAAGCATTAAGGGCCTTTCCATCATCGGTCCTGATATTACTCCAATTCAGGGCCTTTTCCATATAAGCACTGGTGATTTTCACTTCATCACCAAAATGACATTTGAGGAGCTTCTTAGCTTCAGCATAACCCCTTCTAGTATCCATATGCAAGCAGCTTCGTACAAGTTCCTTGGACTGGCCAGAAGTAAATTGTTCCAGATAGTAAAGTCTATCCCTATTATTGTCTGTATTATCTTCTATGCCATGTTCAAAGGCTTGCATGAAAGGGCGAAAATTTAGTGGATCTCCGTCGAACACTGGAATTTCTCTAGATGGGAGTAAAGTGTGTTTCTGCTGCAAGACCAGTAGTTCAGCAATGTCATTTTGCCTCCGCACCACGTTCGAAAGATTCATATTTGTAAGCCCCACGTCTGTGCAACTAACAGATGGATTTTGAAAGGTTGTAGTAGGATTATCAGATGTTACTGTCGCATCCTCGACATTGGACTTTCGGTGTGCTATTTGGTTGAGTTTTGGAGGTTGAAACATTCTTTGCAACGGAGTTTTCGGGATAGCTCCAAGTTGAACAAATTCAAAAGATGGCGAGGGTCCTGGTAATGTCTGATCCTGTTTCGTTGATGTATTCTTAGAATTCTCGGCGTTGTACTTTTCAAGATACTCATTCATTTCGTCCTTAGGTTCAAAAGATTGCTGGGAGATAACAGATCGAACTTGTAGACTTGGGCTTCCTGTTGTTGCATAGTCTTCAAAGACCTTCAGTTTAGCATCGTTTGCAGCAATGTCACATTCCAGATTTACTGTTTCCATTCTCCTATTCAAAGCAGCCTTTTCCATTTCTAGGGCCTGTTTTTGTTTTAATGCGGCTTTGCGAGCAAGAAGGGCTGCTTTATCAGCAGTTACTTTTATCCTCATTGATGACACCGATGATGATAAACTTGAGCTGTGAGAACTACGAGATTTATGTGACCTCTTGGACACATTCGAAACACTATCACTTGGCTCGATGAGTGTTTGTGGATCCTTTTGAACATTTTTCCACATCTCATATTCACTCAAAGTTCTCAAATGTAGCCATTTTAGGCTCAAACCAGTCAATGCGCTCATTTTCTCTGATATCATCAGATAGTTGTTCTTGCACAAGCCTATGAGCAGTCTTAAATTCTCCAAGTGACGTAAAAAATGTCTCTGCACTTCTTTTTATTGATTCCACATCACAACCCTCAGCAAGCAATGCCTTTACTTCATTCATCCTACGTGTGCACACACCAAGCCTTCCCCTACGCATAGAACTGAGGGATCCAATGCTTTGTTCAACTCCATCCATTTCATTTTTGGACATTTCATCAGCCATGTTTGACACAAACAAGCACAATCAAGTATCCATCTTTCCATAGAATCAGCAGGCCACAATGTACAGATAAGCATCAGCTTCTTGTACCATGCTTTGATCAAAGCCAAAATTCTCAACCACAGCTCTTAGAAATAAGTTCACCCTTGTTTACTCACGCATTGGATGAATTTCAGAATCCTTTCAAAGCTGTCGATCCGTGTCACTCATGGCTTGATCATTCCAGATGTAGGCCTTGATTGGGCCTACCGCATGCCTGCATGTCCTTCTTGGGAGTTTTTTGACTTAATGTAATGGCTTCCTTGCCTTCTTAAGCCACTTCCATGAACAAGCAGTGTGATGTAATGTAGGTCAAAAAACTGTCTCCCTTCCTCCCTTTCCCCTTGCCACATCACTTCCTGCTTAAGATGGCTACCTTCAGGAAGTCCCCAAAAGGGGTGCAATTCTTTCCCTTTACCACCGGGGGGAGTTCAGACAGTAGTTACATATAGCCATAACATTAAGTAACATTATTAATAGCCTTATGGCTCCTACAACACGTGTCAGGACCTACTCATTGTCGTAATCATACTCTAGATCTAATATTATCACATGGAATAGATGTTGATGCTGTTGAAATTCTGCAGCAGAGCGATGACATCTCAGATCATTATCTAGTCTCATGTAAATTATATTTAGCCAAGGCTGCAAAGCCTACTCCGTGTTATAAATACGTTAGACCTATAACTTCTGCCACTAAAGATTGCTTTATCAATAATCTTCCTAATCAGTTTCATCACCTCAGCATCCCGGATAGCTTAGAAGAACTTGATATTGTAACAGAAACGTTTAACTCTCTCTTTTCCAGCACTTTAGACGCAGTTGCTCCGTTGCGCGTAAAGAAGATTAAAGAAAATAGTCCAACGCCGTGGTACAGCGAGCACACCCAGGCCCTTAAGAGAGCAGCCAGAAAAATGGAGCGCAACTGGAAGAAAACTAAACTAGAGGTATTTCGGATTTCGTGGAAAGAGAGCTCGATTGCTTACAGAGAGGCTTTAAAAGCTGCTAGATCTGCTTATTTTTCAACCCTATTAGAAGAAAATAAACATAATCCTAGGTATTTATTTGAAACAGTGGCTAAACTAACGAAAAAGAAAGCTTCAAGCTCAGAACTGTCAAAGCAACACAGCAGTGTTGACTTTATGAACTTCTTCACTTATAAGATTGATAATATCAGGGACAAAATTATAACTATGCAACCGTCTACCACAGTATCGCATCAGGAAGTGCATTGTAGTCTCCCTGAGGAAAAATTTGATTTATTTGTTGCTATAGGAGAGGAAGAATTCTGCAAACTCGTTAATTCATCTAAATCGACAACTTGTATGTTAGATCCTATACCGACTAAGCTACTGAAAGAGATGTTTCCAGAGGTCATATATCCTCTTCTTAATATCATTAATTCATCTTTGTCTCTAGGATACGTACCAAAAACCTTTAAACTGGCTATGATAAAACCGCTTGTTAAAAAACCACAACTTGATCCTACAGAATTAGTCAATTACAGGCCGATCTCGAATCTGCCTTTTCTGTCAAAGATATTAGAAAAAGCAGTATCTTCACAACTATGTTCCTTTCTAGAAAGAAATTATATCTGCGAGGATTTTCAGTCCGGATTTAGACCGTACCATAGCACTGAGACTGCTCTCATTAGAGTCACAAATGATTTGCTCTTATCATCCGATCGTGGTTGTATCTCTCTATTAGTGTTACTCGATCTTAGTGCTGCATTTGACACCATTGACCACAACATTCTTTTAAATAGACTAGAAAACTATGTTGGCATTAGTGGAATTGCATTAGCATGGTTTAAATCATACTTAACTGACCGTTATCAGTTTGTAGCAGTAAATGAAGAGATGTCTTATCGATCACAAGTTCAGTATGGCGTACCACAAGGCTCAGTACTAGGACCGCTGCTGTTCACTCTGTACATGCTACCATTAGGAGATATCATTAGGAAACATGGAGTTAGCTTTCACTGTTATGCCGATGATACTCAGCTGTATATTTCTTCAAAACCCAACGAAACTTACCAATTCACAAAATTAACGGAATGCATAGCTGATATAAAAAATTGGATGACTAGTAATTTCCTACTACTAAATTCTGAAAAGACAGAGATTCTAATTATTGGACAAAAAACTTCCACACGTAATAACCCAGAATACTGTCTAACACTTAATGGCTGCTCTGTCAAGTCTTCGTCGTCGGTTAGGAACCTGGGTGTGCTATTTGATACCAACCTTTCTTTTGAAAGCCACGTGTCTAGTATCTGTAAAACTGCATTTTTCCATCTTAAAAATATATCTAAAATACGCCATATGCTCTCATTGGGAAATGCGGAACAATTAGTCCATGCGTTCATGACCTCAAGGCTAGATTATTGTAATGCTCTACTGGGTGGTTGCCCTGCACGCTAAATAAACAAACTACAGCTAGTTCAAAACGCCGCAGCTCGAGTTCTTACCAGAACCAGGAAATATGACCATATTAGCCCGGTTCTGTCAACACTGCATTGGCTCCCTATTAAACATCGTATAAATTTTAAAATATTGATTGATTACCTACAAAGCACTAAATGGTTTAGCTCCGCAGTACTTGAGCGAGCTCTTAACGCATTATAGTCCTTCACGTCTATTGCGATCTCAAAATTCCGGCCAGTTGATAATACCTAGAATATCTAAATCGACTGCAGGCGGTAGATCCTTTTCTTATTTAGCACCAAAACTTTGGAACAGTCTTCCTACCATTGTCCGGGAAGCAGACACACTCTGTCAGTTCAAAGCTAGACTAAAAACACATCTCTTTGACCTAGCATACACATAATACATTATAGACTTCTATAAATTCAATGTTAGGCTGCATAGATTAGGTCAGCCGGAACTGGGAACACTTCCCTTAAATCTTGATGTACTCGCTACATCATAAGAAGAATGGCATCTACGCTAATATTAGTGTCTTTGTTCATCCCGAGGTTTTCCCGCAGCCTGCTGGATCCAGGCTGTGTCCAGATCTGACGAGGGAGCTTTGCCTGGACCCGATGACAATGCAGTGCTGAAGTATCCACTATCCTCTCCCTATGGAGGATCCCTTTCCCACTCTACAGATAAAGCGTTGTGAATTCCGGCTCGCGTACCCCGAAGTGATAAAATAAAAAAAAATTCTGTATCAAAATTTATAGGCAAGAAAAGTTATTTGTTTAGGCTGGGTTGTATGAATTACAAACCTGCGCACATATTTTAAAAAGCACATAACTATAGAATTCTGAATGAGCATGTGAACGCCGTCAGCGTTAATCACAGGTTCGCGTTTAAAGTCTGATCATTTCGACGGAGCTGAATCAAAGTTAACTTTAGCTGGAAGTAACATTATTCAAGAACCGCTATAACGCCAAAACAATCTGTTACCTTAAATTATATGTTTATCTCTGTAAAGCTGCTTTGAAACAATCCATTGTTAAAAGCGCTATATAAATGAAGATGACTTGACTGACTCCTTCCTGTCCATAGCAGATGACAGTTAGATTGCTCTAAGTGACCGAAAAACTGTCAGAAACACTAATTAAATATCTCAATGGCCTTCAAGTCCCTGTTCGGGTGCCATTCTGTAACCGTCTCCCTATCCACTCCTAAGGAGACAAGCTACAAGATAATTTTGAGGGAGGGACCCACAGACCAAACTTGCTGAGAATATAATGAGTGCAAAACCAGTTGGAAGATAAAACTCAATAGACAAATAGAAATGCTTTCATTTTATATCCGATGACCCACACAAGAGTATTTACATAAACACCACCCAGCCAACACTGAATATACAATAACATACCCCAAAGATAAACACAAATGCAATACTGTCTGATGAGTAGCAATAAAAATAAACCTTAGATGAAACCCTTAGTTCTTCATTGTCCTGTAATCCATAGAGTACATCCAAGGTTTTGTATCAGAGTCAATGATTCCATTTGCAGCGATGGAGAGGAAAGGAATATTAGTCCCGTGACAGAGGTGAAGCAGTAACTAGTTGTAATCCACAATGACTCCAATTCCCATACAACCAGAGTCAAGCTTTGAAAACACTGTCCTTAGCGTATAGAACTCTCATGTTCCAAGTCGAATTGCAGCCTTGAGCCTCATCGAACAAATGAAAAACAGGATATTCAAAGAGTCCTTCTACAAACAAAACACATACATACTAGCATTAGCATGTTGGTTTCAAACCAAACAATAGCCGAAACCCCTCTCCCCAAAAAAAGCTAAATACAGCTTACACAGAAATAACCTCAATTGACATAACAAATCAGACAAAGAAAAACACTTACTTGATTGAGCATGAAACTATAGTTTCTCAATCTGGACTCTGAACAAATTGTGTAAACATAGAGAGAAGAACCATGCTTCCCTTTCCACACCATAACCTAACTTCTTCTCCTATATGGCTATATACAAGGGAGCAGGACACCTAGCGCCCCCCACAGCATAGTAGTGGTATTACAAACGAAGAAATTAAACCAGGAACCAAACTCTGGGTGGTTACAAAGTGAAGTGGCAAACATTACACTACTAATTGTTCTATCGCACCACCAGCTGTCAGATATTGCTTATAATTTGTAATTGATAAATTATTTGACATATTATTGTCACACAAGTTTTATTAAAATATTATATTATGCAATTAAGTAAGAACATATATAAAGCATGTCCAAATTGATACAACCCGTCTAGCAATGGCAGCGTTGGCTTAACTAAGAATAAAAAATAAACTTCATTAATTCGGTCAGTAAAGATAAAAAAAGAAAGTAATATTTTTATTCAGCAAGGAGACATTGAAGTGACAAGTAAAAGTGACAGTAAATGCATTTATAATGTTACAAAAGATTATAAGATTTCGACATTGTAAGAATTATTATTCTCCTTTAGCATACAATCTAAGAGTCTAGGTACAATAGAGATTCTATGGTCCAGCAGAATAGCCACGTATGCCCATTCTTTTGTATAAATGTAAGTCAAACATCTGGTTTTCATTAATAGAGGAGTGAGCTCCTCACCCCTCCCTTCCATATTCTTTCTGTTCGTTTCCTATACAATGTGTATTACAAAGTCTTCTAGGAACCCCAGGATTCGAAGGAGATTCTAACAGGAAACAGCTCATATAAAGAAGCTGTTACATAAAGTCTATATGATATCCAATGATCTAATGTATGGTTCTATTGGTGAGATCTGAATTACTCCCCTTAAACTTTCAGTATATATATTGTAATCTAGATATTAAGAGCTGAGCTTTCTGTCTCCATCCAGCGCTGGTGGTGATTTGTTTATTCATAATAAAAGACCAAGATTTGGGGCACTTCTCGTTTGGACAATTTCATTTTGAATCTAACAGTTGGGGACTTCGTCCGGGATTTCTCCAGACAGGTAAGAATTGATTTTTTTTTTTTCACGAAAGAGAAAAGTTGATTCTTCCTGTCTGCTGAGAAAATTAATTTATAGTGCCGTGATTTTTACCATATTTGGTGAAATCAGCCTCGTGTTTTAATTAATGCGGGAAGAGCAGAAAAAAGGGGACTGATCTCCCTCTTTTTTTGTTATTTGTCCTTGTATAAAAAGATACAGGACGGTTACCTCGTATTTTTTAATAAAAAGTGCGGGAAGAACAGGCAAAAGAGACTTGAGCTCCCTCTTTTGATGTTATTTGTCTTCGTATAAAATGATACGGGACCGGTTATCCTCGGGTTTTCGATAAATGCGGGAAGAACGTTAGGAAAATTGATCACTTTCCTCCATTTTTGCAAGAAAAAAATAGATTTGACACAGAGATAATTTTTTCTTTCTTTCGCAAAGGTTATTTGAATTTCTCTTTGGTCTTGGGCTATGGATAAATAGATTTTCATTTCTCTTTTTCTTTTTTCTTTTCGTTTTTCTTATTTCTCTCTATTGGCCAATTTACTAACACAATTAACTTGAAATTTTATACTTTTCTTTGTTTTTTATTTTGGCCATTCTGAACTTAATTTAAGTTGCATTGAGGAGAAATCTTTGTGTGTTTACAATGGGGAATATAATTAGTCCGCCGTTGGTAAATGAATCTCCGAAAAGATTTTATGATTAGAAATAATCAAGCAGTTTTTACGGAGCCATATTTGTCAAATTTAGCTGGCTGGTCTTTTGGCAAAACACAGCTGGATCCGTTTCCTCGTGAGGGTTCGTTCAAGGATGCGGACATGCACAGCGCCAAAGACATGATTTTTTGGAAATTTGGGGTGATCCCGATTGGGATTATTCGTATATGAAACAATCTTATAAGGTCTGGAAAGACATGGAATGCTATTGGAATAAAGGTCCAGAAAGGGTTGAGAATATGGACAATAAGATTGTCCCAAATGCTGAATTGCCTGTGGGGGAGAGTGCAGTTTTTGCTGCCTTTTCTTCTTCAGCCGAGAGAGAAAACAACTCTCTGCTGGATGAGAAAAAAGGGCTCTCACATTCTGTGGAACAGACCGTTGTCCCACAGACTGTTGCAGTGAAATGGATTATACCCTGATCTCACAACCGCGACTTTGTGTCCCTTCGTTGAAACTTCGGACGGATTCAAAGTCCATCCTCTGCCTCTTGCCGATGTTGTTGCGCTTTGCAAAGAACTTCCAGATCCAGCTAAAACTCCGCATCAGTATGTTTCAGTTTTGAAGCGACTGACAGCTTATGCCGAGTTCAGCCCCGATTTTGGCTCGCCGACAGGTTTTGAGAAATCGCCGACAAATGCCCGAAATCACAGGCAAATCAGTGCTCGTTCACGCGAGTGACAATCACACAGTGTGAATGAGCAAAGACGCGATCTGAGAGAATCGCCGACGAGTCGCCGACGCCCGTGAGATATTTGGCATGCTAAATATCTGGACCTGTCGGCGATTCACAATCCTGCTGTGTGAATGTGTTCTGAACTTCTGACTGAAAACTACATCAGCGATGACCGACAGCCAATGAGAGAGCAAGATACAGAGAGGAGGGGGAGTATGCAGAATATCAGTATTTTAATAGATAGGCCTATATTTACAATTATATCAAACAGAAACAAAGCACAAACATTTGCATGACCAGCAGCAACAGCAGGACATTTGCAAAATTATTTATTTACCCCCAACTCTCTTTGCAAAACACAGTCCTTGCTCCCCTCATAGGCTCCCCTCGTCTTCCCAACCATTTCCTGCATAAACTGTTTTTTTTTTTTCATTTTCGCTACAAATCAGTGCACAGACAATTTGTAGGCTATCATTTTTAATAACAAATTCAGTGTCGCGCGAGAACTCCGGTATCACGCACGCGTGATCTTCCGTTATTTCCTTATCACTTCTCGCGTTTGTTTGGTTGTGAAACGTAGTTTGCGGACCAGGCAGAAGTTGTCGGCAATTCTTTCTTTTGTAAAGTCATGCAGTGTGAAACCTCCTGTCGCCGAGCCATCGTGCAGTGTGAACACAGCAGCAACTGAATGTTACCCCAGATAGTCATGCAGTGTGCAAACAACAGTGACCCGATTATTTTGAAAATCGTGCAGTCTGAACTCGGCATTACAGTCAATTAACAGGGCGTGATTATCGTTTCATATTAACTAAAACACTCCCGCCTGAAATCACGGAGGAGGAATTAATTGAAGAGATTGGTCTGTTAAGCCCAATATATGACGCGCCGCCGGCACGTAGTATTTTGATAAGAGATTCAGAACCTGTTGATCTGTCTCAACCTTTTCGTGGAATTAGGGTGACAGATGACGATGATTACGATGTTGATTGGGTTTGGGCCAATTCGGGTAAACTTCAACTTTTTTTTTCAAACAACTAACGACATTTTTGCTGAAATTGTCATCTGCTAAACAAGACATCTCTCATGCAGCAAAATACGAAACAAAAAGCTGGCGAGAGTCCAGTAGCTTTCTTTAACAGATTCAAACGTGCTTGGATTGAACAATCCTCTCTTTCTGTTGATGATGATAATTGTTTGCTGTTTGTGAACACGTTTTTGAATAACATGCACAGTGAGACTGCACAAATGATTCGAATTACTACAACCAATATTAGTCAGGTCAAGTCACCTTTATTTATATAGCGCTTTTTACAATACAGATTGTATCAAAGCGCTTCACAGTGATAACATGAAAACAATATAACAAAGTTTGTTTCTAAAAGAAATTGCGTCAACGTCCACCTTAAGTAAGGCAGATCAATAATATTATTGAATATTAAATGTCCCCAACTAAGCAAGCCAAAAGCCAAGGCAACAGTGGCAAGGAACCAAAACTCCATCAGGTGACAGAATGGAGAAAAAAACCTTGGGAGAAACCAGACTCAGTCGGGGGGCCAGTTCTCCTCTGGCCAACGAAGGAACAGTGCATGATTCGGGCAGCATTACAAGTCAGATTGGATCGGAACATTTAGAGTATTTTTTGGAAGTCCAAGTAATCACGCCGGTCTTAAGACGAGTTGTTGAGGATCAGTGCCGTCCACCATAGAGAGTCCATATCGCCCGTGTTGAGTCGTCACTTCATAGGCTTTGTGATTGGAGCATCTGAAGTCTCCGTGAGAGGCTGGATACAAACTGGAGCTGACGAACGCCATTTTCTCGGGACTCGCGTCCCGAGATAACAGCAGAAAAGCAAAGGGAAAAAAATTAGCGTAGCTGCTGTTCATAATGATGATTTCCATAACACAGGCGTAAATGACAAAACATGAAGACAGTGACTCTTGCATCCCAAAATCACCCCCCTCCGTCCCCCACTCAACTCAGCCCAGCTTACTGACCTCTACGTCCCTCCTGCTGCTGAGACCTAACCACAATCTCTCCGCAACCCAACCATACGCGCCAACCCGTTGACTAAGGCTGTCGAGCCCCACTGGTGCGTGAATAGGCAGTTTCAGTGGACAACGGTTCCGTCTGGCATACTACCTACCGCAACACAATATCTGCCCAACCACCCGTCATTCACGCAATATACACAGGAACGTAATGACTGCAAATACGATGCAACCTATACAGATAACCTACAGTCTCTTCAAGTTTTATAGTATTAAATGCATTTGATCTGATTCAGCAGTATTATAAAAGGTAAGCATTATGTAAATGCTTGGCTAAAGAGATGCGTCTTCAATCTAGTTTTAAACTGGGACAGCGAGTCAGAGCCTCGAACAATATCAGGAAGGCTATTCCAGAGTTTAGGAGCTAAATGTGAGAACGCCCTCCCTCCTTTAGTGGACTTAGATATCCTAGGAATGACTAGAAGCCTCGAATTTAGTGATCTTAAAGAACGCGATGGATTGTAGGGCGATAGAAGGTCCATTAAATACACAGGAGCTAAACCATTTAGGGCTTTATAGGTCAGTAATAGTACTTTGTAATTGATACGGAACTTGATAGGTAACCAGTGTAGACATGATAAAATTGGTGTTATATGATCATATTTTCTTGACCTAGTAAGAACTCTAGCGGCTGCATTTTGCACTAACTGTAGCTTGTTTATTGAGGATGCAGGACAACCGGCTAATAAAGCATTACAGTAATCTAGTCTCGAGGTCATGAATGTGTCACCGGGTCGGGGGAGGAGTGGACGCCAAATGACCGGCCGTCCCAGCCCCCGAGTCACGTACCACCGCGAGGAGCCAACACCACAGAGGACACAGAGGAAAAGTAATGTAGAAAAACACAGAATCTTTATTGGATAAATTAAGTAAAAACAACCTCAAGCCAACTGGAGGAAGGTGAGGTTTCAGCCGTATAACTGGTCCTTCTCAGGACTCGGGCAGGCAAGGGACAGGTAAGAATTATCAGCGGAACTGTTCCTCTCGGATTCACAGCAGAACTGTCTCTCTCGTTACAGGATTCGGATGACGAAGAGGAGTACGGAATCAGCCACAGAACTGGCCCTCTTCTCGGGGCTCAGACAGGCAGAGAACAGGTAAGAATTATCAGCGGAACTGTTTCTCTCGGAATTCACAGCAGAACTGTCTCTCTCTTCCCAGGATTCGGATGGACGGGGAAGAGTACGGAATCAGCCACAGAACTGGCTCTCTTCTCGGGGCTCAGACAGGCAGAGAACAGGTAAGAATTATCAGCGGAACTGTTTCTCTCGAATTCACAGCAGGCCTGTCTCTCTCTTCACAGGATTCGGATGACGAAGAGGAATACGGAATCAGCAACAGAGCTGGCTCCCTTCTCGGGGCTCAGACAGGTAGAGGACAGGTAAGAATTATCAGCAGAACTGTTTCGCTCGGATTCACAGCAGAACTGTCTCTCTCTTCACAGGATTCGGATGGACGGAGAGGAGTACGGAATCAGCAACAGAGCTGGCTCTCTTCTCAGGGCACAGGCAGGCAGAGAACCGGTAAGAGTTATCAGCGGAACTGTTTCTCTCGGATTCACAGCAGAACTGTTTCTCTCTTCACAGGATTCGGATGGACGGAGAGGAGTACGGAATCAGCAACAGAGCTGGCTCGCTTCCCAGGGCACCGGCGGACAGCGGACACAGGTGGGCGTGCAATAGTATAACGACTTTACTCACAGGATCCAGATGGATGGAAAGGAATAAGGATTCGACAGCAAGGCTGGCTCTCTTCACAAGGCCCGGGCAGACAGAGGGAAGATGAAGGTTCAACAGCAAAGTTGGCTCTATGCACAGGGCTCAGGCGGAGAGAGAGAGGATGAAGTTTCTACAGCGAAGCTGGCTCTATTCACAGGGCTCAGGCAAACAGAGAGAAGATGAGGTTTCCACAGCAAAGCTAGTTCCATTCACAGGGCTCAGACAGAGAGAAGATGAGGTTTCCACAGCAAAGCTAGTTCCATTCACAGGGCTCAGACAGAGAGAAGATGAGGTCTCCACAGCAAAGCTAGTTCCATTCACAGGGCTCAGAGAGAGAGAAGATGAGGATTCAACAGCGAAGCTGGTTCTACTCACAAGGCTCCGGCAGACAGAGAGAGAAGATGAGGATTCCACAGCAAAGCTAGCTCCATTCACAGGGCTCAGACAGAGAGAAGATGAGGTTTCCACAGCAAAGCTAGTTCCATTCACAGGGCTCAGACAGAGAGAAGATGAGGATTCAACAGCGAAGCTGATTCTA
This sequence comes from Rhinichthys klamathensis goyatoka, assembly GCF_029890125.1. Taxonomy (NCBI): domain Eukaryota; kingdom Metazoa; phylum Chordata; class Actinopteri; order Cypriniformes; family Leuciscidae; genus Rhinichthys; species Rhinichthys klamathensis. Next base: position 667,063 of record NW_026606825.1, read on the forward strand.
TGCACAGGGCTCAGGCGGAGAGAGAGAGGATGAAGTTTCTACAGCGAAGCTGGCTCTATTCACAGGGCTCAGGCAAACAGAGAGAAGATGAGGTTTCCACAGCAAAGCTAGTTCCATTCACAGGGCTCAGACAGAGAGAAGATGAGGTTTCCACAGCAAAGCTAGTTCCATTCACAGGGCTCAGACAGAGAGGAGATGAGGATTCCACAGCAAACTAACACTTCACAATGCCCCGTAACGATTAAAGAGGAGAAAAGGAGAATTTCACCACTAGATGACTTCTTCCAATGGTCTCCATCCAATGAGTCGCGGACGATGTCTCCACAGCCAGGACCGCTTCCCCAATGTCACTGCATTACACCTCCACTCGTGGTCAACTGCAACTCGCACAAATCTGCACACGTGTTTACATTAATGAACAACACTGCAAAGTCTCGTCACTCACAAACTAGGGCGGAGACAGGGGGTCTGGTCCACTGCACCTCTCACAATCTCTTGGACTTCTTCCAATGGAGCGTGGGACATTCAACTTCCTCCAAAAAGACAAAATTACACTTCATGCAGCCTCATCACATCCTCCAAACAGATTTCTCATATCACAGTCCAAACATCAACAGCACTTATCCTCTCATCACGTCCTCCACCAGATTTCTCATTTCTCAATCCAAACATCAACAGCACTTATCTCTTATCCACCACAGTTCTCCTCCCCGCATCTCCACATCTCCAGATTCACCCGAATATCTCCCGCCGCTATTCCTCTCTCCTTCCTTCCCTTTGTTGAAGATGAAATGTCCTTTTATCCTTCCCAACTGACAACGCGTCCCAATCGCGATCGCAATCATCCTCTCCCGCACCTGTTTTGTATCAACTAATCATCCTCCGTCTCTGCTCGGAGTTTTCCGGAACTGGAGTCTTCCGGGTCCCACACCGGAAATCCCTCCCCTCGGAAACCCGGCCGTGATTAAAAGGTTCCGCCTGCCTCTGTCACCTCGGTGACAAATGCATGAACTAACTTTTCTGCATCGGAAACAGATAGCATGTTACGTTATTTAGCAATGTTTCTAAGATGGAAAAAGGCTGTTCTTGTAACATATGAAATATGATTTTCGAAAGACAAGTTCTGGTCTAGTATAACTCCCAGGTCTTTTACCGTAGAGGATAAAGTAACAGGACATCCTTCTATATTAAAGTTGTATTGTAAGTGGTTTTGTGGATAGTTTTTTGGACCAACAAGTAATACCTCCGTTTTATCTGGATTTAGTAGCAGGAAATTATGCGTCATCCAGCATTTTATATCTTTAAGACACTCTGTCAATTTTGATGAGTTAGTGTTTTCATCTGGCCGTGATGAAATATATAATTGAGTGTCATCAGCATAACAGTGGAAATTAATTCCATGTTTTCTTATAATATTACCAAGTGGCAGCATATATATTGAGAATAGCAGAGGGCCTAACACCGATCCTTGCGGCACTCCATAGTCTACTGACGTTATCTTCGATTTTTCCCCATTTAAACAAACAAAATGGTAACGGTCTGATAAATACGATCTGAACCAGCTTAATGCCTGTCCCTGAACACCAGTGTAGATTTGTAGTCGATCCAAGAGTATTTTATGATCGATAGTGTCAAACGCAGCACTAAGATCGAGTAGAACTAATATTGAGATACAGCCTTGGTCAGAAGCTAAAAGTAAATCATTTGTAATTTTAACTAGCGCAGTTTCTGTGCTATGATGCGGTCTGAATCCTGACTGAAATTTTTCATATATCTAATTTTCTTGCATGAAAGACAACATTTTAATATTAGCAACATTTCTGTTGATGAATTGGGCAGACGCTTGCGTGAACTTTCGTCTGCTGGGACTTTTGACACCTCTAAAGGACGAGTTCCCGCAATGTTTCAAGTGAATTCAGCGGTCCAAAACCGCCCAGCAAACAATGACAGAAAGGACATAAAGTGTTTTTTCTGTGGCTGTCGGGGACACACCCAACGTTTTTGTAGAAAAAGAGCGGAGAGATTTCAGCAATCGAATGAGAAACAGATGTTCAGGCGCTCTGATGGCTTCAGACCAAAACCCCCTCCTTTTCTTTCTCCCTCTGAGAAGCAGAGACCTGTTTATCCGACAGAGTGGAAACAGAAATGACGGTGTCAGCATGATGCTGAGACTTTTTCTGATAACTTTACATTAATTTCACTTCAGTTTCAGTTATCCGAACGAGTATTTCGTTACAGAATACAGAATACATGCCCAAAAATGTAATTTGTAACGTATTCCGTTACATTACTCAATCTAAGTATTGTTTTCTGAATACTTGGATTACTTCCACAAGTAATACATAATTTCCATTCAACTTTTTGCCTGAAACAAATAATAATAATTAAAAAGAGTTTAGCTTTTAACACCTTTTACATGACACAGTTTCTTTTCTTGGCCATTGGTTAAAAGAAAATAATTTTTTTTTACAGAAAAACACTTTTTCAGTAAAAAAAAAAGATTTCAGTGCTTCTGATGTTCTCTTGTATAAGCCTACTTTCCTTATGTGGGCTTCTAGGTCGCTATCAAAGCGGCAATCACTTGTTTAGCATTCATTTAACACTACATTCAGTTTCATCAATCTGAATGAATCAGTCGATTGAAACAAAAGGTGTGCATAAACATAATGAATGGCGACTGTAGAAAGCAAAAGCCGAATCCCCGACATTTTGGGTGATCTAGAAATGGGCGGCCGGACGCATTTATTTAGGTCCAAAAAGAAGACATGTCCGGGAAAAAGAGGACGTATGGTCACCCTAACGTTAATGTCAAATGGGGCTAGTCAGTCTTTCAACGGCTCGGGGGCTAGTAAATCAGCACATAGGAGAATGTGAAGTAAATGAAGTCGCACGTCAACTAAGCAGGTAGCTACCGGATATATAACTATAAAATAGCAAGGTGACTAGTAAAACTGCAGGAGACGACTAACGTTACTAAAAATAAAATAAAAAACGTACTTTAAGATGCTTCTTCAGGTTGGAGGTGGAGTCTTTGGACGCTGAAAGGAGGTTAGTTGCTGGCAAGCAGAGGTTGCACTGCACAGTTATATTTCGTCCCTCTCCCTTCTCTTTTTTTACCGTAAAATACTGTTTAAATTTCCAAGATATAAATGCATTCTTGCTCTGCTGTTGTTCCGGCTCCATCTCTAGCTCCCTCTGCACCTCTTCCAACTCCATTGACTGATCACGCACGCAAACCGCGCATTTTTTTCGTTTTCATATTGGGGCTTCTGGGAAATTTTGAGTTGCCTTAATTTATTTAGAGAGAGAATAAACTCGTGAAACAGAGAAGTATCGTCATGTAATCCATTGATTTCAACAATGTAACTGTATTCTAAATACCAACTATTTAAATTGTAACTGTAAAGGAATACAGTTACTCATAATTTGTATTCTGAATACGTAACGCTGGTACATGTATTCCGTTACTCCCCAACACTGCCGGTTACTTCTAATGATGTACCATCATTGTTCAAAATGCATGATTTTGCAATAATACCAAATTCTCTATTCTGCTTGTTAGGAAGAGATCTGATGCACAAGTTGGGTGTTAGACTTGAATTTGACTCTGACTCTTTGCAACTCATGTTTCCAGCAGCTTTTTCTCTTACGACCGACACAGGAAGTGCTCTCTTCGAGGATGTGTCTGCAACTGAGCTCGGACAGGAAGTAGCTGATGTCAACCCGAAATTGTGGGCGGCCCACAAGGATGACGTAGGACTCCTTGATATCCAACCTTATGTGGCCACTTTGACAACGAATAGGCCTGTGTTTCAAAAACAATATCCGCTTTCAAAGGAAAAAGAGGAGGGAGTTCGACCCCTCATTGATCAGTTTCTGGCTCAAAGCATTCTGGTTCGAACTCATTCACCTTACAACACACCAATTAATCCAATCAAGAAAGCAAATGGTTATTGGCGTTTAATGCAAGACCTGAGAAAAATTAATGATTTGATAAAGCCACTTGCTCCTATTGTACCTGATGTGCAAACCATTATTAATTCTATCCCTTTAGAACATGCATTCTATTCTGTCACTGATTTATGCTCCGCCTTTTTCAGTATTCCTGTTGACCAACAAACTCAGCCACTTTTTGCTTTCAATATTCTGGGTTCAATATAAGTTCAGTGATTGAGGTCAAATGATCGTGAAATAATGATTATGTTAAATCACAACCAACACCATCAGATCTCCTCAGTTCATTGTTCATCCGGCTGTTACAACTCATGTACAGCAACCAAACAAAATCTAAAGTTAATAAGTTAATGGTCAAGAGCCCAACTAAAACACACACTTATCTCCATAATGGTGACTTAAACATTCCGGTTTTCTCCTTCAGAGATTCTGCTTGTTAACATCAGGTGTCTTCAATAATGCTCAATCATCACTCAGTTATTCACTTAATTAACTCATTAGCTCAGAGTTTAATTGGGTCGCTTAAAATGACCAAATTCCATGATGTTGAAGTTACATGAACATATTATGTTTGTTAAACGAAACACAGTTATGTGGAACCGGTGGAACCTGTTTACATAAAAAAGTTAAAAAGTCCGCCGCAACAGCGATAGATTGAAGAGCGCGTCTGAGTGAAGACTGCACGCGCGCCGCCACAAGAGAACACTGTATCCATGACACTGATAGCAGTGGACACGAGCGCTTAGCTTGAGTTCAAAACCAAAACAATTTAACGCTAGATCTCTTATTTAAGAGCGGACTAAATGAATGCTCTGCTAGTTAACTGGAGATGTTTTATTTATTTGTTTCTAAAACTGGTGGGTACAAAATGACTCATGACAAAATCACGAGTGCGTTTTTGTGCGTTACTATGTATTGATTGAATAAAGTAATCCGAACGCACCCCTGGCTCACACAGCTAGTGAGGAGGTGGGTTAATAAGTGCAGTGAAGTGAAGTGCAGGATAAACCTCTTGCTGTCTGTCGACGTGCAATAAATATAGAAAGTTATGTACAAACACCTGTCTGTTCTACTCATTTCAACTGACTTGTGAAAACTGCTAAAAAAAAATCAAAATTCTTTGACATAGCAACTTTTTTTTTAACAGTAACGCAAATAGTTACTTTCCCTGGTAACGAGTTACTTTTATTATAGAGTAATTCAGTTACTAACTCAGTTACTTTTTGGAACAAGTAGTGAGTAACTATAACTAATTACTTTTTTAAAGTAACGTTCCCAACACTGATGAGCACTGTGTCACTGTTCGTCCGACTGTTTTTACTGTACTTTACTTTATTTTTTATTCTAAACTGTTTTAATTATTCTTATTTGTTTTGATTATTTAAATGTTTTCTATATAAAGCACTTTGAATTAACATTGTGTATAAAATGTGCTATATAAATAAACTTGCCTTGCCTTGCCTGTATTCATTTGCTACTTCTTTGTCTTGTAACAGGGAGCAGTTTAGCTTCCACAGACCCTTCCCTACCGTCACACCCGGGGGGAGTGTAAGAGTGCATGACAGCATAGCGTGGTCAGAAAAGAAAACAGGGGAGATTCTAGCATCTCTCGTGGGCACTCTCTGGTAAAAACATAATCTATTCGAGAAGCTTTGGAGCCATAACTACTGAACCAAGTGTGGCCCTCCGCTTTTGGATGCATCATCTTAAAACAGTCCGTTAATCTAAAATCTTTTACTATGTCTTGCAGTAGATGAGTTGTTTTATCTGTTTTGAAATCTTCCCCGGCTCCTCTCCTATCTCCTTTTCCTAAAATGCGATTAAAATCCCCAGCTAAGACTAAGGGGTTTCTCCCTAAAAGGTGGGGTTGCATATCTTCTAAAAGGCTGTATCTGTCATTCTTTTCTGTGTTCCCATAAAGGTTTAGTACATTAAAATCTCTCCCTAAAAATGTCAAATTGGCTAAAAGGGCCCGCCCGTCTCTTAATATTGTGCTCCCCTTCACCAGTATTTGTGTGTTTTTAATCAGGATGTCTACTCCGTCTGCTTTGTTTTGGTTTGAACCACTCCATATATACCCCTTTTCCACCAAAGCATTTTGAGAGCCGGTACCTGCGCGCGAACCAGTTCTTTGTGTTTCGACAGCCAAAGAACCGGTTCTCGGCCAGGAAAACTGGTTCCAAAGTGGCACCAACTCTTTGCTGGACTAGAACCGTTCTTTTACCACGTCATGCTTACGTCGGGGGCTGGGGGCGGGTTTAGATGTGTTCTAAACATCTTTTCTGACCATAATATAGGATCGCAAAGCCAGGAGAAACATTTGCAGAAACACGATGCAGTCTGCCTTTGTAATTGTTATGCTTGAAGTTGGCGCAAGCGTTTCTATAAAAAAAATTTAAAAAAAATTATTGAAAACATTATAAGCAAAGAAGAAAACAGTCACAATATAGAACAAATAAATGGAAAAAAAAAAAAGACACAAGACAGGGGTACATAACTAATCAGAAAAGATTACATATCAAAGGAAAAGATTAAAAGACTTACATATTTCAATTGTTTTTAAAGCCTTCTTGGTACACGAGTTAGAGATAATCCCAAAGTAATGTTGTACATGCAAGCGTTTCTAGCTAAGACGTATGGCGACGTAACGATGTCGTTCGCTGGGCGCTCTAGTCAGTGGAAAAACAAACAGGTTCTGAAAAGGTTCGCAAGTTGAACCAACTCCGAACCAACTTTGAACCAGCACCAGTTCCGAACCAGTTCTTTTTTGGTGGAAAAGGGGTAATAGAGGGTCCTTGCGGCCATTTATCCTCCCACTTCTCGTAATTCTTTTAAAAAGGGTAAGGCGCATTCCTGTAATAAAAACACATCAGAGGGTTGTGTACTTAAAAAGTTTAAGACCGTTTGTGCTCTCGTTTGTGACCTCACACTTCTCACGTTTAGGGTTGAGATGGTGATGGTCGTGAGCATTAAAATGAGTATAAAAGAAGACAGATACAACATTTTAAAATTTTAAAACCATACTATCCATTAACCCTCTGGGGACCAGAAACGCGTCGGCGCGTTTTGCTCGTTTTTTTTCACATAGCAAAAAAATAGACTTAAAGTACTACCATAATTTCTGTTCATATAGAGTTAAGAAATATGAGAAAATAATCTGTTAAATGTCTACTTTTTTATGTGCCCACATACAATCGAAATAAAATATTGTGCTTTTGTAAAATAAAGAAAATAAACAGGGTGTGCGTTCTGCCTCTCCGTCACCGTGAACTTTTTTTCTGGAGCACGTCTCTAATCTTCAACACAACTCAGCTAATACTATTCACCCAGCCATAAGCAATATATCTTTTAAATCATTTGAGTTTGTACTTTTAAATGATCCGATTCAAAACTAAAATAAATATTCTCCGTTAATAAACGGAGAGAGAGACGTGTCTCTCGTAAAAAGAGAGACGTGTCAGCCGTTCTAATTATCTTTCTCTCAGCTCATTATCTCTGGTAATGTGACACGCCCACGGAGAGCACGCGCTATTCAAACGCAAATATGTGAAGCAACACATTGAGACGCGTTAACGCCCATAAACTCTGAAAACACTATATTTTTTAGTCAGATTAATCTACTGTCGTCTTGCGCGGCTATATGAGGAACAATCCTGGGACATTTACCACAGAACAAGTGCTGGTTTATTTTCACTTCGAGGAGGAGCAACAGATTCAGCTGAGAAGTAAGTGTTTTATGCAAGTGCTTTGTTCTAATCGCGATATAGAATAACGTTAGTGTCTGTAAACGGAAAAATAGCATACTGTTTAAATGTGAATCATGTTTGTGTGTGTGTGTGTGTGCGTGTGTGTGTGAATGAATTAATGAATGAATGAATGAACGCACAGATACACACTGTTACAGACTAAATAAAATACAACATTTTGACTAGTTTTGGATAAAGTTTTTACTCTAAAATAGACATCAAATAAGCGTTTGTTAGGAGTTTCTGCTCATATGTTAAATATATAGTATGTTTTGTCAATAAACTAATCAACTAAGATGTTAAAGTGTTTGTTTGTTCCAATGCAAACTATATCAAAATAATGAATCCTCAACTTTGAAATATGTATGATCAAACTAAGACATTTATGGAAAAAGACAATGTTCTTTTCAAGATGTTTCTAACTCTAACTTTGAACTGAAATAAAACCATGTCTATATGGTGAAGGGTGTGTGATAGAAGTGTCCAGACGTATGCACCCTGTATTTTAAAGAACATTTAATTATTTGCGATACATTATTCATTCACAAAGAATTCAAGGACATTATTCATGGCCCTAACGGTTGGAGTTTTCCTCATTTTTTAAAATTAAGGCATTAAGATTTTTTATTCCTCTTTTTAGTCAACTTTATCATGGGTGTGTTCACTTATTCTAAGCAGTGTGTGTGTGTGTGTGTGTGTGTGTGTGTGTGGTGTGTGTTGTAAATAAATCCAAACAATCTAAAAGCCATTCTTTTTTAAATCTCCTCATTCTTTGTGCAAGGCTCCTGATAATGATATGGCCTGATAGCACCTAATAGGGCCATTATGGGAGGGTCTTTGTCTTTCTCAGGTGTGGAATGCCACACATATTAATGAGAGATCACGCCTCCTCGCATAAAGCTTTTTTCAAACAAAACACGTCATTAAAAATGTAAAAGACTTTATTGACTTATCTGAATGAGTAGTCAGGATGATTCTCACATAGTTTTGGAGCAAATATTGTAGACTATGTGATACAATTTTCAAAAGTCTTGTGAAGAAATAATCAATATGTGTTTTGTGGCCTTATTTCAGCAACTTTCTTTTTTTTTTTTTAATAACCATGCATAAATAATATTCTCTCTAAAATACAAACATGTACATACATGTTGCTCACATATCATGGTAGCCCTGTTTGTGCTATATAGAGTGAATTTACACCTTTGCCATTAACATGTTTATAAATAACTGAAAAAAGCACAAATGTCAGTGCATGTCAAAACATCCCAAGGGCCCCAAAAACACCCTGGTCCCCAGAGGGTTAAAAAACAAATGTTCTTGTAAAACCAACTCTTCCTGCGTTCCCACTGAAGGGGAGGCAGGGGCGTGAGTTTGTTTTCCTTCTGAATCACAGGGTGAGCTCCTGGGTGTGGATAATTTCAGCTCAATCGCTAAGAAAGAAATCTCATTTGCTGTATGACTTGGGAATAATCTATTCAGGTCGTCTGACGAGGAGGAGTCAGAGAATCTTCCCATTTTATCTTTATCTATTTCTTTCAAGAGAGGGGAGTGTGCCACTCTCTTTTTATTCATTGATTGAGTAGAGGGGAGTTGCTCACTTAATTGACTTTTTGTTTGCGTCTGTGTCCTCCCTTGCATTTTCACTTACCTCTGTATTGTCTTCACCTGTTCCTTCAATTTGATTTTCCTCGCTCTGTTGTACTTCACTCCTTTGCTCCACCCCTTCATTACCTCTGTCATCTGGGGCATGTTCAAGATCACAACGGTGCGCAACGTTTTGCTACGGTTTCCGGGTTGAACGTCATTGTTTCCTGGAAACGGCGTGCACCGGTGTGCAACAGGGTTTGAGATGTGTTTTCTCTTGTTTGGTGGGCGTGTCAGAACTGCAGTCCAATCAGCAGCAACATGTATGTAAAGCACACGGTATTGAAGAGAACTCGCACAATGGAAGTAATTTACAAATGTGTTCGATACGCAACAACTAAGGATTTCAGAAGACACGTTTGTCGTAAGTATTATTGTAAAAATATAGGATATCAACATAATGATGTAGTTGTTTATATTTTTACCGTTTCATTGCAAGTGTGTGACATTTGGTATAGAAATAAACAATGCATGTAAAGTGCTTTTCCTAAAAATTAGAAAGAAAATACAGGGTATTAATAAAACATTATGAACAACAAGAATGTGAGGCTAAATAGATGTGTTATAGTCTTTATTAGGTAAGATGTGCTTCCATTTCAGTTTCCACAAATCCCTTCACTCGATTGGGATGTTCTCTTGTGTTCTGGGCGGCAAGTGCAGTAACTGTAACATCGGGCATATTTTGTAGTATTAAACATATTTATACCGACTTCATCAGGCTCCGAAAATTCTTCACAAAGAACACAAAAAGCCTTCTCAGTTGCCGTAGTTGCAACTCTTGTGTCATCACAACAGTGCGTTCAACGCATCACCGTTTCTGTTTAAAAAACGTTCTGCAACGTTTTGTCGGCGCTGAACGCAGCCCTGTTCTCTCTTCACCACTCACCAGATTTGGCGGGAGATTTGAATTTTGCTCCACCCCCTCGTTATCCCTTTGTCTGCTTTCCTCAACCGCCATTTTGTGTGCTTTAACTTTGTTAGCAAAAGACTTTGGGCAGTCTCTGTAGAGATGAGAGGAATCTCCACAGAGGTTGCAACTTCTGCCATTGGGACACTCCTCAAAAGTGTGCCCAATTTCTCTGCATTTTCTGCAAAACACTTTTTCACACGCCTCTACCAGGTGCCCAAACTCTCCACACTTGAGGCACAGCTTGGGCATCCCCTGGTAGTGGATGTAGCCTCTGTTTTCACCAAGAACTATCATTGATGGCAGATGTCTTAGGCCCTGGTAGCCCTGGAGATCTTCCCACTGCTTGATGGGGATCCTCCAGGAGCAGTTCCAGATACCGTCCTCATCCACCACCTTCATAGCCGGGCTCTTTACAGTGGAAAATTTACCCAGCCATACACAAATGTCTTTTCCAGTCACAGTCTCATTGAACATCCTAACAATCACAAGCTTGTGTGTGTTGTCAGTCAGCTTCTCAACTTTAAACATGGAGAACTGGGTCTTTATATTCTCAAGTCTGTTCCAGAATTCTGATAGCAGTGCTGCGTTTCTAAAACTAACATCAAAGCCTTTGTTAAAAGGCAGGGATAAAATACAATTCAACGCTTTGTGGTGGCAATTTTAATGATATTCATTGATCTTTAGTTAAATATAGATGATTCAAAGAATGTCACATGTGTGTCTCTCACTTGTAGTGAGAGAAGATTCTGTTTATGTACCTGGGGAGGCAGAAGAGGGAGACACTCCAGAGAACAGACGAACAAGGACCTCTGACCTAGATGTCAGAAGGCCATTTGGTGCAGGGGAGCTTAGTGGGCCAACTAGTGACGTCTATGGAAAACTACTGGGAGGAAGGCTCTGGGGGGGAAGAATGCCTTGAAACTAAGATAAAAGCTAGTTCAGTCTGTCTGGGGGGGTGTCACTCTTCTGCACAGGGTAACAACTGTGTATTAGACTGCTCCTATTCTTGCAAGAATAAATACTTCTATTTTATATAATTTGACTCTGAGTGTCTCTTACGCAGTGATGTTTGTTTGAGATGAATTTTTGCCACAACAGATTGGTGTCAGAATAGTGGGATTCCTTGGAAGTGCCTTCTGGACCTGAGAGCGGACGGTGTTTGGCCACCTGGACTGAGCAGTTCCAGCTCTACCTCGTAAATTTCAGAGAGAGGGGCCGACCGCTATCAGGGCCAGGAGAAACTCCACTGGAATCAATTGAAAGAACCCGGTGGCAACAGAAGCATCTCTGGTAAGAGACAGTTCAATTTATTTTCTTTTGGGTAAGTTAATTAAATTCAGTTTAATTGGGGAGAAGAGTGAAATTGAACCATATTGGCTGAAGGCTGTTTCTGTGGTACGTAATCTGAGATTAATTGAGATCTATATAGATCAAGAAATTTCAAACAGATACGAGGGAAAATGATCTGAGATTAATTGAGGTCTGTAACAGAACAAGAAATTTCAAGCAGATAAATAATCTGGGATTAAGTGAGAACTGTGACAGATCAAGAGATTTCAAACAGATAGGTAACCTGAAAATTAGTTGTTCCACGACGGAGCAAATTGTTTTTTGGTGCTGAGGCTAATTAGGGGGAACCAGAACAGTTTTTGGTAAACCTTAATTAGGAGGGCACTAATAGTGCAACCCGACCGATTTGGGTTAAAAGAAAGAATCGGATTTGTTGGGGACGCCTAACAGATTAGAGAAAACGCGCGTTGAAGAGAAATCCACAGGTAACAGAAAACAGCCAGTATGGGAAAATCTCAGAGTAAGCATGCCAAATTTGATACACCGGTTTTCTGTAGAACTAGGAAAGTATGGGGGGAAATGTATGTTTTAGATATTGAAAAAACTGAGAAAATACCATGATTTCCCCAGGGAGGGAACACTGAGCACAAATAGACTAAGAGTGTGCGAGAATCAGGGGAACAGGGCAGCGGGACAAAAGGTTGTTGTGGCTGCGTTCAACATGTGTGTAAAAAATGTGAACAGATAATGGATTGTTGGCTTGAAGATAAAATGTCGAACTGCCAGGAGAAATAATGTTTTTTTTTACTTCTTCATCCAGTAAATGGATGCATGACATTAGATGTCTATAGAACTTAAATTTATATGACAAGGATTGAAGTAGCAAGAAGCAATAAGGCTGTCTGTGTGAAATAGAGGGAACTGTAAGTGAGACTTGGTGGAAGAGGGAAGTGAAAAAACAAAAAGGTTGGTTTGTGAGATATGTTTGTGTGGGGATTGTGCAAACAATCATGTACTGGTTAGATAATGAAGGAACTGGCATGTTTGAGAAAAGAAAGGAGAGGATAATGAAGGAACTGGCATGTAGGGAAAAGAAAGGAGAAATATAGTAGAAAACTATATGTGATGAAAATAGACATGGTCTGACAGAATTTATGGAAGTCAAATTAACTGTTTAAATGATATGAAAAGTTTTAGAATAAAATAAGGCATTGTATGATTGACAGGGATTAACATGATATGAAGAACGTTTTAAGCAGAATGGGGAACAATTCTAGATTTTGATAAAATAATGATTGAAATGATGATATATCTGCTTTATTTTATTAATGTTAAGAAAATAAGGGTATTGAAGCAAGTAGCTATAGATGTGCCTTAATTAGCTCAAATTATTTATAGGGAATTTTAATAATTAATCATGAAATATGATTAATATATTTGCATATTACAGTTATATTATCGAAATTGAAAACAGATCGATCGTATGTATGAATGGTAAATCATAACGAATTATAATTCCTCATTCATATATCAATGGTCTCATTACAGATCGATTATATGAGATAACTTTAAGGGAATTAATTAGTTATCAAACAATCGGTTTGTCCAGCAAACAGCCGTAAGATTAACTTACCAACTTCTCAACAAAGTTATCCCTTTTTATAAACTCCAAGAAATCTCAATGTTCCGGCCGTGAACATTAATTTTCTCGTGTTTATAAAATTTACGTTACTGATAAAGTAACAACTTGTAAAGCTTTGTAGCTATGAGATCATCATTTCATTGACTTGTAAATGAGCACTTCAGGATCAATCAAGAATATGGTTTTAATAATTTAAACTACGGATACAGAATTCTACATTTGAACACAGGATACATGTATGTACAGTTAAACAGTAAAACTAACGAGACAGACGAATAACAAACAGGAGTGAGAGAGAGAGAGAGGTTGCGAGAGAGAAAGATTGGGAGGGAGAGAGAGAGAGAGAGAGTAAGAAGATGAGAGATCTTCTGGTTTGGCAAAATTCATCACAGACAGAACCTTTTGAGACAACAAGAATCACAGATCTTAAACCTCGAAAGAATGGTAAACGGTTACTTGCACAGGTAAAGCTCTTTTGTGGTTGATGTGAAGAAGGCGTGTGTGTCTCTGTCCTCGCGTCATGCGTTCACGTGGTCTTTCAGAGCGGGCAAAGCGCGTTAGTTTGAATGGAGGCTTAAAGGTCTTTGGTTCTCCTGGTGTTGCTGAGGAAAACCGCGTCTTGCGTGTGTGTCCTTAGGAGCGGGTGCGTGCTTTCTCAGCTCTTCCGGGCGAGCGTGGTCGCTGCAGATTCAAAGAGTCTCCTTCAGGTTGAAGTTGCCGATTACGTTCATTTCACTGAAACTAAACGTAAGAAAAAGTCCGAAGACCAAAATAAAGAAAGATTAAAGAAAACGGAGAAAGTTCCCCAAGGAGCCATGGATCCTCTCACAGGAAAAAGTTATCGTGTGGCGTAGAAACTGCTGTGTCTCTTATGGAGAGGAGGGTTCACGCCTCCGTTTTGCGCGAATCACACATGACCGTCCGCGGATCTGGAGCGGACACAGTTCTCTTTGTCCTGTGGGGGATTCCCACTTGACTGACTCATGAGGAGATTGTATTTGAGCCGTTCGGCTCCTGAAATATGAAATGTGTAAAATAATGCACCTTACTTCATTCTGCTATCGGAATTCGGCTCCGTTAGATTGAGCGAATTACTGACATATCAGACACGTCACATGAAGATTATCGGAATATAGAGTTACATGCATATGCAGGATTCCACAGCAAACTAACACTTCACAATGCCCCGTAACGATTAAAGAGGAGAAAAGGAGAATTTCACCACTAGATGACTTCTTCCAATGGTCTCCATCCAATGAGTCGCGGACGATGTCTCCACAGCCAGGACCGCTTCCCCAATGTCACTGCATTACACCTCCACTCGTGGTCAACTGCAACTCGCACAAATCTGCACACGTGTTTACATTAATGAACAACACTGCAAAGTCTCGTCACTCACAAACTAGGGCGGAGACAGGGGGTCTGGTCCACTGCACCTCTCACAATCTCTTGGACTTCTTCCAATGGAGCGTGGGACATTCAACTTCCTCCAAAAAGACAAAATTACACTTCATGCAGCCTCATCACATCCTCCAAACAGATTTCTCATATCACAGTCCAAACATCAACAGCACTTATCCTCTCATCACGTCCTCCACCAGATTTCTCATTTCTCAATCCAAACATCAACAGCACTTATCTCTTATCCACCACAGTTCTCCTCCCCGCATCTCCACATCTCCAGATTCACCCGAATATCTCCCGCCGCTATTCCTCTCTCCTTCCTTCCCTTTGTTGAAGATGAAATGTCCTTTTATCCTTCCCAACTGACAACGCGTCCCAATCGCGATCGCAATCATCCTCTCCCGCACCTGTTTTGTATCAACTAATCATCCTCCGTCTCTGCTCGGAGTTTTCCGGAACTGGAGTCTTCCGGGTCCCACACCGGAAATCCCTCCCCTCGGAAACCCGGCCGTGATTAAAAGGTTCCGCCTGCCTCTGTCACCTCGGTGACAAATGCATGAACTAACTTTTCTGCATCGGAAACAGATAGCATGTTACGTTATTTAGCAATGTTTCTAAGATGGAAAAAGGCTGTTCTTGTAACATATGAAATATGATTTTCGAAAGACAAGTTCTGGTCTAGTATAACTCCCAGGTCTTTTACCGTAGAGGATAAAGTAACAGGACATCCTTCTATATTAAAGTTGTATTGTAAGTGGTTTTGTGGATAGTTTTTTGGACCAACAAGTAATACCTCCGTTTTATCTGGATTTAGTAGCAGGAAATTATGCGTCATCCAGCATTTTATATCTTTAAGACACTCTGTCAATTTTGATGAGTTAGTGTTTTCATCTGGCCGTGATGAAATATATAATTGAGTGTCATCAGCATAACAGTGGAAATTAATTCCATGTTTTCTTATAATATTACCAAGTGGCAGCATATATATTGAGAATAGCAGAGGGCCTAACACCGATCCTTGCGGCACTCCATAGTCTACTGACGTTATCTTCGATTTTTCCCCATTTAAACAAACAAAATGGTAACGGTCTGATAAATACGATCTGAACCAGCTTAATGCCTGTCCCTGAACACCAGTGTAGATTTGTAGTCGATCCAAGAGTATTTTATGATCGATAGTGTCAAACGCAGCACTAAGATCGAGTAGAACTAATATTGAGATACAGCCTTGGTCAGAAGCTAAAAGTAAATCATTTGTAATTTTAACTAGCGCAGTTTCTGTGCTATGATGCGGTCTGAATCCTGACTGAAATTTTTCATATATCTAATTTTCTTGCATGAAAGACAACATTTTAATATTAGCAACATTTCTGTTGATGAATTGGGCAGACGCTTGCGTGAACTTTCGTCTGCTGGGACTTTTGACACCTCTAAAGGACGAGTTCCCGCAATGTTTCAAGTGAATTCAGCGGTCCAAAACCGCCCAGCAAACAATGACAGAAAGGACATAAAGTGTTTTTTCTGTGGCTGTCGGGGACACACCCAACGTTTTTGTAGAAAAAGAGCGGAGAGATTTCAGCAATCGAATGAGAAACAGATGTTCAGGCGCTCTGATGGCTTCAGACCAAAACCCCCTCCTTTTCTTTCTCCCTCTGAGAAGCAGAGACCTGTTTATCCGACAGAGTGGAAACAGAAATGACGGTGTCAGCATGATGCTGAGACTTTTTCTGATAACTTTACATTAATTTCACTTCAGTTTCAGTTATCCGAACGAGTATTTCGTTACAGAATACAGAATACATGCCCAAAAATGTAATTTGTAACGTATTCCGTTACATTACTCAATCTAAGTATTGTTTTCTGAATACTTGGATTACTTCCACAAGTAATACATAATTTCCATTCAACTTTTTGCCTGAAACAAATAATAATAATTAAAAAGAGTTTAGCTTTTAACACCTTTTACATGACACAGTTTCTTTTCTTGGCCATTGGTTAAAAGAAAATAATTTTTTTTTACAGAAAAACACTTTTTCAGTAAAAAAAAAAGATTTCAGTGCTTCTGATGTTCTCTTGTATAAGCCTACTTTCCTTATGTGGGCTTCTAGGTCGCTATCAAAGCGGCAATCACTTGTTTAGCATTCATTTAACACTACATTCAGTTTCATCAATCTGAATGAATCAGTCGATTGAAACAAAAGGTGTGCATAAACATAATGAATGGCGACTGTAGAAAGCAAAAGCCGAATCCCCGACATTTTGGGTGATCTAGAAATGGGCGGCCGGACGCATTTATTTAGGTCCAAAAAGAAGACATGTCCGGGAAAAAGAGGACGTATGGTCACCCTAACGTTAATGTCAAATGGGGCTAGTCAGTCTTTCAACGGCTCGGGGGCTAGTAAATCAGCACATAGGAGAATGTGAAGTAAATGAAGTCGCACGTCAACTAAGCAGGTAGCTACCGGATATATAACTATAAAATAGCAAGGTGACTAGTAAAACTGCAGGAGACGACTAACGTTACTAAAAATAAAATAAAAAACGTACTTTAAGATGCTTCTTCAGGTTGGAGGTGGAGTCTTTGGACGCTGAAAGGAGGTTAGTTGCTGGCAAGCAGAGGTTGCACTGCACAGTTATATTTCGTCCCTCTCCCTTCTCTTTTTTTACCGTAAAATACTGTTTAAATTTCCAAGATATAAATGCATTCTTGCTCTGCTGTTGTTCCGGCTCCATCTCTAGCTCCCTCTGCACCTCTTCCAACTCCATTGACTGATCACGCACGCAAACCGCGCATTTTTTTCGTTTTCATATTGGGGCTTCTGGGAAATTTTGAGTTGCCTTAATTTATTTAGAGAGAGAATAAACTCGTGAAACAGAGAAGTATCGTCATGTAATCCATTGATTTCAACAATGTAACTGTATTCTAAATACCAACTATTTAAATTGTAACTGTAAAGGAATACAGTTACTCATAATTTGTATTCTGAATACGTAACGCTGGTACATGTATTCCGTTACTCCCCAACACTGCCGGTTACTTCTAATGATGTACCATCATTGTTCAAAATGCATGATTTTGCAATAATACCAAATTCTCTATTCTGCTTGTTAGGAAGAGATCTGATGCACAAGTTGGGTGTTAGACTTGAATTTGACTCTGACTCTTTGCAACTCATGTTTCCAGCAGCTTTTTCTCTTACGACCGACACAGGAAGTGCTCTCTTCGAGGATGTGTCTGCAACTGAGCTCGGACAGGAAGTAGCTGATGTCAACCCGAAATTGTGGGCGGCCCACAAGGATGACGTAGGACTCCTTGATATCCAACCTTATGTGGCCACTTTGACAACGAATAGGCCTGTGTTTCAAAAACAATATCCGCTTTCAAAGGAAAAAGAGGAGGGAGTTCGACCCCTCATTGATCAGTTTCTGGCTCAAAGCATTCTGGTTCGAACTCATTCACCTTACAACACACCAATTAATCCAATCAAGAAAGCAAATGGTTATTGGCGTTTAATGCAAGACCTGAGAAAAATTAATGATTTGATAAAGCCACTTGCTCCTATTGTACCTGATGTGCAAACCATTATTAATTCTATCCCTTTAGAACATGCATTCTATTCTGTCACTGATTTATGCTCCGCCTTTTTCAGTATTCCTGTTGACCAACAAACTCAGCCACTTTTTGCTTTCAATATTCTGGGTTCAATATAAGTTCAGTGATTGAGGTCAAATGATCGTGAAATAATGATTATGTTAAATCACAACCAACACCATCAGATCTCCTCAGTTCATTGTTCATCCGGCTGTTACAACTCATGTACAGCAACCAAACAAAATCTAAAGTTAATAAGTTAATGGTCAAGAGCCCAACTAAAACACACACTTATCTCCATAATGGTGACTTAAACATTCCGGTTTTCTCCTTCAGAGATTCTGCTTGTTAACATCAGGTGTCTTCAATAATGCTCAATCATCACTCAGTTATTCACTTAATTAACTCATTAGCTCAGAGTTTAATTGGGTCGCTTAAAATGACCAAATTCCATGATGTTGAAGTTACATGAACATATTATGTTTGTTAAACGAAACACAGTTATGTGGAACCGGTGGAACCTGTTTACATAAAAAAGTTAAAAAGTCCGCCGCAACAGCGATAGATTGAAGAGCGCGTCTGAGTGAAGACTGCACGCGCGCCGCCACAAGAGAACACTGTATCCATGACACTGATAGCAGTGGACACGAGCGCTTAGCTTGAGTTCAAAACCAAAACAATTTAACGCTAGATCTCTTATTTAAGAGCGGACTAAATGAATGCTCTGCTAGTTAACTGGAGATGTTTTATTTATTTGTTTCTAAAACTGGTGGGTACAAAATGACTCGTGACAAAATCACGAGTGCGTTTTTGTGCGTTACTATGTATTGATTGAATAAAGTAATCCGAACGCACCCCTGGCTCACACAGCTAGTGAGGAGGTGGGTTAATAAGTGCAGTGAAGTGAAGTGCAGGATAAACCTCTTGCTGTCTGTCGACGTGCAATAAATATAGAAAGTTATGTACAAACACCTGTCTGTTCTACTCATTTCAACTGACTTGTGAAAACTGCTAAAAAAAAATCAAAATTCTTTGACATAGCAACTTTTTTTTTAACAGTAACGCAAATAGTTACTTTCCCTGGTAACGAGTTACTTTTATTATAGAGTAATTCAGTTACTAACTCAGTTACTTTTTGGAACAAGTAGTGAGTAACTATAACTAATTACTTTTTTAAAGTAACGTTCCCAACACTGATGAGCACTGTGTCACTGTTCGTCCGACTGTTTTTACTGTACTTTACTTTATTTTTTATTCTAAACTGTTTTAATTATTCTTATTTGTTTTGATTATTTAAATGTTTTCTATATAAAGCACTTTGAATTAACATTGTGTATGAAATGTGCTATATAAATAAACTTGCCTTGCCTTGCCTGTATTCATTTGCTACTTCTTTGTCTTGTAACAGGGAGCAGTTTAGCTTCCACAGACCCTTCCCTACCGTCACACCCGGGGGGAGTGTAAGAGTGCATGACAGCATAGCGTGGTCAGAAAAGAAAACAGGGGAGATTCTAGCATCTCTCGTGGGCACTCTCTGGTAAAAACATAATCTATTCGAGAAGCTTTGGAGCCATAACTACTGAACCAAGTGTGGCCCTCCGCTTTTGGATGCATCATCTTAAAACAGTCCGTTAATCTAAAATCTTTTACTATGTCTTGCAGTAGATGAGTTGTTTTATCTGTTTTGAAATCTTCCCCGGCTCCTCTCCTATCTCCTTTTCCTAAAATGCGATTAAAATCCCCAGCTAAGACTAAGGGGTTTCTCCCTAAAAGGTGGGGTTGCATATCTTCTAAAAGGCTGTATCTGTCATTCTTTTCTGTGTTCCCATAAAGGTTTAGTACATTAAAATCTCTCCCTAAAAATGTCAAATTGGCTAAAAGGGCCCGCCCGTCTCTTAATATTGTGCTCCCCTTCACCAGTATTTGTGTGTTTTTAATCAGGATGTCTACTCCGTCTGCTTTGTTTTGGTTTGAACCACTCCATATATACCCCTTTTCCACCAAAGCATTTTGAGAGCCGGTACCTGCGCGCGAACCAGTTCTTTGTGTTTCGACAGCCAAAGAACCGGTTCTCGGCCAGGAAAACTGGTTCCAAAGTGGCACCAACTCTTTGCTGGACTAGAACCGTTCTTTTACCACGTCATGCTTACGTCGGGGGCTGGGGGCGGGTTTAGATGTGTTCTAAACATCTTTTCTGACCATAATATAGGATCGCAAAGCCAGGAGAAACATTTGCAGAAACACGATGCAGTCTGCCTTTGTAATTGTTATGCTTGAAGTTGGCGCAAGCGTTTCTATAAAAAAAATTAAAAAAAATTTATTGAAAACATTATAAGCAAAGAAGAAAACAGTCACAATATAGAACAAATAAATGGAAAGAAAAAAAAAAAAGACACAAGACAGGGGTACATAACTAATCAGAAAAGATTACATATCAAAGGAAAAGATTAAAAGACTTACATATTTCAATTGTTTTTAAAGCCTTCTTGGTACACGAGTTAGAGATAATCCCAAAGTAATGTTGTACATGCAAGCGTTTCTAGCTAAGACGTATGGCGACGTAACGATGTCGTTCGCTGGGCGCTCTAGTCAGTGGAAAAACAAACAGGTTCTGAAAAGGTTCGCAAGTTGAACCAACTCCGAACCAACTTTGAACCAGCACCAGTTCCGAACCAGTTCTTTTTTGGTGGAAAAGGGGTAATAGAGGGTCCTTGCGGCCATTTATCCTCCCACTTCTCGTAATTCTTTTAAAAAGGGTAAGGCGCATTCCTGTAATAAAAACACATCAGAGGGTTGTGTACTTAAAAAGTTTAAGACCGTTTGTGCTCTCGTTTGTGACCTCACACTTCTCACGTTTAGGGTTGAGATGGTGATGGTCGTGAGCATTAAAATGAGTATAAAAGAAGACAGATACAACATTTTAAAATTTTAAAACCATACTATCCATTAACCCTCTGGGGACCAGAAACGCGTCGGCGCGTTTTGCTCGTTTTTTTTCACATAGCAAAAAAATAGACTTAAAGTACTACCATAATTTCTGTTCATATAGAGTTAAGAAATATGAGAAAATAATCTGTTAAATGTCTACTTTTTTATGTGCCCACATACAATCGAAATAAAATATTGTGCTTTTGTAAAATAAAGAAAATAAACAGGGTGTGCGTTCTGCCTCTCCGTCACCGTGAACTTTTTTTCTGGAGCACGTCTCTAATCTTCAACACAACTCAGCTAATACTATTCACCCAGCCATAAGCAATATATCTTTTAAATCATTTGAGTTTGTACTTTTAAATGATCCGATTCAAAACTAAAATAAATATTCTCCGTTAATAAACGGAGAGAGAGACGTGTCTCTCGTAAAAAGAGAGACGTGTCAGCCGTTCTAATTATCTTTCTCTCAGCTCATTATCTCTGGTAATGTGACACGCCCACGGAGAGCACGCGCTATTCAAACGCAAATATGTGAAGCAACA
Organism: Rhinichthys klamathensis goyatoka; assembly: GCF_029890125.1. NCBI lineage: Eukaryota > Metazoa > Chordata > Actinopteri > Cypriniformes > Leuciscidae > Rhinichthys > Rhinichthys klamathensis. The sequence goes on from NW_026606825.1 coordinate 688,718, forward strand.
CATTGAGACGCGTTAACGCCCATAAACTCTGAAAACACTATATTTTTTAGTCAGATTAATCTACTGTCGTCTTGCGCGGCTATATGAGGAACAATCCTGGGACATTTACCACAGAACAAGTGCTGGTTTATTTTCACTTCGAGGAGGAGCAACAGATTCAGCTGAGAAGTAAGTGTTTTATGCAAGTGCTTTGTTCTAATCGCGATATAGAATAACGTTAGTGTCTGTAAACGGAAAAATAGCATACTGTTTAAATGTGAATCATGTTTGTGTGTGTGTGTGTGTGCGTGTGTGTGTGAATGAATTAATGAATGAATGAATGAATGAACGCACAGATACACACTGTTACAGACTAAATAAAATACAACATTTTGACTAGTTTTGGATAAAGTTTTTACTCTAAAATAGACATCAAATAAGCGTTTGTTAGGAGTTTCTGCTCATATGTTAAATATATAGTATGTTTTGTCAATAAACTAATCAACTAAGATGTTAAAGTGTTTGTTCCAATGCAAGCTATATCAAAATAATGAATCCTCAACTTTGAAATATGTATGATCAAACTAAGACATTTATGGAAAAAGACAATGTTCTTTTCAAGATGTTTCTAACTCTAACTTTGAACTGAAATAAAACCATGTCTATATGGTGAAGGGTGTGTGATAGAAGTGTCCAGACGTATGCACCCTGTATTTTAAAGAACATTTAATTATTTGCGATACATTATTCATTCACAAAGAATTCAAGGACATTATTCATGGCCCTAACGGTTGGAGTTTTCCTCATTTTTTAAAATTAAGGCATTAAGATTTTTTATTCCTCTTTTTAGTCAACTTTATCATGGGTGTGTTCACTTATTCTAAGCAGTGTGTGTGTGTGTGTGTGTGTGTGTGTGTGTGGTGTGTGTTGTAAATAAATCCAAACAATCTAAAAGCCATTCTTTTTTAAATCTCCTCATTCTTTGTGCAAGGCTCCTGATAATGATATGGCCTGATAGCACCTAATAGGGCCATTATGGGAGGGTCTTTGTCTTTCTCAGGTGTGGAATGCCACACATATTAATGAGAGATCACGCCTCCTCGCATAAAGCTTTTTTCAAACAAAACACGTCATTAAAAATGTAAAAGACTTTATTGACTTATCTGAATGAGTAGTCAGGATGATTCTCACATAGTTTTGGAGCAAATATTGTAGACTATGTGATACAATTTTCAAAAGTCTTGTGAAGAAATAATCAATATGTGTTTTGTGGTCTTATTTCAGCAACTTTCTTTTTTTTTTTTTAATAACCATGCATAAATAATATTCTCTCTAAAATACAAACATGTACATACATGTTGCTCACATATCATGGTAGCCCTGTTTGTGCTATATAGAGTGAATTTACACCTTTGCCATTAACATGTTTATAAATAACTGAAAAAAGCACAAATGTCAGTGCATGTCAAAACATCCCAAGGGCCCCAAAAACACCCTGGTCCCCAGAGGGTTAAAAAACAAATGTTCTTGTAAAACCAACTCTTCCTGCGTTCCCACTGAAGGGGAGGCAGGGGCGTGAGTTTGTTTTCCTTCTGAATCACAGGGTGAGCTCCTGGGTGTGGATAATTTCAGCTCAATCGCTAAGAAAGAAATCTCATTTGCTGTATGACTTGGGAATAATCTATTCAGGTCGTCTGACGAGGAGGAGTCAGAGAATCTTCCCATTTTATCTTTATCTATTTCTTTCAAGAGAGGGGAGTGTGCCACTCTCTTTTTATTCATTGATTGAGTAGAGGGGAGTTGCTCACTTAATTGACTTTTTGTTTGCGTCTGTGTCCTCCCTTGCATTTTCACTTACCTCTGTATTGTCTTCACCTGTTCCTTCAATTTGATTTTCCTCGCTCTGTTGTACTTCACTCCTTTGCTCCACCCCTTCATTACCTCTGTCATCTGGGGCATGTTCAAGATCACAACGGTGCGCAACGTTTTGCTACGGTTTCCGGGTTGAACGTCATTGTTTCCTGGAAACGGCGTGCACCGGTGTGCAACAGGGTTTGAGATGTGTTTTCTCTTGTTTGGTGGGCGTGTCAGAACTGCAGTCCAATCAGCAGCAACATGTATGTAAAGCACACGGTATTGAAGAGAACTCGCACAATGGAAGTAATTTACAAATGTGTTCGATACGCAACAACTAAGGATTTCAGAAGACACGTTTGTCGTAAGTATTATTGTAAAAATATAGGATATCAACATAATGATGTAGTTGTTTATATTTTTACCGTTTCATTGCAAGTGTGTGACATTTGGTATAGAAATAAACAATGCATGTAAAGTGCTTTTCCTAAAAATTAGAAAGAAAATACAGGGTATTAATAAAACATTATGAACAACAAGAATGTGAGGCTAAATAGATGTGTTATAGTCTTTATTAGGTAAGATGTGCTTCCATTTCAGTTTCCACAAATCCCTTCACTCGATTGGGATGTTCTCTTGTGTTCTGGGCGGCAAGTGCAGTAACTGTAACATCGGGCATATTTTGTAGTATTAAACATATTTATACCGACTTCATCAGGCTCCGAAAATTCTTCACAAAGAACACAAAAAGCCTTCTCAGTTGCCGTAGTTGCAACTCTTGTGTCATCACAACAGTGCGTTCAACGCATCACCGTTTCTGTTTAAAAAACGTTCTGCAACGTTTTGTCGGCGCTGAACGCAGCCCTGTTCTCTCTTCACCACTCACCAGATTTGGCGGGAGATTTGAATTTTGCTCCACCCCCTCGTTATCCCTTTGTCTGCTTTCCTCAACCGCCATTTTGTGTGCTTTAACTTTGTTAGCAAAAGACTTTGGGCAGTCTCTGTAGAGATGAGAGGAATCTCCACAGAGGTTGCAACTTCTGCCATTGGGACACTCCTCAAAAGTGTGCCCAATTTCTCTGCATTTTCTGCAAAACACTTTTTCACACGCCTCTACCAGGTGCCCAAACTCTCCACACTTGAGGCACAGCTTGGGCATCCCCTGGTAGTGGATGTAGCCTCTGTTTTCACCAAGAACTATCATTGATGGCAGATGTCTTAGGCCCTGGTAGCCCTGGAGATCTTCCCACTGCTTGATGGGGATCCTCCAGGAGCAGTTCCAGATACCGTCCTCATCCACCACCTTCATAGCCGGGCTCTTTACAGTGGAAAATTTACCCAGCCATACACAAATGTCTTTTCCAGTCACAGTCTCATTGAACATCCTAACAATCACAAGCTTGTGTGTGTTGTCAGTCAGCTTCTCAACTTTAAACATGGAGAACTGGGTCTTTATATTCTCAAGTCTGTTCCAGAATTCTGATAGCAGTGCTGCGTTTCTAAAACTAACATCAAAGCCTTTGTTAAAAGGCAGGGATAAAATACAATTCAACGCTTTGTGGTGGCAATTTTAATGATATTCATTGATCTTTAGTTAAATATAGATGATTCAAAGAATGTCACATGTGTGTCTCTCACTTGTAGTGAGAGAAGATTCTGTTTATGTACCTGGGGAGGCAGAAGAGGGAGACACTCCAGAGAACAGACGAACAAGGACCTCTGACCTAGATGTCAGAAGGCCATTTGGTGCAGGGGAGCTTAGTGGGCCAACTAGTGACGTCTATGGAAAACTACTGGGAGGAAGGCTCTGGGGGGGAAGAATGCCTTGAAACTAAGATAAAAGCTAGTTCAGTCTGTCTGGGGGGGTGTCACTCTTCTGCACAGGGTAACAACTGTGTATTAGACTGCTCCTATTCTTGCAAGAATAAATACTTCTATTTTATATAATTTGACTCTGAGTGTCTCTTACGCAGTGATGTTTGTTTGAGATGAATTTTTGCCACAACAGATTGGTGTCAGAATAGTGGGATTCCTTGGAAGTGCCTTCTGGACCTGAGAGCGGACGGTGTTTGGCCACCTGGACTGAGCAGTTCCAGCTCTACCTCGTAAATTTCAGAGAGAGGGGCCGACCGCTATCAGGGCCAGGAGAAACTCCACTGGAATCAATTGAAAGAACCCGGTGGCAACAGAAGCATCTCTGGTAAGAGACAGTTCAATTTATTTTCTTTTGGGTAAGTTAATTAAATTCAGTTTAATTGGGGAGAAGAGTGAAATTGAACCATATTGGCTGAAGGCTGTTTCTGTGGTACGTAATCTGAGATTAATTGAGATCTATATAGATCAAGAAATTTCAAACAGATACGAGGGAAAATGATCTGAGATTAATTGAGGTCTGTAACAGAACAAGAAATTTCAAGCAGATAAATAATCTGGGATTAAGTGAGAACTGTGACAGATCAAGAGATTTCAAACAGATAGGTAACCTGAAAATTAGTTGTTCCACGACGGAGCAAATTGTTTTTTGGTGCTGAGGCTAATTAGGGGGAACCAGAACAGTTTTTGGTAAACCTTAATTAGGAGGGCACTAATAGTGCAACCCGACCGATTTGGGTTAAAAGAAAGAATCGGATTTGTTGGGGACGCCTAACAGATTAGAGAAAACGCGCGTTGAAGAGAAATCCACAGGTAACAGAAAACAGCCAGTATGGGAAAATCTCAGAGTAAGCATGCCAAATTTGATACACCGGTTTTCTGTAGAACTAGGAAAGTATGGGGGGAAATGTATGTTTTAGATATTGAAAAAACTGAGAAAATACCATGATTTCCCCAGGGAGGGAACACTGAGCACAAATAGACTAAGAGTGTGCGAGAATCAGGGGAACAGGGCAGCGGGACAAAAGGTTGTTGTGGCTGCGTTCAACATGTGTGTAAAAAATGTGAACAGATAATGGATTGTTGGCTTGAAGATAAAATGTCGAACTGCCAGGAGAAATAATGTTTTTTTTTACTTCTTCATCCAGTAAATGGATGCATGACATTAGATGTCTATAGAACTTAAATTTATATGACAAGGATTGAAGTAGCAAGAAGCAATAAGGCTGTCTGTGTGAAATAGAGGGAACTGTAAGTGAGACTTGGTGGAAGAGGGAAGTGAAAAAACAAAAAGGTTGGTTTGTGAGATATGTTTGTGTGGGGATTGTGCAAACAATCGTGTACTGGTTAGATAATGAAGGAACTGGCATGTTTGAGAAAAGAAAGGAGAGGATAATGAAGGAACTGGCATGTAGGGAAAAGAAAGGAGAAATATAGTAGAAAACTATATGTGATGAAAATAGACATGGTCTGACAGAATTTATGGAAGTCAAATTAACTGTTTAAATGATATGAAAAGTTTTAGAATAAAATAAGGCATTGTATGATTGACAGGGATTAACATGATATGAAGAACGTTTTAAGCAGAATGGGGAACAATTCTAGATTTTGATAAAATAATGATTGAAATGATGATATATCTGCTTTATTTTATTAATGTTAAGAAAATAAGGGTATTGAAGCAAGTAGCTATAGATGTGCCTTAATTAGCTCAAATTATTTATAGGGAATTTTAATAATTAATCATGAAATATGATTAATATATTTGCATATTACAGTTATATTATCGAAATTGAAAACAGATCGATCGTATGTATGAATGGTAAATCATAACGAATTATAATTCCTCATTCATATATCAATGGTCTCATTACAGATCGATTATATGAGATAACTTTAAGGGAATTAATTAGTTATCAAACATTCGGTTTGTCCAGCAAACAGCCGTAAGATTAACTTACCAACTTCTCAACAAAGTTATCCCTTTTTATAAACTCCAAGAAATCTCAATGTTCCGGCCGTGAACATTAATTTTCTCGTGTTTATAAAATTTACGTTACTGATAAAGTAACAACTTGTAAAGCTTTGTAGCTATGAGATCATCATTTCATTGACTTGTAAATGAGCACTTCAGGATCAATCAAGAATATGGTTTTAATAATTTAAACTACGGATACAGAATTCTACATTTGAACACAGGATACATGTATGTACAGTTAAACAGTAAAACTAACGAGACAGACGAATAACAAACAGGAGTGAGAGAGAGAGAGAGGTTGCGAGAGAGAAAGATTGGGAGGGAGAGAGAGAGAGAGAGAGTAAGAAGATGAGAGATCTTCTGGTTTGGCAAAATTCATCACAGACAGAACCTTTTGAGACAACAAGAATCACAGATCTTAAACCTCGAAAGAATGGTAAACGGTTACTTGCACAGGTAAAGCTCTTTTGTGGTTGATGTGAAGAAGGCGTGTGTGTCTCTGTCCTCGCGTCATGCGTTCACGTGGTCTTTCAGAGCGGGCAAAGCGCGTTAGTTTGAATGGAGGCTTAAAGGTCTTTGGTTCTCCTGGTGTTGCTGAGGAAAACCGCGTCTTGCGTGTGTGTCCTTAGGAGCGGGTGCGTGCTTTCTCAGCTCTTCCGGGCGAGCGTGGTCGCTGCAGATTCAAAGAGTCTCCTTCAGGTTGAAGTTGCCGATTACGTTCATTTCACTGAAACTAAACGTAAGAAAAAGTCCGAAGACCAAAATAAAGAAAGATTAAAGAAAACGGAGAAAGTTCCCCAAGGAGCCATGGATCCTCTCACAGGAAAAAGTTATCGTGTGGCGTAGAAACTGCTGTGTCTCTTATGGAGAGGAGGGTTCACGCCTCCGTTTTGCGCGAATCACACATGACCGTCCGCGGATCTGGAGCGGACACAGTTCTCTTTGTCCTGTGGGGGATTCCCACTTGACTGACTCATGAGGAGATTGTATTTGAGCCGTTCGGCTCCTGAAATATGAAATGTGTAAAATAATGCACCTTACTTCATTCTGCTATCGGAATTCGGCTCCGTTAGATTGAGCGAATTACTGACATATCAGACACGTCACATGAAGATTATCGGAATATAGAGTTACATGCATATGCAGAATTACAAGCATCTTTAAAGTTTGCTTAGCACACAATAAAATTGTCAGTACTTCCAGTATGGCATGTGACGACATCTAAGCACAAAAATGAATACATTTAAAACATGTAGAGGTACTTTTCTCTGAAAAGTTCCATGGCTGGTGTTTGTGTGTTAATGTGTTGGAACATTCTTTTGATGAACTCTTAGACTTCAGAGCTATACACTAGCAAACCACACTTCTATTATAAAGCAAAGCTAATAAGATATGCATGCGTACAGGAAGGTTGGATACAATTTCTGTGTTATATACATTTATATACACATTATAGGACATTTGTGTGTGTGTGTGCATTAATGTGTGATTGTCCTTCAGCGTTCAGGCAGCTTTGTGGACTCTTTGTGTGGGGGGGGGGGGGGGGGTCAGGATGCGTGTCCCGTGAGACGGCGAGGTTTGAATGGTTGACCATTTGTTGAAGACAACGCTGGCTTGTTCCAAATGTGTCATGTGCTAGCCATAGTGGCACCAATCTGGTCAACATGCCCGAAGGGGGTCGTATACAGAATGCCCCTTTGTTTACTCACGAAGAACTGACCTTTGTTTGCAAATCGGGATTCGCTAATTTAGATACATCTGTCCGGATACCCTGTCAGAGTCGCTACAGTCCCCCTTTTCGTCGGATGACGTCCCTGTTGTGGACATCATCGGACGACATCACGATGGCAGGATGACAGGCGAATCAGGATGGGCTTGTAGCAGGTGGGCCAGGATGGTAAGGCAGCAGGTGGAGCTTAGAGCTGAGGGCTCAGCTCGATGGGGTTCGGCGTGGTCTCTGACTTGGCACCCCCCATCTTTCCGGGGATTCTGTCTGAGACCTTCAGGCACGGCTTTCGTGAGCTTGGCTGAAGATGTTTGCATCTCGTTGAGTCTCCTTTGCAGAGTGGAGGCCAAACCTAGTGTCAGAGTGTGGCCGATTACCGTAGAGATGCACCGCGCAGTGTCGGCTGCGGTCCAGGCTTGGACAACAGGTGCGGTAGTCAAGACTGGCAGTCGAGACAAAACTTGGAGGGCTGTGTCGATAGGAGCAATGTCAATTCACTGGGACCCCCTTTTTCAAACCACAATTCCCGTTCTGGAGTTAGGGTGACTGTGTGGTTCCTGAAGGAGGATGGGGCTTCCAGTGCTAACCTGTACTCTCTGCTTGGAAGATGGAACAATGTCAGGTCATCCAGGTGGAGGATGGCACCTTTCGGTACTTGAAACCACACGCTCTGATTAAACAAGGTGACACGGGTGGCCGTGTCATGTTGGTTGTAAGTGAGAGTAGCTGTTCGCACGGGAGTGTTGACGAGCCATCTGTCACCTACAGTCTCTGCTTGTATCCCGGTGACTTGCGTGCGAGGCTTGGCTTCTGCAAGGCAGCGTGTGTCGCTGATCATGGGTTGCAAACCGCAGTGTTGTCTTTGAGGAAGGGTTTGCTAGGGCAGAGATAGTGAATGTCTTTGGTCGTGGGCTGCACATGTGGGGCCAGGTGCAGCGGTGTGTCGCTGGTCATGTGGTAGGCCACCCCGTCCGGGGCTGTGACCAGCGGAGTTTGAGCAAAGTCTTTCTGGAAGACAGTAAACAGCTGTTTCATGGATTTTACTGTCTGGTTGAGAATGTTGAGAATTACCACAGTTCCCATCAATGTCTTTCCGATGGTCTGCAGGGATGCACTCTGTGTTGTGAGTTGCAGTCTTAGCTGTGGGACCTCAGTCCGAATTTCAGTCACATGGTTCACTGCGTTGGCACTGGGCATACCAATGCTTAACAGAGTTCTGACAGCAGCGGCGGCTCCGAGCAAAGCTCCCAGGAACCGTTTGAAACGGTAGTTGTGTCCACCTAAGTCCGCTTGTGTGACAGTCATTTTATCAAGTTGGTTGAGCATGTGCTCGGCATTGGCCTTGGCGTGAGCGAGGGAGTCCTCTGTCCATCGGGCACGGGTCCAGCTGTACAGCTGGGCTGCTGTGCTGGGGTGAGGTGCTCTGTAGACGTTGGGGGGGTTGCGTCGAACACACACTTTCTGGGTGTGGTTCCTGCAGTTGGTGATCAGGAGTTGTTGTCCTCTCCGGACGATGCCTGCTGTCGGACCTGGTGAGATGTCCGATTGCGGCTGTCCTCTGGTTGGCTGGAGGCACAGGCATCGCGAACCACAGCAGCATCCTGGTAAAAGTGAAAGGGAGAGAGACAGAGAAAGGGAGGAAAAATTTCAGCGAGTGTCGTCCTTGGTTGGCTAGGACAGTCTTTTCGCTTTGAGTACGCCGGTATGCCACTTGCTTCGGTGTCTTGCAAGTGTCTCTGGTGCTGAGCTGTGCAGCACGTGGTGCGTCCAGGGCGTACATTGGCATGACCCCCCTTTTGCACTGTGGCATCACAAGTTTTGGCGCAGTGATGGCATCAGTTGCAGAACGCTGAATGTTGTCCTGTGCACGCAGCATGTGCTTGTTGACGTAGGTTGACAGGGGCACTAGTTGTCGCTGGGTGCAGACGGCGTTCGTGGGTGGTTGGAGGGGTATGAGAGGTGGTTTCTCATAGTGTCCATTGTTTTGTCATAGTCTTTGGTAGCTAGAAGGTTAACCCTTGTGTTCTGTTCGATTTCTGTGTACTCCCCTTATGGACCGGGTCAAATTGACCCTAATTGGATTCAATACAATTCCTCAAAAATCACACTATGAAAAACAACAAATATTTAGATACAAACTGTAAACCTTTAATATCAACATTTGTCAAACATTACAAAAACATTATATCTGAAAATATGATTTATGAAAATGTTTTTAAAACATTTTTAAAACAGTTTTGTTTTGACAAAATTGGAAAATAAACAGTATACTGATTTTTTTGCATATATTTTATTTTTCCTTTTTTTTTATTTTTCCTTTTTTTTACATTTGATGCTTTGAACATCGTAACTGAACAAAAAAAAAATGCTGTATAATGAAAACTTTTCATTTTCCTAAGTTAACTTTCCCTAGTTTCCAAAGACCTATTTTCCTAGTTTCATTATTCACTCACTGGGAAGTGAGAAACCAAACATAACAAAAACATACATCAAATAAATGTTTTTTATTTATTTTTTGGCTCTGTGAAGCTGCCTTTGAAAGTCCTACATAAAAGTTTTGGTTAAAAGCTAGGTATTTTAGATATTTTGAATATTGAAATGAGAGCTTATTTTACTCTGTGTCTGACAAAGATTTTCATCTGTAATTTGCAAATAATTCTAAACACTGTGATTTTAGCTTTTTCAAGTGTGTTTGGTTAGGGTTAGATCACTTTTAGATGCACTTGCACGTTAGAACTGGAGTTGAAGTGCCCTGACATACAGAAAATAAATGTTTTTATTTTGTGTCTGTACAGTTGCTTTTGAATGGCTGTCTATGAGGGTCAAATTGACCCGCGAACATCACGAACGTAACAGTAATTTTGTTTGTATATGTCAAAACACATCAGCATGTTGAAACTTTGCATGCATGTTCATCATGATAAATGAGAAAAAGTCACAAAATATCAAGAAAAAAAACAAAGGTAAACCAGTATTTCCAACAACTTGAAAATCGAAACGGGTCAAATTGACCCGCAACATAACACAAGGGTTAAGGTCAGGTGGAGCAGGGGCTCTGTGACATTTGGTCATACTTGTGGTGAGAGACTAATGCATGACCCTAAAAGTTCAGAACCACGGTTTAATGGGTTCGCTAGATATGTAGCATAAAGTTAGGTGTTTCATGTGTATCTAGCTAGTGATGTGTATCTAGCTAGTGATGTTTCTCTTGTATCTTTATCATCTTAGCTGTGGATGTTAGGAGGCTAAGACTTATGTGGTTCCGGGAGTATTTCCTGGAAAGGGCATAGCCGAGATGAAATAAATGACTTAAGATGGTTCGTATGACTAAATTATTTCTCTGGACTTAAGTAGTGGTTCACTACGGCTTGACGAAGTGAATGATGGGGAGAAAAAGGACAGCTTTTCTATTCAAATTAAGCCTATTATCAATCCTTTGGACTATAGTTGTGCCCTAGTAAATTGTTGAAATTACTTGTGTTGCAGGGTCACAAAAATGAGTGCACTTGTTGAAAGTAAACACAATCACAAATAAAGGTGTCTCTGTTTCCTTTCTGGGCCCCAATGGGAAATGGAACCACATTCGAACAAGAGAGGAAATTAAATTAAATCATATAGATGACCAAATAGACTGGGGAATAGCTGACTGCTATTATTATCAAAGTGGAAAAAGTAAATAAATAAATAAATAATGAAAACAAAAATTGAAAAGAATAAATAAACATAAAGTAAGTAATCAAAACAGCGGTAATGATCTGAATGTGATAATAATCAGTAGCACTAGTGACTAAACTTTGGATTTGCCCAGACCAACACTCCACAGTGGGTTACAGCGGTTGCGTGTTCAAGGCCACACTCTGTGTGTCCCTCCAAATGTTAAGTCAACATGCTGATGGAAATTCTCATTACTATACGAATTCTTCTCTAGCTGCACAGTTAACATGTAGTTAAACTTAAGTTTAATTGACAGGGCATCTGCAAATTTAGCTTACAGCGCTCAGCCAGGACTATGGTTAATTAGTGAAGGTGAAAGTTTAGCTGAGAAGAATTGAAAGTAAGGAAAGTGAGGAATTACAAACCCTAACTGGGGTAAAAGAAAGTATTCTAGAATACTTTGAATTGTGTAAACAAAAGCTGCAATTAAGGCTTCCAGTGAATGATGCTAACTGCTAACTGTAGAAGTTATTAATTAGCTTAGCCTAAGCTGGGTGAATGCTAGGGTAGGTTAGCCTAGCCATGTAGGCTGGTTTGTTTACAACGTGACATCACAAGTTAGCACTTCCTGTGACCAGTTGTTGTCATGGGAACCAGAGCATGTCAGAACAATTCAACAGTATCTGCAGAGTGTCTGCACATTTTACTGAGTTATGCATGTTTAAACGGGTTAAAAGGGGACTCCTATACTTTAAGTCTTTCAAGGACTTGGTGTTACATTCAGTAAAATGCAAATGTGTTTTGGCATTTGTTACTTTTACTCATGGAACTCTTCTCTTTACTTTAAACAACTTATTCTATTTGTTTACAGAGTAAGAAACTAGATTAGCTGTAAGTCAAAGCTTGTCTAAGCCTATATAGTTACGTCCCTCTTATGCATAAAAGCAGACTTTTCAGCTAGTGAACAGTTTTGACCGCTAGGTATCACTCTGCTTGTAGATGCAGCAAAAATTTAGGTTTTGGTGAGCACACACACAAAAGGTTTTGATTATCTTAGTAGATGTGAATTAAGCAGCATCGACTGATGACTGGTTTCTTACATGTCATAACCTATTACTCAAAACAAAAACAAAAAAAATTGCATGTTGGTTCTTTTCAGATGTTATACTTCGAGAGTAACAAAATAGAGTAAAAACAAAAATAAGAGATAGGATGAAACCAGAAATGAAGAGGAAGAAAGGAGTGTTTTACCTATTTAAGTTTAGCTAGGAGACATACGTAGACTGGTGTTCCTTATGGGTAAGCTGCTGTTTTAGACTAAACTGGCAGGGACACCTCAAACATCAAGGTCAACAGAAGAAGAAACCACGGGAAGTGTTTGCAGTTCTGTCTGGGGCGTACTGTGCATTTGTGTTATCCGTACTTCATGTACTTAGCTTGGTGCTAAGGAGTGAGGAGGGGTAAAACACAAACAGGAAGTAGAATATTACTGATCTGTGTAACTCGCTAAGGAAACAACAGTCGCTAGATATCGTAATCCTATAGAGAGAAAGAAGATGAGGATAGTGACTAGTGATAGTGACTTTATCTACAATAAAGTAAAGGTAAAGTTAGGACGTCCTTATAGCTCTAGGAGACTAAAGGGAGAGCGTATCAGGCAATGTAATTAAATTTCAAATCTAGTTAAGCTTTATTGAGCTGAATAAGGATTCAGGCTGAAACCTGAAGTAAATAAATTGAAATAAAATCTAAATAAAAGGGTAAACATCGAGTGTTCTCATAGCTCTAGTAACTAGAATGGAAATCGACTAAGCAAGTTGATTTAATTAAATCCCAAATTTAATTTAATTCAACTGAACTGAGTGGGAATGTTCAGGCTCAACAGGTGTAAACACTCACAAATAAAATAGGGGTCGCCTTAAGTCAAAATAAAATAAATAACAAATGAAAACAAAAGTATCTGGGTTTCAATTTGAAAGTGAAAGTGAAAGTGAAACCAAGAGGGAGGGGGTCAAGAGGTGGTTAAGCAAAGTCTTTATTGTGTCAGAAGCCCGCATCCGCTATTTTGGTTGTTGTAAACAGCGGAGCCAGCGGAAGTGGCTCTGAGGTAGGCAGTTTAGTTCGTAAAGTTGCCAAGCAGTGTTTATTCACCTCAACCTTGAGGGTTGAAAGTGGCCTCAGCTCGTTTAATGCGCCAGGTTTGGCAAGGGCATGTGTTTGATCATATAGCTGCAGGTCAGTCATGACCTTTGGGCAGCAGGTGTCAAAGTCTTTTAGTGAGCTGTAAGGTGCAGGGTAGCACAGTTGAACCTTGACCTGGTGTTGAGTCTGTGTCTTTTCATGGCTGGCTGTGGGAGTTCCTGTGATCTCTGTTGCCTGCCAGTCTGGCTCTGGTGACCTGTGTGACTGGAGGGGGTCAGGTTCTCGCACTTGAGCCCAAACTTGCAGTTGTTTGAAGCCTATTAAAGGCTCAAATCGATCTAGCAGCTCTTTGCCAATTCGAAGTGAAAAAGTGTTCATCTGTGAGATGAGCACGTGATGGGCTAGACTCGAAGGACCAATTGTCAGGTGGATGTGAGCTACCTGTTCTAGCCAGATGTTGTTCTGGCTGTACGACTGCACGTTCAGCTCACACGTTTGAGATGTAAGAGTTCGATCTTGTCTCTTAGCTTTGAGTCTTTCAAAAAGTTCAGCTGATATCAAAATGAGGTCTGAGCCTGTGTCTAGCAGGGCTTTAATGCTGAAATCATTGTCTATCGTGATGGCTAGGTAGAGCTTTCGGGCCCCCCCCCCCCCCTGTGTTGATCGATGGGCGGTTAGGGCCGGTCTTGTGTGGGTCGCTGCGGAGGCAGGTAGCCAAAACAGCATTTCTTGGTCTTTCGGGACTTTGGTCCCCGTTGTGTGACACTGTGCTATCATGCTCAGGCTGTGCAGCGGTCAGCTGTGGTGGCTGGGTGATGCTGTCACTTTGTGGTGTGACAGCTGGCTCTGTGGCCTGGGGCCAACGAGCAGTGTTCAGGGTGCTTAGACACAGGATGTCGGGCTCGTACCTCTTGTTTCTCTTGTGAGATCTCCCGTGAAGAAGCTCTTTCAGCACCTTCAGGATCTCTGCCGTCTCTGACGTGGCTGGGTGTTGCGGGGCGCCCTCTATGGGCAGCTCTGAGTAGTGTTCAGAGACAGAGTAGGTTGTTGGGTTTTTCAAAGTCTTTTCGGACACAGTCTTTTGCTTAACGTGAGCTTTGTGGGCCAAGTGTCGTAGCTGTTGGTTAGACATGCTACGGGTACAGGCCAGGACACCTAGGTGATGACTCACCGTGGGATGCAGATTTCGGAGACACAGAGTTCTGAAGTTGAAATCTTCTTCCGTACCTGGGTGATTTTGGGCTCCGAAATAGGCTTGTCGGAGTCGGTTGTTGAAGGTCTGTGGGGTTTCAAGTCGGGCCTGCTTGAGGTCCATGGCGGTGAATAACCCTTGGTCTGATTCTGGATCAGAGAATTCACGGATCAAAGCTTGTTGCAGCTGCTGGTAGTCAGTTTTGACAGTGTCTTTTTGACGATTTAGGAGGCTGCGCACCTCACGGCTGGACGTAATCCTTATCAGGTAAAGTCTGTCCCACGCGGTTGCGTTGGTAACAGTCTGTAAGTGAAAGTCAATGTCTTGCGGGTAGGCGTGCACGTCGTGGCCTCTTGCAGGGTTCGAAGTGAACGTCGGGATGTTTCTGGCCAGCTTGTCAAGTTCTTTGGGAGCCATGCCGTGGTTAGTGGCAGGGGTTCTTTGGAAAGGCTCTCCCCCTTTCGCTGACAGGGGTTCTTGTGGGCTGGCTGGTGGTGTCTTGAACGGTGGACTTTCGCCCCCCCCCCCCTTTTCAGCTCTGTGCGAACAATGTCAAGTTCGTATTCGAGATCTTGTCTCTGCTGAACAAACTCGTGGATTCTAGCTTGGGCCGCTTGCAAGTGTTTTTCGCAGGCCTTGGCTTTAGTGTCTATTTCTTTTAGTTCAGTCTCTGCTCTTGCAAGGAGAGCTTCACCGTTTTGGAGTTTCATGTTGAGCTCCTCTCTGGTTTCTTTCTCTGACTGCTCTTTTCGGTCTGTGTGTAGACGAAGATCAGACAGGGCAGTTTGAAGTCTTTCCACTTCCTTCTGTAGCTTGGGGTCGGTGTCATCCTCTTCCTCGGTTTCGAGGAGTAGTTGATCTAGACGACTGACGATCTGGGCCTCCTCCACTTGCATCTTTAGCGTTGCTCCTTCATGCTCCAGGGCGATGCGGCTCCTTTCGTGGAGGCATGCTTGTGCGATGAGCTTGTGAGCGAGGTTTCCGACGTGTCGGGCCCAGTCTTTGTCGTTGTAGCTTTGGCTCGGTTTGTGAGCCAACAGCTTGTCCAAGTCGGCGTCCAGCTGCTCTTGGCTCGGGGGCTCTGAGTCACTGGCGACCTTGGGCAGGAGTAGAGGTGTTGTGGATCTCAGCCATGTCTCCAGGTTGTCCCAGCGGGCTGCGGGACTGGAAGACCGGAACATACTAGTTTGCTGCGGGCGAGAAGAGCACAGCACACACACACAAGAAAGCAAAACCACTGCAAGTTCGTTTACGAGCTAATGAATTATGCTAATACGGCCTAGGCCGTCTATGAGAATTTTGGCTAACTGATGCAGACAGTTAGATTGGGACAATTCGAGTAGGTCAGCGCAGGGCCTAAATAAAGATTTTGACAGGGCGGCAGCCTAGTGGGTCAGGTGGTGACGCTAGCTGCTCAGTGGTCGATCTGTTATTTAGCCTTTCTGGGTGTCTCTCGTAGGTTCTGTCTCTAGGTGAACTGAAAGAAACAAATCACAACAGAACAGAAAAATAGCGAGATAGAAAAGATTGCAGTAAAATTAACAAAACAAATCAATAGGTCTGTAATAAAATGGGAGATAAACTAACACAGAGAGTGTTACAGGGGATAGGGAGCCTGAGCCTGCTATCCAGCTGGATTTATAGCCGGGCCCACGGGCTAGTGGGTTTACCGGTGGAAAGCCTTAATTAGTTTGCCTGGGTGAATTGAGGTCACTCTGGTTGGAGCCAGCGTCGTGGTTAATCCTTCCGTCGTCCCCACGCTCAACCGCTGTGTCCTCGGGCCTCTCTGTTCATCTGTACCAAGGTGCGTTCCTCTCAAACAATCTGCGACTTTGGAGTGCCAGATTTCTGATGACACAGTTTTATGTGTCGCACCAATGGAGAGAGACAGAAAAGTCCGAGACTCACTCACGGTCCGCGCCGGTAACGCCAGTCAGACAAACCAGCTTGCCGGAAACCAGCCAGAGATGACCGTCAAATCACCACAGCGCCCTGGGGAATTCTACGTACAAATACAGAACAGGATTTAGCAAGCGAAACTCAACGTGAATTAAGGTTTTCTTGTTTAACCCAATGGAGTAATTATGTATGTAGAAATAAAGGCAAAGGCTTTATTAAATAATAGTAAACAAAAGGAAATTATGATAATGTTGGTAATTATCAAAATGACCTAACCCAAAAGAGAAAATAGAAAATAACGAAAGCCAGTGGCACAAAGGAGGAGGCAGGTAGTAGCGTGTTAGTGCCACAAGAATAGACCAACTTAATTCAAATTTAATTCAAAGAGGGTTAAATTAAATTAAAATAAGCATGTACGAAGAATTAAAAGGAACATCAGAATAATATCAAATAATCACTAATGATAGCAGTGAAGTATCATCCATAATTATTAGATAATCAAAAACGAAAGGTAGAACTGAAGAAAGCAGGCTGAACGCAAGAGGAAGTGAACCGTAGTAGTGGGTTTTTGCCACCAGGGGGCGCACTTGTGGTTAGCCTGGTTGAATCAGCCACCTTAATTTAAATTTAAATTCACAGAAGTTGAAATCAAATCTAAATAAACGTGTAAGGAAATGTAACAATCAGATTGATATCCTACAATAGTCCAGATACACTGAAGTATCAGTCCTATTTATAAAATAATCAGGAGAGAAAGACGATATACATGCACACTCCCAGATAGTGAAAAGGGGAAAAGAGTGATACCGATTTGGTATCCACAAGGCCACACAGTGGCGCTGTTTCCTCCAAGTGGATATCAGTGGCTGACAGACCAACACAATCTAAATTTTAAGTTCAAACTGGTCTCGAACCAAATTTAAATATGCGTGTAAGGGGATTGAAAAGTCAAGATGATATCCTATAATAATTAACGACAACAGTGAAGTATCGTCAATAATTATACCATAGTCAGAAGGGAGAAGTAGAAATAAAACAATTCACAACGGAATGAAAAAAAGAGAAAAGAGGAATTGACATGAGAAACTTAATTCAAATTTAAATTAGGAATTTGATATTCCAAACCAAATTTGAATAAGTGTAAGACGAGTTAAAGATCAGAATAATATCTGATGATAATCACGATTACTGTAAGGTATCAGTGATGGCACATCAAATAAAACCAACTGGAAATTGACCACTTCAAAACAGAATGAAAGCAGGAAAGGTGATAAACCGACTTAGCAGGGGATGCCACGAGGGGGCGCCCTGTTTTTAAGTGGGTATCAGTGACTGAGCTGAGAGTCTTAACTTAAATTTTAATTCAAATCTTGTTTGAATCAAATTCAAAATAATTGTACTCAGTTAGAGGTAGGAGAATCTAACATCCAATAATATTTAGCATAAGCTGAGCTGTTAATGCACATATACATTGAAGTTAGACCGCAAAGTTCATAATCACAGAAAAAAAAAGAAAAAAAGAAAAAAAAAGATAGAATTTGAAAACAAAGTGACCTGTTTGTGAATGCCCACACGATGGCGCAATTTTTTTTCCTCGCGCAGAATGATGTCACAGAGCGGAAGTAATCTGGAAGGCTGCCCTCCAGTGTTTGTCAGCGGAACTACGACCACTCGGCTTAAAAGTGATTTAAATCTGAGGGTGTTTCTATGCGTCAGTTGTCTGCAACAATCACAATTATTTCAAAATCTCGGCGGATTTTTTTTTGGTGCTATATTTCACAAAAGTGTGTGGCAGGATTTCTTCGCTGCACTACACGTAAATTGTTGACAACAGGAATTATTCATCTGTTGCTTCGGCTCCCGTACACACACAATCAATTTAGCACTTATGATTCAAATGTGTTAGGTTTACAATTGGTTAGCTAGGCCAATTTTTACCAGGAGTTATCGTTAATCTAACGATTATATATCAGGCCTTTTACTACTGAATCAAAGGAATCTCGCTCTGATCAGATTTAAGTCTCACACTAAAAAGAGATTTCTTCGTCTTAATAGGCGGTTTTAAACATATTAAAATGTATCACCTGCAGAGAGTTGTCTTCATCTCTAAACAGGACATTTGTAATATTAATACTGCAGTGTACTCAGCATTTAACAGTGATAAAAACATGTCTATGCATATTTTAGCAGCTGTTAACATGTAACGTTACTGACTGACGTCGGGTTTTTGCCTGTCAGTTAGGAGTGAGTTCGCGTTGCGGCTTATCTCACAATTTCAAAATTCCATATCGTGCGTGCACAAAATTATTAATAACCATATAAACAGATTGAAACTGAATTTGCTCATAAAACAAAGTTTGAAATGCGTCGCGTTCTCCACCATATTCTGTAGCAACATCGAGATGTGCCTTAATTAGCTCAAATTATTTATAGGGAATTTTAATAATTAATCATGAAATATGATTAATATATTTGCATATTACAGTTATATTATCGAAATTGAAAACAGATCGATCGTATGTATGAATGGTAAATCATAACGAATTATAATTCCTCATTCATATATCAATGGTCTCATTACAGATCGATTATATGAGATAACTTTAAGGGAATTAATTAGTTATCAAACAATCGGTTTGTCCAGCAAACAGCCGTAAGATTAACTTACCAACTTCTCAACAAAGTTATCCCTTTTTATAAACTCCAAGAAATCTCAATGTTCCGGCCGTGAACATTAATTTTCTCGTGTTTATAAAATTTACGTTACTGATATAGTAACAACTTGTAAAGCTTTGTAGCTATGAGATCATCATTTCATTGACTTGTAAATGAGCACTTCAGGATCAATCAAGAATATGGTTTTAATAATTTAAACTACGGATACAGAATTCTACATTTGAACACAGGATACATGTATGTACAGTTAAACAGTAAAACTAACGAGACAGACAAATAACAAACAGGAGTGAGAGAGGTTGCGAGAGAGAAAGATTGGGAGGGAGAGAGAGAGAGAGAGAGTAAAAAGATGAGAGATCTTCTGGTTTGGCAAAATTCATCACAGACAGAACCTTTTGAGACAACAAGAATCACAGATCTTAAACCTCGAAAGAATGGTAAACGGTTACTTGCACAGGTAAAGCTCTTTTGTGGTTGATGTGAAGAAGGCGTGTGTGTCTCTGTCCTCGCGTCATGCGTTCACGTGGTCTTTCAGAGCGGGCAAAGCGCGTTAGTTTGAATGGAGGCTTAAAGGTCTTTGGTTCTCCTGGTGTTGCTGAGGAAAACCGCGTCTTGCGTGTGTGTCCTTAGGAGCGGGTGCGTGCTTTCTCAGCTCTTCCGGGCGAGCGTGGTCGCTGCAGATTCAAAGAGTCTCCTTCAGGTTGAAGTTGCCGATTACGTTCATTTCACTGAAACTAAACGTAAGAAAAAGTCCGAAGACCAAAATAAAGAAAGATTAAAGAAAACGGAGAAAGTTCCCCAAGGAGCCATGGATCCTCTCACAGGAAAAAGTTATCGTGTGGCGTAGAAACTGCTGTGTCTCTTATGGAGAGGAGGGTTCACGCCTCCGTTTTGCGCGAATCACACATGACCGTCCGCGGATCTGGAGCGGACACAGTTCTCTTTGTCCTGTGGGGGATTCCCACTTGACTGACTCATGAGGAGATTGTATTTGAGCCGTTCGGCTCCTGAAATATGAAATGTGTAAAATAATGCACCTTACTTCATTCTGCTATCGGAATTCGGCTCCGTTAGATTGAGCGAATTACTGACATATCAGACACGTCACATGAAGATTATCGGAATATAGAGTTACATGCATATGCAGAATTACAAGCATCTTTAAAGTTTGCTTAGCACACAATAAAATTGTCAGTACTTCCAGTATGGCATGTGACGACATCTAAGCACAAAAATGAATACATTTAAAACATGTAGAGGTACTTTTCTCTGAAAAGTTCCATGGCTGGTGTTTGTGTGTTAATGTGTTGGAACATTCTTTTGATGAACTCTTAGACTTCAGAGCTATACACTAGCAAACCACACTTCTATTATAAAGCAAAGCTAATAAGATATGCATGCGTACAGGAAGGTTGGATACAATTTCTGTGTTATATACATTTATATACACATTATAGGACATTTGTGTGTGTGTGTGCATTAATGTGTGATTGTCCTTCAGCGTTCAGGCAGCTTTGTGGACTCTTTCTGTGTGGGGGGGGTCAGGATGCGTGTCCCGTGAGACGGCGAGGTTTGAATGGTTAACCATTTGTTGAAGACAACGCTGGCTTGTTCCAAATGTGTCATGTGCTAGCCATAGTGGCACCAATCTGGTCAACATGCCCGAAGGGGGTCGTATACAGAATGCCCCTTTGTTTACTCACGAAGAACTGACCTTTGTTTGCAAATCGGGATTCGCTAATTTAGATACATCTGTCCGGATACCCTGTCAGAGTCGCTACATGGTTGTCTGTGTAATTTACGGACTGAGTAATATAGTCTGTTTTGGAGAAACAGTAGAGATAAGACTGAGGCAATAATGATAATATTAAGTTGAATCTGCAGACTAACCATGTGATGGAAGAAAAAAGGCTTCAAACCAGTTGTAATGAAAATAATGATGTACCTGGTACCTGGTAGAGGCGTGTGAAAAAGTGTTTTGCAGAAAATGCAGAGAAATTGGGCACACTTTTGAGGAGTGTCCCAATGGCATAAGTTGCAACCTCTGTGGAGATTCCTCTCATCTCTACAGAGACTGCCCAAAGTCTTTTGCTAACAAAGTTAAAGCACACAAAATGGCGGTTGAGGAAAGCAGACAAAGGGATAACGAGGGGGTGGAGCAAAATTCAAATCTCCCGCCAAATCTGGTGAGTGGTGAAGAGAGAACAGGGCTGCGTTCAGCGCCGACAAAACGTTGCAGAACGTTTTTTAAACAGAAACGGTGATGCGTTGAACGCACTGTTGTGATGACGCAAGAGTTGCAACTACCGCAACTGAGAAGGCTTTTTGTGTTCTTTGTGAAGAATTTTCGGAGCCTGATGAAGTCGGTATAAATATGTTTAATACTACAAAATATGCCCGATGTTACAGTTACTGCACTTGCCGCCCAGAACACAAGAGAACATCCCAATCGAGTGAAGGGATTTGTGAAAACTGAAATGGAAGCACATCTTACCTAATAAAGACTAAAACACATCTATTTAGCCTCACATTCTTGTTGTTCATAATGTTTTATTAATACCCTGTATTTTCTTTCGATCCTATTAAGTGTCTATTTTTTTTGTGGATACTCACAATAAAAACAAAGTGTTGTGCTTTTCGCCAAATAAAGAAAAACAAACATGATGCGAGTTCTGCGTTCTCTCTGTCAGTGAAGTCCATTCTGAAACGCGCCCTAAGATTAACTGTAACTCCGCGAATACTTGTCACACAGGCATGAGAGATCTTTCTTTATGAAGCTTGAATTCTCTTCTTTTAAATGAAGTAATTTATATAAAAAAAACAAATATTCTCAGTTTATGTAATCCGTTTGAAACCAAGGAGAGGTCCAGTTTTTTCTTTCTCCCCTCATTATTTTTAATGAGTTGAGGCCGCCACGCCCCCAGAGCTTTTCACATGGTAAATAGGTGATCTATGCATCGCACACGCAGCACGCCCCCCGATCAATGCCATAACAACACGAAGTAACTTTCTTCATCAGAATCACTGATAGTTCATCGCGTTTTGAGGATGGCAGCTCGCTACTCCTTCAGAGGATTATGGACAGCAGGGAAAAAATCACCTTTTCCTCAGAGGAATTTGAAACTTGGACGACGAACGGCTGCATTTTGAAGAACGAATTGACCCCGCCGATGATACAAGCTCGGAGTAAGTTGTTTAGTGTTATATAATTCCTTTTCTGATCATAGAGCTCAAATTAATTTTCAGACTATATTTTGCCTAGGTTTGGCTAGCTCTTAACATAGGAAATATTACCTATACGCTCGTGTAAACTTTTTGAATAACGGCTTAGGTTATAATGATTTAGTGAAATATATCAATCCGCAAGTTTTGCTTGAGTACTTCAGTGGTCTAGTGGTAGATCTTTTGCCAAGCGTGTCAGAGGTTACGGGTTCTAATCCGCCCTCGGTATAGTTTTTTTTTCTCTCATCAAAACCGAATATGTTCATCAGTGGTTACAGTCTATATCAAGCAGTTGTGTGCCTTTTATTTTGTGATTTCACCGGAATGAATAGTGTCCGCCGCAACAGCGATAGATTGAAGAGCGCGTCCGAGTGAAGACTGCGCGCGCGCCGCCACAAGAGAACACTGTATCCATGACACTGATAGCAGTGGACACGAGCGCTTAGCTTGAGTTCAAAAACAAAACATTTTAGCGCTAGATCTCTTATTTAAGAGCGGACTAAATGAATGCTCTGCTAGTTAACTGGAGATGTTTTATTTGTATTAGGTACATCCGTGCCTCAATGTTTCCAAAAGTGGTGGGTACAAAATGACTCATGACGAAATCTGGTGGGGACGCGTACCCACCACCCCCACCGAAATCGACGCCTATGCAAATATGTGATACTGTCTAAGTAAATAGAATATATTTTTTATATATAAATGTTCAGTTTTGGTTAGTCTATTACCCAGGCTGCCAAGGCAACTGCAAAAGGCTGCAAATATAAATGGACAGATGTCAGCATCAGTGAGATGTACCGCTAACTTACCTAACTAACCGTCAGCCTTCAGAAATCATTCTGATATGATTTTTTTTTAAATCAATGTTGGAAACAGTTGTGCTGCTTAATTTTTTTTAACCTGTAATAGTTTTTTTAGGATTCTTTGAATACATTTTTTTTTAATAAAAAAAAAACAAGTTTGGTCTTTTTATGTTTGTTTTTTTGAAAGGATGTGTTAAGTGATAGGAATGACTTTAACCCTTTAGGCGCCAGAGGTTTTTTCCTAAAACGTTCGATTTTGACATCTCAATTTCAAAAGGCTATATCTTAAAAGTGATAAAAGATAGAGACTTTCTGTAAATTAGAGAAATATTAAGGATGACCCAAAGTTTATGTAGGGATTAAATTTTTCCATCTAATTTGCATATTATGACGTCATATGGTGGCGGCAATCTTGGATTATAGAATTTTCATGAAAAGTCACATGTTTTAATGATAAAATGCAGCACTTCTTTCCCCCCAAAATGTCCATCACCTTCTGTATGCTATATTGCACAATACTGAATGCTCAGGTATATAGTAAGTAGTAAACAAACTGTGTAAATTATTACTAATAAATGGTAGAAACAAACCGAATGCATGTAGTGGTTGCCTTTTGCTGTAGAGATTTTCCATTTACTAAATACAGTAGACACTCTGATTCCATGTATGGGGCACATATATATTATTCATATGACATACAAACACAAGTAGACAAGACCTGTTTAGTTCAAATGCTCACTCGCACAGATCATGAGTGAGATGATACGAGCAGCGCGGCCAGATCTGCCTCGCGCGCGCGCCGAGTGTGCACAGCTCGGACTACTGTCATTGTCATTGCGACTCCTCACCCTGCCTCCACGTTGTCTCCTAACTGTCCTATGAATACTTCGACCTCGTCTAACATACCCAGTGGCATTAGACAAAGTCTCCACCACAATACTGTCGCCGCGATTGCGGAGAGGATCTGATAACATGGCTCACTCGCACACTAGCTCCGCTTTTGATCTCACTGATTCAATGCGCTCTAACTCGAACATTTTGTATGACGTTTTTTTTATTCGGGGATGAAGTATGACATGTCTGCCATCCAGTGGAGGGGAGGTCGAACGAAATTTGACACCCAATTTGACAAAATCGGCCGTTTTATTCAGTGCCTCATCTTGTCGAGTAAACTCGACCGTGGCGCCTAGAGGGTTAAGTTTCTACGTTCTTAGGAAAGATTTCTATTTTGAATAAATGCTGTTATTTTTAACTTTTTATTCATCAGTGAATCATTCTTAGTTCAGGCTGCCTCACAGCACCTTGATGGGCCATTGGGGGAGTGTCTTTAGTCTTCCCACCCAGGTGTAAATAACATTAATATTCATGCCCATTCGAACTCCCACGCATACAGCAGTGCTGACCAAAAACTGACGTAAGAAATTTAAATAGTTATATTGTTGTTTGTGAAAGAGTGGTCAGAATGATTTTCACTTCATTTTGAAGTAAAAATTCTAGCCTACAAGAATAGTAACTCAAAAGTCTTGTGGACAACTATTCAGTATGTGTTAAATGGCCTTATTGCGGTGACATTTTTTTCCCCAAAACGTACTAACCACGCATAATATTTTTTTTCATTAAAATGCAAACATGTACATCCATTTTGCTCACATATTATTGTAGCAGAGTTTGTGCTGAATACAGCAAATTTATATGTTGGCAAATGGTATGTTTTAAGTAGCTGAAATAAGCACAAATGTCAGGGCATGTCAAAACATCTCAAGGACCCCAAAAACACCTCAGACCCCAGAGGGTTAATAGATTAAAATATCGTTGTAACCTCTTTTGCAGACCCACGATGCACCTCTTTTCCTTTTTCTGTATTCTTTGCCCTTCTTTCTAAAAAAAAACAACTGTGTCCTTCCCTTCACCATTTCCCACCACAGTGCTTGTGAGTCAAAGAAGTCCTGGAGAGTCTGCCATTGGCTAAACTGCTCCCTGTATTCTTTGACTATCTCCTCATCCTGCAACAGGGAGCAGTTTAGTTTCCAAATCTCTCTGCCTACTGTCACGTCCATGGTTAGTGCAAGGGGGCAGGATAGCATTGCATGATCTGAAAAGTAGAGGGGAGTCAATCTAGCATCAGTTGGCGGGCAGTGACGTGTTAACATATAGTCAATGCGAAAGGCTTTGGTGCCATCACCACTGATCCAGGTGAAGCGCTCCTCTCTTGGATGCAGACTTTTAAAACAGTCAACTAGTTTAAAATCTCTGACTAAGCTTTACAGTAAAACTGATGTTTTGTCCACTCTAAAATTTCCTGTGCCTCCTGCCTCTCCCTTCTCCCATGGGGACTGGGCTCACACCTGGGTTTACGTCCGTGAGGGCAAGAGTTTGACACCTCCGGATCCACAGAGCTGAACTCTTGTGACTCTTTTGGTGTCGATATTCTTAGCTTAAAATGCAGTAAAGAAACTTCATTTGGGGATTCTGAGGGCCACATGCGATCTAGATCTTCCGGGGAGGATAAGAACAGATTTTGTCTTTCGAAAAGTTTTTATTGTCTCAGTACACTTTTTACATCGTCTCAACAGATGGTATTCATTCCATCATACTCTTTGTTGAAAATAATCAAACAGGAAATACATACATTTGTCAAAAGTCTGTGTTGGTGTTATAAAGTGGACCAAATAAAACCACAAGCTGAGAGAAGAAAAGAAAACTTCTGGGAAATAAAAGATGAATAAAATATACAAAAACAATCTCCAGACAAGTTATAATAAATAGATAGATAAAAACATAAATAGATCAATAAAGCCGAGTCCTCTCCTTGTACAAGAAACAAAAGATGGAACCTTATCTTTTTGCACATACAGGGATTTTGCGGGTTTAAAAAGTCCATCCATCCTTCGGAACAGAACTGAGGCCTGGCCCATGGGCCAGAGGAGATCCTCTTTAACCAATGCTCCGCCTGGTGTTAAAGTTGGGGGGCATCTACGGGCAGTCAGGGCTCGTGGCCGAGGGGACCTTTTCCTGTGAAGCTCTGGTCCCCACGTCCGAATGGCGACATGCAGTGTACTCCTCCAGCCTGGAATTTGCCAGCTCTTTAGTGGTGTGGAGGGACACCTGTATGCGCTTCCCCACCAGCAGGTTTCTGGAGGTCCAAATAGTGTCTTTAATACAGTTCATGGTGAGCCAGGGTTTGATGTAGTTCCTGGCTCACCAATCCTACTGTTGTCCAGTAGTTTGGGAAGTAGTTTTTTTTTTAACTTATTTATTCAAAATTTGTGTTGGAGATTGTTTAAAAGCAACTGGTACTGTATGATCTCTAGGTAAGATTTTCAGGGCTCTTAGATACGAGCCCATCCAAAAGCGACTCATGGCTGTGGTTTTATTTTCTGTGTTTTTGTTTATGGCATATTTTATGTGGAGTGGAGTGTAGTATGCCCCTAAAAACAGATACAAATTTGGTACTCCTTTCCCTCGGTTTTTTGGGGCTTTCTTCATCTCCTCTCTTTTCAGCCTTTCCCATTTTCCTCCACATTTTCCTCCCCATAGGAAGCGGAAGATTTCTCGGTCTACAGCTAGAAAGAACCATCTGGGGGGATAAAAAACAGAACACAGCAATAAAAATAATGGTAAAAGCACAGATTTGATGATTAAAACTTTACCCTCCATTGTCAGTTGTCTCAATCTCCAAAAACCTAATCTTTGTCTTGCTTTGGCCAAAACATTTAGCCAGTTTCCTTTTCCCCCTCCCTCTTTGTCGAATTTAATCCCAAGTATTTTTACGTCCATCAGCAACATTACAGCAACTAACTTCGAGTTCTGTGTTTTCTATTTCTCTAGGTCCCCACGGTCCGAAAAATTGTACTTGTGTTTTTGATCTATTTATTCTAGCTCCCGACGGCCTTCCAAACCAGTCAGTCAGGTCCATGGTCTTGTGGATTGATAAAATGTCCGTACATAAATGATTCACATCGTCCATATATAAAACTGTCTTAGCTGTCAGTCCCCCGGTCCCTGGGATAGTCAGTCTCCTGATCCATTTATCCTTTCTCAAAGCCTGCGCTAGTGGCTCAATACAAGCGACATATAGTAGGGGAAATAATGGACATCCCTGACGGACACCACAGCAAACATCTACTGTTTTTGTCAAGTGCCCATTTGCCAAGAACCTGCTGGTTATCTCCCTCTATTGCAGTTCCCCCCAAGCTACAAATCTCCCCGGAAAGCCCATCTTTTGCAATACTTGGAATAAGTACTGGTGCGAGACCCGATCGAAAGCTTTTTCAAAGTTAAATTTAAAACTACGAGTCTAATATTTCTGTCTCTCGCATAACAGATGGTGTCTTTCATCAGAATGAGGCTGTCCGTGATCTTTCTCCCAGGGACTGCGCAGGTTTGATCCGGGTGGATCACCTCCCCTAAAATGGAAGACATACGAACCATTAAAATTTAGCTAAATACTTTACAATCCACATTTAACAGAGTTATGGGTCGCCAGTTTTTTAAGTCAGTCTTTTGGTCTTTTTTATGTAAAAGTGTGACTATCCCATTCCTGAAGCTATTCGGTAGTTTGTCCAAGTCCTCAAATTCGTTAAAAACAACTAAAAGGTTGTGCGCTAAAATATCCCAAAAGGTCTGATAAAATTCCAGCGGCAGGCCATCATCTCCCGTACCCTGGGAAAACCCAGACAACTTCCGGCAAATTTAGATTTGCTCTGAAAGTTAGTCTGGCAAAGAGCTCATTCAAGCTCATTTCCAATCCGCCGAAATCCCGGCACCAATCAGAAACGTTGGGGCGGGCTTTACACGATGACGACAGCGCTGGGATTTTGAAGCAGATTTTGTAGCCTACATTACAAAGATGAATGCCGCCGTCGAACATCACTCGTTCGAATCAGCTATCGCGTCTGTTTTAAGCGATTTGAACGTTTCCTTTTTGTTAAAAACGAAGCAAAGAACAACACTCAGAGGTGTTTCTGCCGCTCTGCATACGTCATCTCCTTCATCGCTTTGATTGGTTTTAGGTCTATCCGCGACGTCCGTCGGTGACGCCCCTCTGGAAATGATTCGTCTATGACGCTTTGCCAGACCATAACTCAGTTACAACTGAGAATGGTCTGGTTTTAACCAGGCTACATCTCCCGGTGACTTCCTTTTTTTTAATTGTTTTAGGCATTTTTCCATTTCTGTCATGATAACCCTCTGGGGACCAAGGTGTTTTTGGGGTCTTTGAGATGTTTTGACATGCCCTGACATTTGTGCTTTTTTCAGTTGCTTATAAACATATTAATGGCACAGGTGAAATTACATTCTATTTAGCACAAACAGGGCTACCATAATATGGGAGCAACATGTATGTACATGTTTGTATTTTTGAGAGAATATTGTTTATGCATGGTTATTGAAAAAACTAAAACTTAAAGTTTCTGAAATAAGGCCACAAAACACATACTAAATATGTGTCCACAAGACTTTTGACTAATGGAAGTTGTGGCCTAGAGTTCTTGCTTCAAAATGATCTGAAAATCATCCTTTCTAATCATTCACATCACACAATAGATTATTTTAAATTGTGAAAAACATTTTTTGTTAGCCAAGGCAATATGCGAATGGGCGTGAACAGCCCAACCCCATTGTGAATAATTAGGTGTTTGAGAAGACAAAGAGTAAGACCCGCATATTAATTAACCTTTCATTCAGGTGTGTCACACAAGAAAGAATGCAAGGACAATATACACACACACACACACACACACACACACACACATACATACATATACATACACTCACCGGCCACTTTATTAGGTACCCCATGCTAGTAACGGGTTAGACCCCCTTTTGCCTTCAGAACTGCCTCAATTCTTCGTGGCATAGATTCAACAAGGTGCTGGAAGCATTCCTCAGGGAGTTTGGTCCATATTGACATGATGGCATCACACAGTTGCCGCAGATTTGTCGGCTGCACATCCATGATGCGAATCTCCCGTTCCACCACATCCCAAAGATGCTCTATTGGGTTGAGATCTGGTGACTGTGGAGGCCATTTTAGTACAGTGAACTCATTGTCATGTTCAAGAAACCAATTTGAAATGATTAGAGCTTTGTGACATGGTGGAAGTAGCCATCAGAGGATGGGTACATGGTGGCCATAAAGGGATGGACATGGTCAGAAACAATGCTCAGGTAGGCCGTGGCATTTAAACGATGCCCAATTGGCACTAAGGGGCCTAAAGTGTGCCAGGAAAACATCCCCCACACCATTACACCACCACCACCAGCCTGCACAGTGGTAACAAGGCATGATGGTTCCATGTTCTCATTCTGTTTACGCCAAATTCTGACTCTAACATCTGAATGTCTCAACAGAAATCGAGACTCATCAGACCAGGCAACATTTTTCCAGTCTTCAACTGTTCAATTTTGGTGAGCTCTTGCAAATTGTAGCCTCTTTTTCCTATTTGTAGTGGAGATGAGTGGTACCCGGTGGAGTCTTCTGCTGTTGTAGCCCATCCGCCTCAAGGTTGTGCGTGTTGTGGCTTCACAAATGCTTTGCTGCATACCTCGGTTGTAACGAGTGGTTATTTCAGTCACTGTTGCCCTTCTATCAGCTCGAACCAGTCTGGCCATTCTCCTCTGACCTCTGGCATCAACAAAGCCTTTCCGCCCACAGAACTGCCGCTCACTGGATGTTTTTTCTTTTTCGGACCATTCTCTGTAAACCCTAGAGATGGTTGTGCGTGAAAATCCCAGTAGATTAGCAGTTTCTGAAATACTCAGACCAGCCCTTCTGGCACCAACAATCATGCCACGTTCAAAGTCACTCAAATCAACTTTCTTCCCCATACTGATGCTCGGTTTGAACTGCAGGAGATTGTCTTGACCATGTCTACATGCCTAAATGCACGTAGTTGCCGCCATGTGATTGGCTGCTTAGAAATTAAGTGTTAACGAGCAGTTGGACAGGTGTACCTAATAAAGTGGCTGGTGAGTGTATATATATATATATATAAAATCAAAATATAAATGAAAGTCAAAAGCACATTTTTAGTCATACCTGGAAACAAATCCTGTTCAAATAGGTTATATGGGCCATTCTACAGAATTGGTTCAAAGTTAGAGTTGGAAACATCTTGAAAAGAAAATTGTCTTTTTCCATAAATGTCTTAGTAGGCCAATACATTTTATCATACATATTTCAAAGTTAAGGATTCATTATTTTGATATAGCCTGCATTGTAACAAACACTATTCTTAGTTGATTAGTTTATTGACAAAACATACTATATATTTAACATATGAGCAGAAACTGCTAACAAAAGCTTATTTGATGTCTATTTTAGAGTAAAAACTTTATAATCTATCCAAAACTAGTCGAACACACACACACACACACAGAAACATGATTCAAATTTAAACAGTAGGCTATTTTTGCGTTTACAGACACTAACGTTATTATATATCGCGATTAGAACAAAGCACAAGAATAAAAACACTTACAGCACATTCTTCTCTTGCTCTCAACGGAGGCGGTCGCATTTTCTCTCCCTCTCCCTCCCCTTACCTCCCCTGCTTTGCTCCTCTAGTCACGTCTAGTCTACTGTCTTGTACTTTGAGAGACTCTCTCAGCACTGCTCTCCAAACTAAGAAATTACGGATTTGATCAACTGGTCTATCAACTGATCTTCTCGATGAGAAGCTTGGGTTCGGGGGAACCTGACTGCCCTGCCGGAACGTTCGCAGCTGTACATTACAGCAGATTAACAGTACATTAATCTGACTAAATATAGTGTGTTTACCGAGTTTATGTGGACGTTTACACGTCTCCATGTGTTGCTTCAGATCATTAGATATAGCTTGAATCACTTGAATAGCGCGCACTCTCCATGGGCGTGTCACATTAGCGGAATAATGAGATGCGAGAACGATAATGAGAACAGCTGACACCTCTCTCTTTTTATATAGATTACATAAACAGAGAATATTTATTTTAGTTTTAAATTAGATAATTTAAAAGTACAAACTTAAATGATCATAAACATATATTGCTCATGTCTGGGTGAATAGTATTCGCTGAGTTTTAAGTTTAGAGACGTGCTCCAGAAAAAAAGTTCAC
The DNA here is from genome assembly GCF_029890125.1 of Rhinichthys klamathensis goyatoka. NCBI lineage: Eukaryota > Metazoa > Chordata > Actinopteri > Cypriniformes > Leuciscidae > Rhinichthys > Rhinichthys klamathensis. The sequence continues at coordinate 719,815 of NW_026606825.1, forward strand.
AGACACGGAGAAGCAGAACGTGAAGTGGTTTCAATTGTTCTGTAAAATAACTTCGCATAGATCTTTGATGCCAGAAATATTAGACTTTATTAACAAACAAAGCCGAGCATCTCCTGCAGGGGATCACTCCCTCCAGCAGGAGATCCCTTCCTCCTGCAGGCGATCACTCCCTCTCAGTGCCCAGCTTCTCACATATATCCATACATCCTTTTCCAAAGATGGTCATACACTTATAGATATTTTTGGGTGAAGGTCTTGTACCATGTGACTTCTCAGAATAGAATTGACATTCAGGGTCTTTTTACAGAAGGTCTTGCAGCTTTCAAAGTTGCCTAGACAGAGAAATAATTGTGTATTCTTATATGGCTAAATTACTTGTTTTCTGAATAATAAAATCTTCAACATTCCCTCCTCTGGGGCTTATCTAAGCCCCACATTCACTATCCTTTTCCAGAGTGTAGTTTCAAAATCCAGCCCCCTCAGTTATGCTACCTAGTGACTCAATCACGTCACCCATCCTTTACAATGACTGAATTATGACACCATACTCCGGTGGAGCGCAAGAACCAAACATCTTTCTCCATATTTTATTCTTTCTTTTAGTTGTTTTGATTTTCTTTCAATGGAGAAAGTAAAAGATTCTCTGCTCCCTAATCAAACAAAAATTAAACATTGTTACAAGTGTGAGGATGAAATTGGTTTAGCATTGTCTGTTTTTGTCACAGTTGTATAGAATATGTCAAACATAAAAATCCATTATACAATTAAAAGTTTTCTTGCGGTGTAGACTTTTTCTTCGACCCAGACACTTTGTGCATTGTAGAAGGTCTCCTCTGGCTCATCAATCATCTTCGTCGTCCTCATTTGAGGAACTTAAATCGACATCCAGGGGTTGTAAATATCAATTTGGTTGCCCTCACAAATTATCTTTTTTCCTGCATTTCCATTCGTTTAACTGTGGTTTTCCAACTAGTGATCTTAATATGCAAAGTACACAACAGAATAATAACCCTTTCAATTAATATTGCAACACCTAAGAACATTCCTAATTTTGCAAACCATAATTCTCCCAACTTTACATTGAGGTTTCCTTAACTTCTGCTCTTAAGTTTGTTTCTCCCACTTAATCGTAATCGCCAAATTTTCCCTGCGCAGTATTATTTAGTAAAAGTGCAACACTGATCTTTAAACATAAGTCATTCTACTTTTTCCTCATAATTCTTTTCCTCCTAATGTAGACAAAGCATTATAATAAATATCTTCTTATTATAGTTGTCTAATTGATTCATTCTGCATTTTTGTTTCGCATGATGCATATTAATATGAGATCAAAATATGGCTGGGTAAAAATACCTCTTTCCTATTTTTTTTTTTTTTTTTTTTAATCGCTTCTTATTTTTATGAAGGAATATCAATTCTTAAATTCGAAGAATCAATCTTTTTAGTCAGTCATTTTTAGCTGATGAACGAACAGAACACTTTAGTGAATCTTCTATTTAATTAATCGCAATACGCTTTAATAGTTGTTATAAAGTTTTACATGTCACATTCTGTCAATTTTATTTCCAAATTTAAACAATAAATACTCTTTGACTTTTTTAATCTCCCGTATTGTAGCTTCTCAGTTCAAGACTACCTTAACTGAATACCTTTTCTTCTTTTCTACTAATTTCTAAATAAACCATTATGAATAAACTAATAACGTCTCATGTAATCACTCTATTTAAGAAATGTTACATTTAGCCCAAAACAGTCATTCAATAAGCTCTTTAGACAATTAGAAAAATAACTCTAGAGAACAACTTTTTGCCCTCTTACATATTCCTTATATGTACATTTCTTTTTCTATATATCTAACAATCTAAAAGTTTTTATAACAACCATTTAAACCATTAGCATCATAACTTCCTTATTAAACTTCCTTGTGTTCGTATGCAACTTATTTTTAATCTTCAATACTTCTGTTTGGCTGACCCATTATCTGACCTTATTTCTGATAGACTTCTAATCTAAGGATTACTTCTCTGTTAGAGACTTAATTTCTGTTCCTGCCCCTCCTCTGTTGATTTCATTGCTTTTACCCATCTATATCATGTCCACATACTCCTTACCAAATGTTTTAATAGTCATTCTGATACTGACATATGGCCTATATTTGCCACAAATTTCACAAAACTTTGCAAAAATTTCCTTTTAATTAAAAATGCCTTTAATTTTAACTTATTATTTTTTATAATTTTGTTTATTCTTAAGCCTTCCCTTATTCCCACCTTGCGCATGGTTTTTTTTAATACCATGTGCATCTGGATTGAGAATAATCAAAAGTATTGTTGGTTCAACAATCTATGCTTCATGTGAATGCCAAATATCTATTTTTGACCCCCCTCTGGTACCATATAGATTGTTCAGAAGGGCTTGTTTGTTATTGTTTCAATAACTTCCTGTAAGTCTATAAACTTTCTATAAACACTACTTTATATAACTTTTATAATTAGCCAATAGCATATTGAATCAGTTCATAATCTTATTAATTAAAATCTTATATTTGTTAATACCCAATGTTAATACTTGCTTCAATTTCAACTGTAGCCTTAAATTAATTTTGTATACCCTTGTATTGCCCAATTGCATCTGAGTACCCATTAAGATTTATATTAAAAGTTCTTTTTAGTTCTAATTTTTTCCTTCATGACTTGTCTTAATTCCCACTATGCTATATCAATTTCCTTAAATTAGTCGTTACCATTATTTTAGTTTCTTTTCTTAATTTGTCATTATCATTGTTTTTACGTTGCTTTGATATATTTTTTTTTTCTCTTCAATAATTTTTTGTTCTTTGGGGTTATTATTAAGTTGCTACTGAATCTATTCAAGGGCTTTTAGGAAATTTGGTTGATGTTGACTGTTGTTTGAGCTTGTACTCATCTCTGTTGATTCTCTCTTCTTTGCACAGCTCTTTGTGAGCTTCCACATTCTGCAACTTCTCATTCCTGTGTTTCTGGTCAAGTTTGTCTCCCTTTTTCCATTCATGATTTGATCACTCTGTTGTCATCTTTACATCTTTCACCAGTGTGACTCTTGAGTCGTTCGTTGCAATGGACTTTTTTCTGTCATTGTCAGCGTCCTTGATCCCTCACTCCCTGTTGTGGGGGGTTGCTGAATTCGGTTGGTGTATTTTAAGTTGAGAGGAGGCATGGACTCAAATGTCACTCTGTTGATCATTTCTTCTGAAATTACAAGGCATAGTTAATGGCTCTTTTTGTTAGACTCGTCCCAGAACCCTTCCTGGAATTGAGCTGCTTTCATCTGTGAATTAAAGCTTCATTATTTCTGTTAGTGACAACAACATGTATTTTCAGTCATCTGCTGATCTGGCCTTTTGTCCTTCCTGGTGTTCCCTCTAGAAAGGTCATGTGGGTTGGGTGGTGTCCTTTCTGCTTTCATTAACAGCAGGACTTTAATCCATATATTCCCCTTGTTTTTCATATAGTTCAGCTTTTTGTTATCATAATTGCAATTTCTTTACTTTTTCTCATACTAAATTTTCTATGTACTTTTACAATTAGTCACTTCAACTCAGTTATCTCTTTGTCTTCAGTTTCACTATCAGCACACTGTTTATTAGGCATCTTGGTCAACACTCAACCCACTTTGTTAGACAAAAGTTACAAGACAACATTTCATATTTTTGACAAAGATCAGCTCCTCTTGATGTGCTGCAAAGAAAGTCAGATGTGTTATGCGCTGCGCAATCGTGACACTGGTTTTTTCTATTTTTATTTTCCTTTTTCATTATAATTCCAACCAGGAATTTTAACCAAATTCATCCATGGTCATTATTTTATTGGGCAGAATTTGCCCTGTGGGCCCACATATTAAATTTAGATACAGCTGTATTGGCAAAATAATTGTTTTGCCTCAGTGCTTATTCAAGAACCGCTATAACGCCAAAACAATCTGTTACCTTAAATTATATGTTTATCTCTGTAAAGCTGCTTTGAAACAATTCATTGTTAAAAGCGCTATATAAATGAAGATGACTTGCTTCTTCAAACACCACCTCTCACTCCATTCACACTCAGTCACTCTCACACACACTGGCCAGCAAGCATACATTCTTGCAAGTTGTGCTCTAAATGTGGCATCTTATAATTTTAGCCACAAGGTCTGATCAGGTCAACACAACTATGTCAAACACTATTGAGAAGTGTCAATGGTCATAAGGTTTAGTCTAAGTCCGCTGTTGTAAACCCTTTTTTCTTTTCACAAATTCTAATAGATTAAATATTTCAGAATAATAGGCCTGCCATTTAATTTTTCAAATGCATTTTGTCATTTGTTTGTCTAATTTTTATATTCTTTTTGTTTTTGCTCATGAGCTGCTTTAAGAATAATTTTGGAGATCTCTGCATAATCTTGGATCCATGGCCAACAACATTTCCATCTCATTATCCCAGTTTTGACAGCATTTGCGTTTCATAACTTTGGACTTTTGGAGTAATTTTTTCCTCCAATCTATCTTTAGAAAATTACTAAAACAAAATGGAGTGACCAGTATCATTGTTTTGCCAACAATAATATATATTCTTTGACATTTTGTGTCAATCGTTTTTCTTTGCCAGAGAATAATTCTATCATGCTTTTAGCCCTATAGTTGTTTCATATAATAGCCCTCACTATACCAAATCCAGCCTCAGTTTGATCTATTTAGTGAGTTGAGCACCCACTTCTCTCTTTCAGTGGACTTTCTTTTTCTTATAGAGCTGGACTTGTACCTACTGATAAAGCAGAGAGGGTTAGTTTAGCAGAGAATATAAAGAATTGCTATTAGACCAGTGAATAATCAAGAAGAATAAAGTTAATCTAATAATTAACTAAATTTGAAGCAGTCTCTCTAGAGTGATCATTGGAGTTGTCACACCTGTGTTGCCCGTAAGGGAAGGATGTCAGTCAGTTCTTCTGTTTTCAGATCATCAGTCTGTTGAAGCTTCTCGCTGTCGCTCTGCATGTGTCGTCAGCCTGTCACTCAAAGGCCTGCTGTCTCAGACTGGAATAGGCTCTGTTGTTTCCCTGCCTCTTCTCAGTTTGGGCTTTTGAAACGATCCTGCCACAGTTTTGCATCTCAGGATTGTCTCTTTGTTCTCAGGAAAAGTCTCAAGTGAAAGTTTCACCTTTTCCAGCATTAAATCAGTCTTTCTCCATGCTGAGTTTCCAGAAAGTGGTCATCTTCAGGAGGGAGCTGAACGCCCCTCACCCACTCCTTCTCTCTGCAGTCATGTCTTCTCTCTTTCGTGTCTCTGACCTTTCACCTCTTCCATTCGACACTGTCATTGAAGCCATCTGAAATTTGAACACTTAGAGAACTGCATGAATCAAATTAACTTTATAAATATTTGTTCCTGAGCAATTAGCTCTTTATCTAAATTCCATTTCTAACCATCTTTACCCTAGTTCTTTTATACTATATAATAATCACTGGTTGACAACAGCAGTTCTCCCATTCTGTTTTTAGTAAAGCAAGTTCTTCGTTGCTGGAAAAAGCAAGCTATTTCTTCATTACAATATGCAGTAATAATCTAACTTTGACTATCTGAATATAATCCAATCAAATATTTTTCCCTATCATAAAATCAGACTTCAATCTTTCTCCTATATTTGCATGCTGTGTTCAAAATAATCTTACATGGTGAATAAACTTTTCCTCAGCCATTCCCAACAATTCCCATTTACTACAATTCTAAGATTGCTGTAAATTATTTTTGACTGCTAAAACTTGGTCACCCAATCCTGTTCACTTTTAGCACACTGCACAAGTTATTTTTTCTTAACTCAAACTCTGCATTGGAATCATTTTTCTCACTTTGTCTTCAGGGATAATGAGATACAAATTCCAGACGTCTTCAGATACAAGATATAATATTTTAAGCACATACATCTTATTTATATTTATCTAATAATATATCTATTACATTTATTTATTAAATATATATTTTATTATTTTAACTTATTTCATACTACAATAATCTTCTAGGTTAATATCTTGAAACAATTGTTTTGTTTTACTATTTCTTTTATTTTACTCCACATCATTTATACTTGTCCCTCACGCTCATTCACACATTCCTTGTCCCTTACAAGTGACCAGGGTCAGAGGTCACTATTTTTAACCACAGGCACAGTCAAGCAGACACACAGGATCCCACATACACACACACAAAAGCTATATTCTACTTACAGTGTTACTCACTGTTTTTACAAACAATACTTCACTGATACACTTCCCCAACACAGTGAAAAATAACTATATAAAACAGCCTACCCGAGCAGACCTGCTCACCATGAACAGCGGTAACCGTAGGCTAAAAACTTCTAACTCCCCTATTCCATAGGATTTAGCTTAACCCGAGCAGTCCCTCGCTAGTCGAGGCGGTAACTGTTAAGCTAAACATAACTTCCCCGAGCAGTCCCTTGTTAAATCTAACAAGACGGTAACCGGAAGTTAACCATCTGTGCGCATGCTATACTTAAAGTAAACACAGATAAACCACTGATGTCCTATATCAGCAAATCCTTGCGTACGTACGACAAAACCTTCGCGCTAAATCATCAGTACCAGTAGTTCAAACAATCCACACAGGATTATTTAAGCACTGGCAAAGACTAGTGGGAGCTCCGCCGCGCTATAACACATTTACTCGATATCGTCAACAAAATGCATGCACTTATTTCTAGAATCAAAGATCCCTTTTTTGTCAATTTTTTAGTTCTTTAAATTTGGAGAAGCTTAAAGGGTCTTACCACTCTGGCTCACTGGTGACAACACATACTTTTTCAAAAGCAAAAAACTGCTCACCTCATGTACAGTGGCCACTGTTGTCTGTGAGTCACCAGTGTCGCCTTTCGTGGTTCCCGCAGCTCCTAAGCCAGCCCCACGTTGGGCGCCATTTGAAGTGGTTTCAATTGTTCTGTAAAATAACTTCGCATAGATCTTTGATGCCAGAAATATTAGACTTTATTAACAAACAAAGCCGAGCATCTCCTGCAGGGGATCACTCCCTCCAGCAGGAGATCCCTTCCTCCTGCAGGCGATCACTCCCTCTCAGTGCCCAGCTTCTCACATATATCCATACATCCTTTTCCAAAGATGGTCATACACTTATAGATATTTTTGGGTGAAGGTCTTGTACCATGTGACTTCTCAGAATAGAATTGACATTCAGGGTCTTTTTACAGAAGGTCTTGCAGCTTTCAAAGTTGCCTAGACAGAGAAATAATTGTGTATTCTTATATGGCTAAATTACTTGTTTTCTGAATAATAAAATCTTCAACAAACGCACACCCTGTTTATTTTCTTTATTTTACAAAAGCACAATATTTTATTTCGATTGTAGGTGGGCACATAAAAAAAGTAGACATTTAACATTTTATTTTTTAATATTTCTTAACTCTGTATGACCAGAAATGATGGAGATAAGACTTAGAGATAAGTCTATTTTTCTGCTATGTGAAAGAAATCTGCCAAAACGCACCGGTGCGTTCGCCGTCCCCAGAGGGTTAAAATCATTTGTCAGGGGTACATTTTCCTTGATTGTTTTGTCAACTAGTTCTAAAACCTCATCCTCAATATCTTTCTCTCCATACAATTCTTCGTAGAACTCTTAAACCGCCTTTAAAATGCCTTGTGTGCTATTCATAAGATTATTTTCTTTGTTTTTTACACCCACCATACCCCCACCTCTATTCACTATTTTGCGGAAGAAGTAGCTTGCACATTTTTCCCCTTCTTCTAATTCCTTTTCCCTGCTTTGTAAAATGACACCTTTATTTCTTTTCTCTTCTAATTCTGACATAGACTTGTTTACTTGGTGAATATCTTCGTTAAAATCAAATCCTTGGTTCAAAAGATCAAAATAACGCTGTAAACGTTTTTGCAGTCCCACCATGCATCTCCTCTCTTTATCTTTTTCCTTTTTTCCAGCTCGTTTTAAATAAGTCTTTGTCTTTCCCTTCACCATTTCCCACCACTGTGCATGTGAATCATAAAAGTCTTTTAGGGTCTTCCATTGGCTATACTGCTCCCTGTATTCTTTTACAATCTCTGTGTCTTCTAATAGGGAGCAGTTTAGCCTCCACAGGCCCTTGCCTGTCGTCACCCCTGTGGGAAGTGAGAGGGTGCAAGAAAGCATAGCGTGGTCCGAGAAGAAGACGGGAGTTAATTTAGCATCTACTGGTAAGAGGTCCCGTGTAAAAATATAATCAATACGGGAGGCTTTGGTGCCATCACCACTAAACTGTTCTAAAACAGTCAGTCAGTTTAAAATCTTTTATTATCGTCTGCAGTAAAATAGAAGTTTTGTCTAATTTAAAATCTTCTCCCCCCCCTTTCCTATCATTTTTACTTAAAATGCAATTAAAATCCCCCGCTAAAATAATTGGGGCCCTCCCTAAAAGGTGGGACTGCACGTCTTCTAGAAGGTCATTCCTGTCATTTTTGTCTGTAAAACCATAAATATTTAGTATTTTAAAATCATGTCCTAAAAGGGACAGATGTATTAACAGGGCTCGCCCATCTCTCACCACTGTGTTCCCCTTCACCACAAGCTGAGGATTTTTTAATTAAAATGGCTACTCCATCCGTCTGCTCTATTATGGTTGGAGCCACACCAAACGGATGTTGAGTGGGGCCACTGCTCTTCCCATTTTCTATAATTTTTCATAAAGGGTAAGGCACATTCTTGTAAAAGCAAAATATCACAGTTTTGAGTTTGTAAAAAGGATAAAAAAGTTTTTGCTCTCAGTTGTGACCGCACACTTACATTTAGGGTAGAAAGTGTGAGTGTCATGAGCAGAACAGTTAAAAACGACAGGTGAGACATTTAGTAGACATTTAAATTAACAAAAAATTCAAAAAAGGAGATCTGTGTTCTGTGAAACAAGCTCTTCCCTTACTTCAATATTTGGAGAATCAGGGGATTGAACCTGTTTCCCCCTTGAGCTGGCCCTAGGGGTGGATGTTTGGAGTTCTATTGACAAAAAGCATACTTCGTTTGGTGAGTCGAGTGGGAAAAACCGATTCAAATCCTCAGATGAGGAAGAATCTGACAGCTGTCCCACTCTGTGCCTATTCCCATTTTTCTCCTCAATGGGGGATTGGGCATTCCTTTTTTTCCCCTATCAATTGAACACCTGGGAAATCATTACTTACCTCATTTTCCTTTGTTTTTTTTCCTGTTCTTCCTCTACTCCTTCTTCCTGTTCTTTGTTGTTTTGTTTCCCCTCTCCATCTTTGCTCTGTTTACTTGACTCGGTTTCATAGTTAATCAGTGTTTGGTGGAGTTCCATCTCCTCATTTTTATCTGCTCCAATTGTGTGATTTGGCGGGAAGATTGGATTTTGCTCCACCCCTTCTCTCCCTAGGTCCACCCCCTCATTTTCTCTGTCATCTGTCCCCTCTCCACCAATCACAAGGTTTGGCGGGAGATTTGAAATTTACAAATTTTTCCCTCCGCCCCCTCGTTATCTTTTGGTTTGATTTCCTCGGCCGCCATTTTGTGTGTTTTAACTTTGTTGGCAAATGACTTAGGGCAGTCTCTGTAGAGATGATTATAGTCTCCACAAAGATTGCACTTTCTGCCATTTGGACATTCTTCGAAAGAATGTCCAATTTCTCTACACTTATGTCACGGTCACTTCTCATGTCACTTCTCAGCACCACGGATTCGGGTTGCCCATTTGCCCCTGCGCTACCATTGTGCCCTGGACTGAGTTTTCCTGTTCCCTTGTGTGTCTTTAATAAACCTGGTTTATCGCTATTGCATCTTCTGTCTTATTCCACCCGTTACAGAACGATCTGACCAACATGGATGCAGCGAGAACCTCAGATCTGGACGAATACCTTTTGAGGAGCGCCGCGAGGATGGATCAGCAGGAGGAGAATACTGCCGTGACTGGTCGTGCCGTTCAAGCTTTGGTAGCGCAGGTGTCCGAGCTCACCCAGCGCTTCCAACAGCTAGCGACTCCCACTGCGCCACCCACACCGCTGACTCTCCCCATGCCCTCATCACCCAACCATCTGCCTGAACCCAGATTACCCATTCCGGAGAGGTATAGTGGTGAGCCCCAGTATTGTAGAGCATTTCTAACTAAGTGTTCCATGTTTTTTGCTCTGCAACCCCAGACATTTGCCTCTGAAGAGACCAAGGTGGCTCTGGTACTGACTTTGCTGTTGGGGCGGGCAGCTTTGTGGGGAGCGGCGGTGTGGGAAAATCAAGACCTATGCTGTTACTCGTTCCAAACACTCGCGGCAGAGATGAAGAGAGTTTTTGATCGGGCGGTGGCTGGAAGAGAAGTGGCACGCCATCTTGCTGATCTTCGGCAGGGAGACCATTCGGTCACCGACTACTCTATTGAATTCCGCACCCTCGCCGTAGAGTGTCACTGGAACGAGGAGGCGCAGTGGGATATGTTCCTGCATGGGCTGGCTGACCGTATCCAGAGAGAAATCTATGCCTTGGACCTACCGAAGGATCTCAATGGACTTATCGAATTGGCCCTGCGAGTGGATGGCCGTCTGCAGAGAGTGGAGCAACATTCCTGCAGGACCCTGATGCCTGAGACCTTCGGACCCCCCCGCGTCAGGGAGAGCGATACGGTCAGCCACACCTTCGATCACGAGCCCATGCAGGTGGGTAGAGCTCGGCTCTCCCGGGAGGAGACAGAAAGACGGAGATCCCGGGGGCTATGTCTCTATTGCGGAGGAACTGGCCATTTCATCAACACCTGCCCTGTAAAAGATCGAGCTCGGCAGTAAGCAGGAGGCTACTGTCGGGCGGGATCTCCACCAGCAAGACCTCTTCTACTCTCCTTCCGGTGAGAGTGCAATGGGCAACCCGATTTTTCAATTGCCATGCACTTCTGGATTCTGGGGCCGAGGGAAATTTCATGGACCTGTCTTTAGCACGTAAGCTCCAAATCCCCATCATACCACTCACCAACCCGATCTCGGTCAACGCTCTCAACGGACAAGAATTACCTGCCATTACACTCACCACTGATCAACTAACTCTTATAACCTCTGGCAATCACACTGAAGAACTCTCATTTCTACTATTTGACTCTCCCCATTCCCTGGTGGTCCTCGGTCACCCCTGGCTCATCCAGCACAATCCCAGGGTTGACTGGGGTCACAACTCCGTGTCTGCTTGGAGCACTAAGTGTTATGCGTCTTGTTTGTTGTCTGCCTGTTCTTCGTTGTCCAGTTCTGTTTTGCAGGAGGAGTCGATGAATTTGTCTAACGTGCCCGCGGAGTACCTCGACCTGAAGGAAGTGTTCAGTAAGTCTCGGGCTGCTTCTCTTCCTCGGCATCGTCCCTATGACTGTGCTATAGATCTTGTGCCAGGTACGTCTCCGCCTAAGGGCAAGTTATACTCACTTTCTGTTCCAGAGAGGGAGGCCATGGAGAAATACATTTCTGATTCTCTAGCCTCTGAATTCATTCGTCCTTCCTCTTCTCCGGCGGGGGCGGGGTTCTTTTTTGTGGGTAAAAAGGATGGTTCTCTGCGACCGTGTATTGATTACCGAGGGTTGAACAACATCACGGTAAAGAATACTTATCCTTTGCCGTTGATGTCTTCAGCCTTCGAGCGGTTGCAGGGAGCATCCGTATTCACAAAATTGGATTTACGTAATGCATATCATTTGGTTCGCATCAGGAAGGGGGATGAATGGAAAACCGCATCTAATACTCCCAGGGGTCATTTTGAATACTTGGTTATGCCGTTCGGGCTGTCCAACTCCCCAGCGGTTTTCCAGGCACTCGTCAATGACGTGCTGAGAGATATGGTTGACCAGTTCATATATGTCTACCTGGATGACATATTGATTTTTTCTTCTTCTCTCCAGGAACACGTTCAGCACGTCAGACGAGTGCTTCAGAGGTTGCTAGAGAATGGGCTTTTTGTCAAGGCGGAGAAATGCGTTTTTCATGCACAGTCTGTTCCTTTCTTAGGTTACATCATCTCATCTGAGGGAGTGCGCATGGACCCTGACAAGGTTAAGGCTGTGTTGGATTGGCCAAGCCCAGATTCTCGTAAGGCCCTACAGAGGTTTCTGGGGTTTGCCAATTTCTATAGGCGTTTTATTCGCAACTTCAGCCAACTAGCCCCACCTCTGACCGCATTGACCTCCCCCAGAACGACGTTCAGGTGGTCCAGTACAGCCGAGGCTGTATTTGCCAACCTCAAGAGCCGCTTCAGTTCTGCTCCCATCTTGATTGCCCCTGATTCATCACGCCAGTTTGTGGTGGAGGTCGACGCGTCAGAGGTGGGGGTAGGTGTAGTTCTATCCCAGCGCTCTTCCTCAGACGACAAGATGCACCCTTGTGCGTTTTTGTCTCATCGTTTATCGCCTGCCGAACGTGACTATGACATTGGTAACAGAGAGTTGTTGGCAGTCAAGTTAGCACTGGAGGAGTGGCGCCATTGGTTAGAGGGGTCGGGAGCACCTTTTATCGTGTGGACCGATCATAAGAACCTGGAATATATTAGATCTGCTAAAAGACTCAACTCCAGGCAGGCTCGTTGGGCACTTTTTTTCAGACGTTTTGACTTTTCTCTCTCGTACCGCCCGGGTTCCAAAAACATCAAACCCGATTCTTTATCTCGTATTTTTGACCCATCCGAACGCCCGGTTACTCCCGAGTGTATTTTACCCGAGACACTATTTATCTCCACACTCACATGGGAGGTTGAATCGAAGGTCAAGACGGCCTTAGAAGGGGTAACGCCTCCGCCCGGTTGCCCACCGAGTCGTTTATTTGTGCCAGAGAGGGTTCGGTCCGACGTCATTCGATGGGGTCACTGTTCCAGTATAGCATGTCATCCAGCGGTAAATCGCACCAGTTTTTTGGTCAAGCAACGGTTCTGGTGGCCATTAACCCTCTGGGGTCTGAGGTGTTTTTGGGGCCATTTGGATGTTCTGTGATGCCCTTACATTTGTGCTTTTTTCAGTTATTTATAAACATGTTAATGGCAAAGGTGTAAATTCACTCTATATAGCACAAACAGGGCTACCATAATCTGTGAGCAACTTGTATGTACATTGTTTGTATTTTTAAGAGAATATTGTTTATGCGTGGTTATTGAAAAAAATTAAAATGAAAGCTGCTGAAATAAGACCACAAAACAAATACTAAATATGTGTCCACAAGACTTTTGACAAATGGATGTTGACGCTTCGAGTTCTGGCTTCAAAATGATCTGAAAATCATCCTTCCTAATCATTCACATAAACCAATAGATTGTTTTAAATTGTGAAAAACATTTTTTTGTTTGCCAAGGCAATATGCAGATGGGCGGAACGGCCCAACCCCTATCATGAATATTAAGTGGTTCTCAGACAGTGACCCTACATAATAATGAGCCTTTCATTCAGGGGTGTCACACAAGAAATAATGCAAGGACAATATATATATATATATATATATATTGTCATTGCATTCTTTCTTGTATATATATAGCCTAAATATATATATATATATATATATATATACACACACACACACACACATATATATATATATATATATATATATATATATATATATATATATATATATATATATATATATATACAAACAATCAAAATATAAATGAAAGCCAAAAGCACATTTTTAGTCATACCTGGAAACAAATTCTAGTCAAATGCTATATGGGCCATTCTACAGAATCTTGAAAAGAAAATAGTCTTTTTCCATAAATGTCTTATAAAGTATTATTTTTTAAAGTAGACCAATACAATAAAAATAAACCAGTCGCATTTCAAAGTCGTTCGCGAAATGACCGCCAGGTGGCGCAAAGGGACATTTATCAAAACGTAAGTGGGGCTAATGTCAATTAACAGTAAGGATGAAATTCTACAAGTTATGGTAATTTGCAAATAAGCCTACAACAAACATTTATTTTTAAACAAATATTTTTAAATATGCAACATGCACGTTTAAACAACAAACAATACAATCTGAACCAGCGCTTCTGCTCCTGTATTGAGACATGCAGCGCGTTGCAGTTACGATCCGGGTTCCAGTGGCCTTAATACATTCACGGCTTTTTAAAATGTCACAAAGCGTTTTGAGATGGTTTTGAATGAAATATTGAAGTTTATAATTAGGGTATTTTGGCACACCACGCCGAGTGGCTATGCATTATTCTAAAATCTGGCTTTATTCTGGCATGTTGAATTAGAGTTTGACAAACGCGGCGGCGCGTTCATTTGAATTTATTTTTCTCATAACAGCTAAAAGAACTTACTGCGTAATTGTTGGTCATACAGATAAGATATCATCTTTTAAAACTGTAAAAGGTCTACTTTTATTCATGTAGGCTAAAGTAGGCCTACACTCACAGGCTAACGACAAAACGTTTTCTCGCTCATGACAAACAAACGTTTGGGCATTTCTCAGTGAGAAAATTCATAGCCGAGTGGTAGAACTTACGGTTCGATCATCAAGATGACACGGGTTCAAATCCCGAACAAACATGGTCTATTGTAAATTTTATATTTATTAATGCAGAGAGATTTGTGTAGCTCTAAAACTCTGGTACACCATACAGTTTTTTGCTTATATTTATAAAATAAAATTACCATGCATTTCCATTTTACACTAAGGAACAATAGTATCCAACAGAACGACTTTGCATCTGTACCAATCGTATGAGGCCAATCGTAATTTCAAAAGCAGTTCTGTAAAAAAAGTAATTTTATATATATAGCCAATATATATATATATATATTTTATTAGGCCTATTATTATTATTATTTTTGATTCCCTACAACCTAGAGTTTTTAAAAACATGGTTTTAAGTAAAGTGTGATTTGCCAGGGGGACGGGGATTTCCTTCTGGTCTAAACATCCCTGCTTCTGCTGAATTATTTGAATCCCCACACCCCTCCCTCCACAGTAATCAATGCTATAGGCTACTTCACCAATAGACCATATCAAATATAAAATAGAGATATGCAACAGAACAAGCACGTTTAAACAACGATAAACAATAAAATCAAAACCAGCGTTTCAGTTGTCCATAGTTCAAGTGGCCTTAATGCATGCACGGCTTTTCAAAATTTCACAAAGCGTTTTGAGATTATTTTGAATGAAATATTGAAGTTTATAATTAAGTGTTTTGGCAGACCACGCCGAGTGGCCCTATGCATTTTTCTAAAATCGGGTTTTATTCGAACTTTTGCTAACGACAAAAGTTTATCTGTCGTCTCTGTCTCCGGGAACTGCGCGTCACAAAAATGAACCGAAAGCCACTTCAGCTCAGTCACTATAAGAAATCGGCTCTGTCTAATGCCTTTAAATGTCTAAATATTCAGGCTAATAAATGTTATCTGATTATGTAATCCATATGAAAACGAGAGGTACAGAGGATCTACTCAAACATGTAGCCTATGTAAGCGCTTCCCAATGAGAAAATGACAAGGGTGAAAATCTCGCTCTAATGAAATGTAGCAGGCTAAATCGCCCTGAATTAAAATGTAAAAACAGATCAAATAATGTATTTGTCGAAATGTTGCGATATTGTTTCATTTAAGTTCATAATTATTCTATAGGCCTACATGTTATTTAATTTAGCAGCATTACCACGAAGCACCGTGGTTCGATATTTATTTGAATAATAAAAAAAATAATAAAAACTTAATTCACAAATTGCATGCCTGGTTGAAAGGATCCAAAGATCCCTGTAGAATTTAATATTAAGTTGAACATTTTGTTCATGACAACAAATGAACATGCGTTTTTTCAGATTATATTTAGTTTTGCTTGGAAAAAGCTGGCCCAAACCAGTTTTATTTCATCAATTATTGAAATAATGAAATATTTAGTAATAAACTTTTATGACAGAAATTTCACTAGGCTACATGTAACTTAAATCATTTAATTCCTTCATTATCAACACTGTCTAGAATAGCGATTTAAGTGTGAATTACGACTTCTCTTTGTGTTAAATCAGCCTCAGACTCCGATAGCCTGTGGGGGGTTGGGGGACAGTTCAGTGCTGTGCGCGCAGGACAATAGGCCTAGGTGTTAATGTTCCTCTTTCATATGGAGAGCGAGGGAGACTAAATAAACTTGTTAAAAAGAGATTCAGCGCGAGAGAGGCAAAGAAAAACGCATGTTTTAATTTAATTATGTTGCTTTGGACAATTTTCGTTTTGTAGGCCTACTGTTTTAATTGTTTAATGTCATTTATTTGGCAATACAAATTTAAAATGTCGCAAGAATAATATTAGCCTAGTGTTTCTTATTTTGCATCGCAAAAGAAATAAACTCTAAACCCGATGCAACCCTGTTTTAAATAAAAAAAAACACTTTATTTAAACCTTGAAATGTTCGAACTTGGTTTCAAACTTAAGTAATTTTAGTGTTCTTTTACATTACACAATAATTTAGCAGACTAAAGACGAGCTTCTTCATTTTCATTTTCTGATGCAATCGGCTGACAATCTTCCTTCATCAGTTTGTGTCCTTTGTGCAGCGGCTGCGGTTCTACTGGAATGTAGCAAATTTATGTTGTAATGATAATTAAACAAAACTCTTGACTTTAAATAAGTAAACAGTTATAAACAGTTAGCTATTTAAGCATCAAGAAGGTAAAATATAAACGCTGTTGGCCAACATCGGTTAACAACATGTATGCCACATTGAGATTCGATCTCGGGTCGATTGAAGCTCCCTGAAGCTCGTGTTGATGCGTTGATCACTGAGCCACCGTTTGTACGCTGTTAGAGTTAAAGTCTTATGCTTTTGTAAAGCTTCATTGATGTAGCCTAAATGTTTTTATTGCAATGTTTTATGTTTTCATTATTTATTCAATTTCATTTCAGTATTTCAGCCTAATTTCAGTATTGTGGTAATGAATTATTTTAACTACGTTTCACTTGTTGAATTCATCTGCTACCAGCTTTCAATCGCTCTGAATGAGCAGCAGATTACGCATTAGAGAGAATTAACGAACACTTTTCAGAGTCTATGATTGTAGCGCCTCTTAGCGGTAAAAGGTAGCAAATACACCCCACATTTTACCGCCGCGGTGGAACAGCTGATGTGGGCGTTGTCATGGCTTTCCTCTACATTTGCGTTTGAATAGCGCGCGTTCTCCGTGGGCGTGTCAGATTAACGCGTAATGAAGTGTAATGAGCTGGGGAAAAAAATTCTGACAGCACTCTCTTTTCATACAGATTACATAAACTGAGAATATTTGTTTTTTATATAAATTACTTCATTGAAAAGAAGAGAATTCAAGCTTCATAAAGAAAAATCTCTCGTGCCTGTGTGACAAGTATTTGCAGAGTTAGAGTTAATTTTTCGGACGCGTTTCAGAATGGACTGCACTGACAGAGAGAAGGCAAAACTCGCATCATGTTTATTTTTCTTCATTTGACAAAAAGCACAACACTTTGTTTTTATTGTGAGTATACAGAAAAATAATATACACTAAACAGGATCGACTGATGTATAACACTTACATGTAAGATTAAAATCAACAGAGTATTTTGAGTCTCTTTTGCACTGATAAGAAAAAAAGTCTGCCTATCGCGCCGGCGCGATAGCCGACCCCAGGGGGTTAATGGCTCGCGACATTCGGAGTTTTGTTTTGGCTTGCTCGGTTTGTGCCACTGGTAAGACTTCCAATCGTCCTCCAGATGGGTTACTCCAACCGTTGTCTGTCCCTTCGAGACCCTGGTCCCATATAGCGCTAGATTTTATTACCGCCCTCCCAGGGCAAGACGGTCGTTTTCACCGTAGTGGACCGGTTCTCGAAGGCGGCCCATTTTATTTCCTTGCCCAAATTACCTTCTGCCAAGGAGACAGCGGTGACTGTCTTAGATCACGTTTTTCGTCTACATGGCCGCCCGGCAGACGTGGTCTCTGACAGGGGTTCCCAATTCGTGTCCAAATTTTGGCAAGAGTTTTGTAAATTACTGGGAGCGACTGTAAGTCTATCTTCGGGTTACCATCCCCAGAGCAATGGGCAAACCGAGAGAGCCAAGCAGGACTTAGAGAGAGTGTTGCGATGTTTGGTGTCTAAGAATCCTTCCTCCTGGAGTCAGCAACTTTCATTGGTGGAGTACGCCCATAACTCGCTACCAGTGTCATCCACGGGCCTATCTCCGTTTGAGTGTAGCTTAGGGTACCAGCCACCAGTTTTTTCTAGCCTGGAATCCGAAGTCGCGGTCCCCTCCGCCCACGCCTTCGTCCAGAGGTGCCACCGCACATGGACCAGAGCCCGTGAGACTCTGCTCCAGGTGGGGGCGCGCACCAACGCTTAGGCCGATCTCCACCGGTCAAGGCCACCCGTTTACGTCGTGGGTCAAAAAGTGTGGCTTTCTACCAAGAACATTCCGCTTCGCTCCGTATCTAATAAACTAGCCCCCAAATTCATTGGCCCGTTTACTGTCACCAAGATCATTAGTCCGGTGACAGTCCGCTTCAAACTTCCTCCAGCGTACAGGAGAGTTCACCCCGCCTTTCATGTTTCCATATTGAAGCCCGTTTTTCGTTCTCCCCTTAATCCGCCGGCCCCGGTTCCCCCACCCCCGTGACTCGTAGATGGGGAACCCACTTATTCGGTTAATCGTATTCTGGACTCGAGACGGAGGGGACGCGGATTTCAGTATTTGGTGGACTGGGAAGGTTACGGTCCGGAGGAGAGAAGTTGGGTTCCTGCGAGAGACATTCTGGATCAGTCCCTTATTGATGATTACAATCAACAGGTAGGTCCTCCTGGGAGCGCCAGGAGGCGCTCCTAGGGGGAGGGGTACTGTCACGGTTCATGAATTCATTGACTCTTTCTTGCGCTGTGTTTGTGTGTGTGTGTGTGTGTGTGTGTGTGTGTGAGAGTGTGGGCGTGGTCGCTGATCAGCCGCTGATTGTTATCAGCGCCAGCTGATTCTGATCAGCGATCTCTATTTATACCCTTGGTTTTCGTCCTGTGTTTGTCAGATCGTTGTTGGATGTTCCCTGTGCTGTTGGTCTTTGCCTGGTGTCTGCTGTTCCCTGTTGGAGTTCGTCTGTTCCCGTTGAAGTTCGTGTTAGAGTTCTTTCTGTCTGTCTGCCGTCATTCGAAGCATTTGGATTCTTCTCTTCACGTCACGGGTTCGGATTGTTTCACCATCACTCAGGAGGATCGTCACACTTCTCTACACCACGGATTCGGATCATCACACTTCTCAGCACCACGGATTCGGGTTGCCCATTTGCCCCTGCGCTACCATTGTGCCCTGGACTGAGTTTTCCTGTTCCCTTGTGTGTCTTTAATAAACCTGGTTTATCGCTATTGCATCTTCTGTCTTATTCCACCCGTTACAACTTATTACAAAAGACTTTCTGACATGCTTCAACAAGATGTCCAAACTCCCCACATCGCCTGCAGAGTTTGGGCATTCCATTGATAATGAATGTAGCCCCTGTTTTCACACAGAACATTTGTGGTAAATGTCTCAGACCTTGGAAGCTCTGGGGGTCTTCCCATTGTTTAATTGGGACCCTACAGGAACAATTCCAAATACCGTCTTCGTCATAAACCTTCATAGCCTGGCCAATCACAGTGCAAAATCTTCCCAGCCATGTACAAAACATTTTCTCCATTTATAGTCTCATTGAACATCTTAACAATAACCACTTTCTGCGTATTATCAGTTAGTTTCTCAACTTTAAACAAAGAGAACTGGGTCTTATGTGTGTCAAAACATTACCAGAAGTCATTTAACAGAGCTGCATTCTTAAAACTCACATCAAAGCCTTTGTTAAAAGGCAGGGTCAGAATACAATTCAGATCAACAGGGGTAAACTCTAAACATTTCTGCATCAATTTCCTGAAAAAATCTGATCTAGACATTTCCACCAGCTTTCCATCTTTTTCTAAAAAACTAAAACGCACACTGTGGTGCCTCCGCACACCGGCACGGGCAGCCGACATGTTGGAGGCCCCCCCAGTTTTAAAAGGTACTTAAAAGTGACTATTTAAAAAACAGTAAAAATTTAAAACAGTGATCCAATGATAAAAGACATTCTCATATCTTAAAACAGATTCTCTCAGTAGAAAACTCCCCCTTAACCCTCTGGGGTCGGCGGTCGCACTCACTTTTTTCCTTATCAGTGCAAAAGAGACTCAAATTACTCTGTAGATTTTGATCTTACATATAAGTGTTATACATCACTTGATCCTGTTAAGTTTGTATTTTTTTTGTGGAACCTCTCAATAAAAACAAAGTGTTGTGCTTTTTGCCAAATAAAGAAAAATAAACATGATGCGCGTTCTGCGTTCTCTCTGTCAGTGAAGTCCATTCTGAAACGCGTCCGAAAAATGAACTGTAACTAAGTCAATACTTGTCACAGAGATACGAGACATGTGTCTTTTTAAAGCTTGTATTCTCTTCTTTTAAATGAAGTAATTTATTTTAAAAAGAAATATTTCCAGTTTATGTAATCCGTTTGAAACCAAGGAGAGGTACAGTTGTTTCGTTCTCAGTTCATTATCTTTAATTAGCTGAGGCCGCCACGCCCCCAGCGCTTTTCACATGGTAAATAGGTGATCTAACGTTATGCATAGCACACGCCCAGCGATCAATGGCATAAAAACACGAAGTTTCTTCATCAGATTCACTGATAGTTCATTGCGTTTTGAGGATGGCACGCTACCCTGACCCTTCAGATGATTCTGGACAGTGAGGAAGAATTCACTTTTCCTCAGAGGAAGATTATAACTCGGACAACGAACGGCTGCATTTTGAAGAACGAATTGATCCCGCCGAGGATAGGCCTACAAGTTCGGAGTAAGTTGTTTAGTGTTTTATAATTCCTTTTCTGATCGTATAGAGCTCAAATGAATTTTCAGACTATATTTTGCCTAGCTTTTGACATCTTACAGAAAATATTGCCTCACAATATCCCTAACATTCGTGCATACGCTCGTGTAAATTTTTTAATGTGATATTACTCTCTAAACATATTTGTATATTAAATATATATAGTTTTGATTAGCTTATGACACTGATTATCATGCTAAAATACTGCCTTATGCGTTATGTATTTTGTTTGTGAATAACTGCATGTTTATTTAGTGAAATATATTTCAGCCTCCGGTAAAATATGTGATTGTCACAGGTCAGGGGGGCCAAGCCAGACTGCACCCACCCCTCAAACCCAGGACCACCTTGAGGAGCGTACCAGAGACCAGACAGACAAGTGGGATTAAAATAATCTTTATTGAATAATAAAAAAAAGGAGATTAAAAAGTCTTGACGTGAGCTTGTATCTTTTTCCAGGAAGGGGGACCCGCCTTTGGACCCTAGAGAGCGAGGGGTTCGACTGCCGTCCCAGCAGCAGGTAAGTGTCTGGGTAAGTCAAACTTCTTGGGTGTGATGCAGGCGGACAGATGCCCGGACAGGGCTGGACCGGGACCGAGGGCTAGAAGGGGACTCTTCCACCGGACAGGTAAGTGGCGGGTACGTATACCTCTCAAGAAGGCATGCGGGCGGAGGGGCCTCCCTGGAGAACAGGTGGGTAACTAGGTCAGTATGTTCTTGGGCCGTTGGTCGTTCCGAATATGGTCAGCACGGGGGTTGTGGGCCAGGAGAGAATTCCCCGCCCGTCAGGTGGGTAGCCGGGTACGTATTTCCCCTTCAGGCAGGGCACACTCCCGTGTCGTCGCTGGACAAACAGGTGCGGGGTCCCTCGAGTCTCTTCCTCGGCTGGAGCGGGTGGCTGTGCAGGCACGATGTGGTCAGGGCAAACCTCTGCTCCAGACGGGTAGCACACAAGAAGGCAGCAGCAGAAGAATCGTGGCTGGGTAGTGTGGCTCTAAACGGACAGCGCTGAGGCCAAGGTGGGTCCTTCCTTCAGACAAGCAGCACACACGAAGACAGCAGCAGAAGAATCATCTGGTTGAACAGACAGAGCAATTTATACAGGTGTAGGCACACTTCTCTGTAGGATGGAGACTCAGGCTTACGGCTGGACTGTGTGGCTCTAACGGACAGCGCTGAGGATAGGGTGTGTCCCTCCTTCTGACAGGCAATCACACAAGAAGGCAGTGGCAGAAGAGTCTTCTACTTGAATAGACAGGACAAGTTATACGGACAAGCACACTTCTTTTCAATATCAGAACGAGGGCTTATAGCCCGAGCGGGACATGCACATTCAACACTGGGGCTTTGTTCAGCAAACACTGGGCGGAAATATGAACTGGGGAATACTGGCAGTTTAAATATACATATGCACCCAGACACTGCAACCTCACGTCAAATCCAATACTGTGTGACACTTCAATTCGGGCACTGCATATCCACTCTCACTCTCAGTGCAATAAGGCCAGCACTCACCCAATAGTCAATCCTTCCACTGTTATATTGAATCAGCACTCAGAGGATGAAGAGATGCAGATGACTTCTCACAGCATGGAAAACAGCTTCTTCAATACTCTCTCACACTCAGACGAAGATATCAGGATTTCAATGATGACTCAATTCACACTCTTAAGTGACAATTACACTCGTGATCAATACACTTCACAATTCCTTATTCGACTTAGTGCAAGGCATGCATTCACACAGATCCGATGTTTTATTACTTAACTTCCTCTCAGGAATAAGGGGGTTCTCCAGTCTTGACTGTATCTCCACACTTCTCCCACTTCCCATCCAGTTCACGTTTCCAGCGTGTATCCACACAGATCACCGTTGCACCCTTAAGCCAGCCAAATCCTCACAGCCCTCTCCAAAGATCCCAGCGGGTTCAAGCCACTGCCAAAGAAAACGATTTATCCCGGGGGAGTACCACACTCAATTCCCTCTTCCTTTTCCTTTTAACTGTTTCATCCAGCCCCGGAGCCCTATCGCTGAACCTCACACCAATCGGCAGCACCTGATACCGTTTTTCTCATCAGCTGCTGCTGTCATGGAAACCAACAACAAGCGGAACCGGCTCGATGTTTCACTGTTATTGTTCTGGAGGGAACACACTTCCAGCGGACATTGGTTCCGCTTCTTTTGTCACTTGTGACATGATACTGTCTAAATACAATATATTTTTTATATATAAATGTTGAGTTTTGGTTAGCCTATGACACTACTTATGCTAAAATAGTGCCTTATGCGTAATGTATTTTGTTTGCGAATAACTGCTTAGGTTATATAACGAGAAATATATTTCAGGCTCCGGTAAAAGAGGTCTAAATACAATATATTTTTTATATAATTAAATGTTCAGTTTTTGTTAGCCTATGACACTATATCATTTGTAAATAACTGAATACAGGTGTAAATGTTTGAAATGTAGTGATGTGTCGTTCGCGAACGATCCGTTCATTGAGTGTATCACTAAATGTGTGCGGTCTATATGGGCCATCAACAGATATTTTTCCGTCCCATGGCCCAGAAATATACTTACATTGTCCATCCATACCCATTAATTGTCGATCAGTTTACTTTGGATAATGTATGCTAAAAGGTTTTTTTATTTTTTTGGAATGTGTCTGCATCATGCTCTCCTTCGCCAGCACCTCGCAGAGGGACACGCAGGTGTCGTTCAGTTCTCAGTGCGATCGAGAATCATACTAAGTGCACAGACGTAATATTTTACAGATGAAATTTAGCCTAATTGTGTTTACATCGTCATAATGTAAAAGTAGGCTACCTATTCTTGTGTGAAATTACAAAAAAAAAATTTTATCCATGGCAATTAGTGATTGATAATGATAAAAATACAGTTTATTTGATTGTGTTATCAGCATGCTCACACTTTTTTCTTTTTTATAATACAAGTTTGGTCTTTTTTTTCTTGTGATGGGTTAATTGATAGTAATGACTTCATGTCTTTACATTGTTAGGACATATTTCTATTTTGAATAAATGCTGTTCTTTTTATTCATCAGTGAATCATTCGTAGTTCATCATTCTTTGTTCAGGCTGCCTTCACGGCACCTTGATGGGGCATTAGCCATTGGGGGAGTGTCTTTTGTCTCCCCTGGTGTGAATCTCATTAATATTCATAGCCATTAACACTCCCACGCATACAGCAGTGCTGACCCCAAAACTAACTTGCAACATTTAAAT
Organism: Rhinichthys klamathensis goyatoka; assembly: GCF_029890125.1. Classification (NCBI taxonomy): domain Eukaryota; kingdom Metazoa; phylum Chordata; class Actinopteri; order Cypriniformes; family Leuciscidae; genus Rhinichthys; species Rhinichthys klamathensis. The sequence goes on from NW_026606825.1 coordinate 743,932, forward strand.
TGTTATATTGTTGTTTGTGAAAGTGTGGTCAGGATGATTTTCACATCATTTTGTAGTAAAAATTCTAGCCTACAAGAATAGTAACTCAAAAGTCTTGTGGACAACAATTGGCCTTATTGCGGTTAATTTTTTTTCCCAAAACGTACTAACCACACATAATATTTTTTTTCTATAAAATGCAAACATGTACATCCATTTTGCTCACATATTATTGTAGCAGAGTTTGTGCTGAATACAGCATAATTATATGTTGGTCAATGGTATGTTGTAAGTAACTGAAATAAGCACAAATGTTAGGGCATGTCAAAACATCTCAAGGGCCCCAAAAACACCTCAGACCCCAGAGGGTTAAAACAGAAACAACACAATAATAAGAACAATAAACAGTAAAAAAAAGTACAGCTGTAAGCGGTACAATATACCTCTCTGAAGGTGTAGGAAAGTGCTATAAACCCCCCCCCCCCCCCCCCCCCCCCCCCCCAAAACTTACAAGGAGGCGATCGCAACACTACCGATTGACAAGACACTTGATCTTAGCCAAAAGGCCGAGAAGCGATGACACAATGACGCAGAGGCGGGGGAGCCGGCAAAGGCCACGCCCACCTGGGCCGCGGCGAGAGGGTCTAAGGTCGCCAACAAACAAGCTCAGCTCAGATTGGTTGTCACACCGAAAATGGATCACAACAGAGTGCACAACACGACACTCTGGAGTGCAACCTGGGATTTTGGATCATCAACATTCTGCCCTAAAAGTGAGCGGGCAGACCAAAGCGTACGTCGTAGAGACTTGAAACTCTGACGGATGGTAGTACCCGCCCGGTCTACAACATCACCAAGGCTCACCCCGATCGGCCCCAGGGTGGCGCTGCAGCGATCAAAAGTACGAAATGGCTCGTAACTCCTCGACCGTCCGTCGCAGACCCAAGTGTCTTACATCACCGGAATCCTTGGCTCGGGCCGAACAAGACACACACAGATTGGATGGTCGCGCTGGCGAGATTTTCGAGTATTTTGGATTTTCTGAAAAACCTACTTTTGCACACTAGTCCTAGGTTTTTTGCCCGATCTGACCCAAACCGGTGCAGAAAGATTCTCTGGAGTCTGACTGCCAACAGTGATCGTGAAAAAAGTCGGAATTTCCATTCACGTTGGCGACCAGACGCCAAAACGTTGGGAGTGGGCGAGGCAGGCTTTACTTAAATGGCTATAACTCTCCAACGGAATGAGACAATAACACCCAACTCGGTACACCTGTGTACGGGCTCAGCCTGTGGTCACGTGAAAAGGGATGCGGCGACTGGCCACTTGGTGGCGCTGTAAACAGAAAAAACAACAACATGAATACGGCCATAGACGGCTGTATATCACGTGATGTTTCACACATGCATAAGGTATTCATACCACAAGATAGACCTCCTCATTACGAACAACTTTGCCTCCAGGACAACTGCTGTGAATCAAATTGTTTGTTAAATATTGGAGATTATTTGAAGAATAATAAAAATAAAAAAAATAAAAAAAAACCTTCTTTCACAGAGGTTGTTTTATATCTCCCGATCAACCACTGCAGTTAAAATTATCTGGACTTCCTAGGTCATCAACTATCAGAAGAAGAAGAAGAAAAACATAAGTGGAACTTTAACAATCTGCTCTTTTAACCAGTGTGTCCAGGGGAGAGCGCGTACGCAGTCCCCCACTACCATAAATTATGCAGTCGAGATTCCCACATTTGGGGAATTCCCAGGGGTCGTCTCTACGGTAGTGCATTGAGCGTAGACTCACCGTAGACACTGCCACGTCTACTTATTACACTTATTACTACCTCACATTTAAAACTGGATGTCCGCATGTTATGTTGCAAGTTCAGTGATCCGCGTTTTAAATCCAAGTGCTCCACCGGATCGTCAGCAGGCTGTAATAATGGCAACGAAGGAGGCCCGTGCGTATAGAGAGAGAAGGCTGACCTTCCCTCTGCCACCTGCACAGCTGCTAGAGGAGTCCACTGCCTTGGCCCAAGCGAAAAAGCTCCTTCGTGCAATAGGGATCGCAGCAGCACCATCACGGCAGCAGTGCCTGGGGAAGCTGGTGGTGCCATTTGGCCAGTACCTTAATGCTCCGTTCCACTGGCTTGTGGAAAATGATGTGGGCTACATGAAGTAGTAAGCATTGTTTTTATGTTTAATGATGTTACATTGTTTTCAGTGTGCAGCTTTTACCAGCTGGTATAAATAATATGTGTAATTGCAGTGTGGTTGACAAGCACCGAGAAAAACTTGTTAAGAAACCTAAGAAGATTAACCATCACTGGATAAAGGACTTTCTGGCAGAGTACGCTGAAAGCTTCCCTCAAATATCCATCGTCATGGAGGCCAACATTGACTGCTGTATATATGGGCAGAAAGGGTTTGAAAATCATACCTTTAAGGAGATGTGGGAGCTCTACAGCCAGCATTCTGCCCAGAAGGACAGGCCACACGACTTCAGCAGCAGTCAGAGGGATCTGATTAAGAAGGCGCACAGCTCTGTCTGCCGGTGGCTCAATACACCTGCAGTGTTTCCCCTACAATGTATTTAGCAGTGGCGCAGCGCCACCACTGGATTTTCAGCACCGCTGCAAAATCTTCACATGATCAGTAATAGCATTCACGACATTCACTTACACACCTAAAAACCCTGAGACACGGCGACCGCCGGCGCTGCTAATACGGTGGCTCTGAATCCACTTGTTGACAAGAAAGGAGGAAAGAGCCACATATGGAAATATTTTCGATTAGGCTAATGTCACGTTGCCAAAAGGAGCCGTTAACATAGCGCGTTTTTCTGCGCGTGCAAATTCGTTATTTCAAATGTAGGCGTGCGGGATATGCGCTCGTTTTTCCAGGCCGCCTCTGTTCATGGTTGCATAACACGGGAGAGCAAGCGCTTTTGAAAAGGAGAAAGCGGCGCTCTCCATGAGGACGAGGAACTATCAGCAAAGAATTAATTGATTTCTAGCCCTTGCATTAGCTTTACTACTAGATATATTTATAGAGATGAGAAATAAAAAGCCGCCCTGTACAGCTATGATCAGCTGTTCGGCCGAGCTTTCGATGTTGTTACGGAAAGGCCGAAGCTGATCGGTTGGTTTTTGTCACGCCACGCGCGTCTAGAATTGAAATAACCTATTTGCGCGCAAAAAACGTGATATGTGAACGGCCCCTAAAGTGGACTCTGGTGCGGTTGTATCAGGGTAGTTTTACGAGTAGGAGTAGCCTGCATGTGCACAGAATCGGACTGACACCCGACTACTGTTTATGCTGTTTATAGTCCATCAGAAAAGCAGTTCTAGGCTTATTCTTGGCTGGATACCTCTTAGCAGGTTTAAAAAGCCTTTAAAAATTAAATATGAACACAGTTTTGGATTAAATAAAAGTACAGTCAAGTCAAATAAAACACGTTTTATCTCCTGTATTGTTGTATCTAACATCAACACATTGAGTGAACAATATATTTTTACAACATGAAATGTTTGTGAATGTTATTTAATACAAACACTTGATTGTTCATGTTTGTTCACTTCATTCATTTTGCATTAAATAATGTTAACATAAAACTTTTGATTTTAAAAATGTTAGAAAAATTAAGTGCTCACAGATTGGGTGTGGTCCTTGCAATTAAGATCAAATTTTCAATAAATTCTAAATAATCTTTTTCTGGGTTGTGCCATTTCATTTTTCCCTATCAATATCTACCTTATAGCTGAAAATTAACACAAAACAAAAACGTGAAAAATCCTGTCTAAAATTATAAAATGAAGATTTCTGTTTGTGACCAGTTCAAGGTACGTGCTGCAATAATCATGCCTTAAATCTGTTGATGGTATGTCATATTTGTATGTCTCAAAATGTCCATTTCTATCCACAAAAGTCATGGTTTAAGGGGTTATTTAAAAAAAAAAAAATTCTTCCGGAGGTACATGCCCCCGGACCCCCACGCGCGACTTGGTAACATCCTCCGGCACATGACAGCACCGCTGCTGGAAAAATTTCTAGGGGAAACACTGACCTGTAACACACATCACCAGTGTTCAGATGAAAAGGTTTAGGATGTACATTTATGACAAGGATGACAGAGTAAGTGGCCTGCAATGCAAACATTTAAAACATTTTTTTTAGAAATATTTATACATATCAGGAAACAAAAGGAAAAAAAAAGTAGATGTGACTTTTTTCTTTATGCAAGACATGTTTGATTTAAAAGTCTGTTCAATGCATTTGTTACACAGTCAAAATCTCCCAGCAATGATCCTTCATGGCTGGACGACAGCCATATATTAGAGGTGATCTGATCTGAGTCTACATCACTATCGTTCACGTCCACATCTGCTGCTGCGTCCACAGCCATATCTGCTGCTGTGTCCACAGCCACGTCCACATCAGAGACGGCCATTGCCATGCCGCCTGCTATGTCCACGTGCACTGTCCTTTCTGCTGCCACGGATACTGCCACATCACAGACCGTCATTCCCACGGGCATATTTCATAAGTCTGCTTCCAAGCTCAAGCACAAAGCGTCACAGTCCACAGCCATGAGTCAGAAGTCTTCTTCGACTTCTGAACCATGTCTGAGTGACTCCCCTGTGAGTAATTCATTTCATGTAAAAAATTATCCAACATTAATTTTTATCATTGTAGTGATTTACTGTGTTGATGTATATTGCAGGTTGAGCTTGAGGGATGGGTACGCCTATGGGAAAATGCTAATTGCATTTCTCCAGCGGACCTCTCATGGGTGAAGGACGACACAGAAAGAGGGCTCTTCACCCACGTCCAGGTGTACAAGCAGAGTACCGGCGTGATGAAGTCAGACCAGATGTGGTTCTACCCTCCTGAACCTCCAGGGTACGTTAGTGGCGCTGTGCCATCTCCAAACCTATTCTTTCGGAGTCGCATCTTGGTCTGGCGGCATGTTGGGGTATGGAGATACTCGCTGAAGTGCCCCCGTGGTGAAGAATGCGTGGGTAGAGGAAAGGACGTTCACCTCTACAAGTCTGGCTACCACACCAAGGTTCGACATATCTGTAATTGGATCGGTTGTTGTTGTTATTACTAAAGTTTCAGTTCAACGGTAGATTTTTACAACATTGATTTTCATGTAAACACATTCAAGGTTCAAATAACAATGCTCTACTGCTATTGCAGGTTCGTCACATCTGCGACGTGTCCAATTGGTACACCATGTTGACGGAGGTCCTTTGCTGTGGACCATGCACTAAAGCAGGCAGGAAAGGTGAAGGTGGAAAGGTGGGTCGTTGGTTAGCATGGGATAATGCTATCGTCTGCCAACTCAGCGAGGCTCACCAAGCCATGTTCCCAGTCATTCTCACATTTGGGTAAGAATACTGAAAAATAGCTGGTGTCCGCTTGTAACAGCAATTACCTCTTGGTTGATTGACACGCTGATTATCAAACTTTATAGACGTGGTGTGGACAAGAACGTTGTGCGGCTTTTGAGGGACCGGACCGAGGGTAACACCATGACCAAAGTGTGGCGGCAGATTCAAGAGAACCACGTGGAAGACTATCTCCACAGGAAGGATCTGTATACCACCCTCCTGATGACTCTGGTGAAGCCTGGGGGGATCGTGTCAGCCTTGGGGCACACGTTTGAGGCTCCACCTCCTCAAAGAGAGCTTCCCTCTGCTCGTCTGCTCCGTCATGCCTTCCTGCTGGCAGAGGCCAACAATGTACAGGATTATAGGACCCAGATTCTCTCCACGTTTGACACCGTGCTTAAAATGGACTCCACTAAAAAGATACATAAAGTAATACACTGTGTATACAACGTATTTTAGAACATCATAATTTACATCATTCATCATTTACTCCACTAGGCAAACCTGTATGACCACCTTCTTTCTTCTGTAAACACACAAAAGGTGACATTTAGAATCAGAATCGAAAGAGCTTTATTGCCAAGAGTGTTTGCACACACACAAGGAATTTGTCTTGGTGTTAGGAGCTTCCAGTACAGAAGTACAAACATAATGCAGACAACATGTAATAAAGAACACTAATAATGAAGAGAATAGATTTAGCCGCTTGTATAACAAACTAAAAAAAGAGAAGTTAAACCTTTTTGAATAGGCATACACTTACATAAAATACAGAACGTCAAATTTCAATCTGGAACGGTGTTCCATGTGTCTCGCAGGTGGTTAAGAAGCTGAGTGGAGAGGGCAAAGGCTCAGCAGAGTGGCTTCCCGCGCGCCTACATTTGAAATAACGAAGTATAGGCAATGAGCAATCTCAGATTGTCTCATTTGTTCTAACCTGCGAAGAATCCACGGAGTGTCTGAGACCCATGTGCCAGGGGGTGATGGAGAGATTCGAGCAGGCCAATCAACCTGTACCTCATATCCTGTACATTGACCGTGGGTGCTGTCGCAAGGGCACAAGGCCCAACCGCTGTGGAGACCTTGTTCCAGACGTGGGTGGACAAGGTTATGGTTGTGCGTTTGGATATTTTTCACTGGATACATCGTTTTGATGCAGCCATCCGTACCGAGAGCCACTCCAAATACGCGGTCTTCAAGTCTGCCCTAGTAGGAGCGGTGCTGGCCTACAACTGCGCAGACCTGGAGCTTCTCATCAAGGCGGTCCAAGCAAAGGACCCGGCTTATGACACGGTGACCGATGAAGACGTGGTGCGGGAACAGCTGAAGCACCATGTTCGTAGAGTCACGCTTGGGGTTCAGGAGACTTTACGTCTTGTCCAGACAGCCATTGATGAGCTGAAAGGTCCGGCGGGGCTGGATGAAAGTGGAATCCCCCTCTTCAAGTCAGCAGGTAAGTAATCTGATGCAAACAACTAAAACATTGTTACAAGCATTTTCCACATTGAAAACACGGCACAGGTAAACTATATGATCTATATATTGTAATCCACTGTTAGCGTGTATTATAAACACATAGCGTGTATGGGGATGTTATTATGGTTATCATGTACTGTGTTGACACCGTATAATGCTTAAATATTTGCTCTTATTTCTTTACTGAAGCAATAGATAGTGTGAGGGAAGGCCAGCAGCGACACCTCGAGTGCATACAAGATCCTCCGGAGATGAGTATGTACAGGGTGGCGCGTAGCACCAGCATCAATGGGGTGGATGTTCCCTACTACAAGTGTCTGCGTGGAAGCAACAGTCTGGAGGGATTCCACAAAGTTCTTCCTCACATGATACCAGGCACAAGAAGCGGCACATACGCCACAAATTTTTATATATTCATATTCAATACCTTTACATTATGCTTACCACCTCACAGTCCAGTGGAATGAGTCTTTTTCACACTCACTGTTTATTGCATTAAGTTGTAAACGAATGGATTGAATTTTGCAGTTTTACACGTATGTGAATTCATGAAACGCATGCTGTGATGGCACTTACTCCTGGTCACCAGTATTGTCTGGTAGAACGCATCCTCAGACAGCTCCTTGTTCCTGTAAAAAATTATTCTTCAAGTGAGTTTGGGAACTTGCCCGTTATTAGAGCTTCACCTTTCTGTTTACCACCCTCGGATAGCCATTGCAGCTCGACTAATCAGTACCTGCTGACGGTCTGATCATCAGCTCTGCCTTTCATATCAGCAGTTCTCGGTCCGTTCCTGACGAATTCTATCATACTGACCTGACATACGTGGCCAGACGCGTCTCAAGCCATTATACGGCTGGAACCGCAAATACGGTTGGAACATTTGGTTGTTGGTTGTAGAGCGAGACACTGCTTCACTGCTGCTCTGCCCTACGATCGATTGCCAGACGCGTTCTTTACACTCACTTACAAACGAACATTTTCCCATCTATCGTGCGTCTACATTACACCCGTACCACTAAAAAGACGGATTATACCCAAGACTTGAGTCATAAATTAGTATAAATATTAATAGCATCACTGGTTGCATCATTGTCACTTACTGTCCGTCTGTTAAAATGGCGAATATATCAGATGTATGTTATCTACCTCTTGGTCCAGATGAGAACAAATCTGATTTGCTCGCGGTGCAGTCTGAATTAGAGGCTGTAGAAAAACAGATCCGTGACCTTCTAGAGAGACAAGCTGAGCGGAGAGACCGGCGTTTAGCTCTTGAAACATCACGCGCTGATGCACACGGATCAGTGATTAACGTTAGTAACCCGCCGACGCTGACCACATCTACTCCGTGCGTTTCTCAGCATTGGTCCCGAGCGTCCAGGTCACGATCAGCAATGGTTTCATTCACCCCGGCTCCAACACACCACCACGAAGCCTGGGTGGTTCCGCGGAAGCCGCGTGCCAGGACAAGAATCTTTTCGCCCCTCCCGGTTTTCGAGATCTCCACCCAGAACCGCTTCTCCCTCCTGCGTGAAACGGAACGCGATTCTGTGATCATCGGCGATTCCACGGTCCGACACGTCCACGCTACGTTAGGTAAAAGTAAGGTGCACACTCATTGCTTTCCTGGTGCTCGTGTTCTCGATATCACTGCGCGGGTAACTGAGATCTTGAACGGTGACGAGCGCGTCGGAGCTGTTGTGCTGCACGCGGGAGCTAACGACACTAGGCTGTGACAGACGGAGGTTCTGAAGAAAGACTTCAGGAGCCTTATCGATATGGTACGCAGAACATCGCCTGAAACATCGATTATTGTGTCTGGACCGCTTCCTACGTACCGACAAGGGCATGAAAAGTTCAGTAGATTATTCGCGCTAAATGAATGGTTATTGTCATGGTGCAATAAGGAGAAACTACTCTTTGTAAATAATTGGAATCTGTTTTGGGAGCGACCGAGGTTCTTCCACGCTGATGGCTTACACCCAAGTAGAATCGGGGCAGATCTTCTGTCGGATAACATCTCCAAGATGTTAAATACCGTTTGACTAGTAACCAAAAATCCAAATCACAGTCTCTACTGCACCAATTTAAATGATATTAATACTAGTGTAGAACATTGCATAGAAACTGTGTCTATTCCTCGTTTATTGAGATCAAATAATAAATCTACCGCGGGATCAAGAAAAAATCTAATTGTTATTTAAAACAAAAAATCTCGCTATTAGTGAGCAAAAACAATTTCTAAAGCTAGGTCTTCTAAACATTAGATCGCTCACACCTAAGGCGGTTATTGTAAATAAAATGGTCACAGATAATAATTTCGATGTTCTGTGCCTTACTGAAACCTGGCTTAAACCAAATGATTATTTCGGTCTAAATGAGTCTACTCCGCCAGGATACTGTTATAAGCATGAGCCCCGTCTGATTGGTCGTGGCGGCGGTGTTGCAACAATCTACAGAGATATCCTTAATGTTACTCAGAAAACTCGTCATAGGTTTAATTCGTTTGAAGTACTTGTACTAAATGTTACGCTCTTAGATGTAAGAAAAAAATCCCTATTATCTCTAGTATTGGCTACTGTATATAGAACTCCAGGGCCTTACACCGATTTCCTAAAAGAGTTTGCAGACTTTCTATCAGATCTATTGGTCAACGTTGATAAAGCATTAATTGTTGGAGATTTTAACATACAAGTAGATAATTCAAATGATGCATTAGGGGCTGCGTTCACAGATTTATTAAACTCCTTCGGGGTCAAGCAAAACGTCACTGGACCAACTCATCGTCTTAATCATACACTCGATTTAATTATATCATATGGAACCGATCCAACCGATATAGATATCATTCCACAAAGTGATGATGTCACGGACCATTACATGGTAACTTGCATATTACGCACTTCTGTAATATGTCATGCTGCGCCACGTTATAGACCAGGTAGAACAATTCTTCCATCCACCATAGATCATTTCTCAAATAGCTTATCTGATCTGACTCAGCTGCTGCCTGAACCCAAACAGATGAACTAGACGAATTAACTAGCACTATGAGCTCCATTCTCTCTAGAACATTGGATATTGTTGCACCCATTAGATTAAAAAAGGTCAGAGAAAAAAGTATAGCACCATGGTACAATAATACTACGTATGTTTTAAAGAGAGAAACCCGTAATTTAGAGCGTAAATGGAAAAAAACTAATTTAGAGGTCTTTAGAATCGCGTGGAAAGACAGTATGTCACGTTATAAAAAGGCCCTTAAAACAGCCAGGGCTGAGCACCTCAGCAAACTAATAGAAAACAACTGAAATAATCCAAGGTTTTTATTTAATACCGTGGCTAGACTAACAAATAAACAGACGTCGTCTGAACAAAATACCTCGTTACAGTTTAGTAGTAATGATTTCATGAACTTCTTCACCGAGAAAATTGAAAGCATCAGAATCACAATCGTAAACGCTCAATCTTTGCTCGCAATTATCACCCCGCAAGAACAATTACAATGCTTTACAACCATTGAACAAAAAGAGTTAAATAAACGTATCACTTCATCTAAAACAACAACATGTTTATTAGATCCTATACCAACTAAAATATTGAAAGAAGTGTTACCTATAGTAGAAGAGCCTCTTCTCAATATTATTAACTCATCTTTATCTTTAGGTCATGTTCCAAGAACGTTCAAGCTGGCAGTTATAAAACCTCTTATTAAGAAACCACAATTAGATCCAAATAACCTAGCAAATTACAGAGCCATCTCAAATCTTCCATTCTTGTCAAAAATATTAGAAAAAGTTGTGTCCGCTCAACTCGGCTCTTTCTTGCAAGAAAACGACATCTATGAAAAGTTTCAGTCTGGATTCAGGCCACATCATAGCACTGAAACTGCGCTTGTTAGAATCACAAATGATTTACTTTTAGCTTCGGACCAAGGCTGTATCTCAGTACTAGTTTTACTTGATCTTAGTGCTGCGTTCGATACTATAGATCACACAATACTCTTAGATCGACTACAAAATCACACTGGTGTTCAAGGACAAGCATTAAGCTGGTTCAGGTCATACTTATCTGACCGCTACCATTTCGTCTACTTAAATGGAGAAAAATCGATCATAACTTCGGCAAACTATAGAGTGCCGCAGGGATCTGTGTTAGGCCCTTAATTATTCTCAATATATATGCTGCCACTTGGTAATATTCTAAGGAAACATGGAATTAGTTTCCATTGTTATGCCGATGACACTCAAATATATATTTCATCAAGGCCAGATGAATACGCTAAATTATCCAAATTGACAGATTGTGTTAAAGATATAAAAAATTGGATGACGCGTAATTTTCTTTTATTAAATCCAGACAAGACAGAGGTAATACTTATCGGTTCTAAAAACCGTCCACAAAACCTTTTCACAGCACGACTTTAACATATTAGGATGCCCTGTTACTTTATCCGCTACAGTAAAAGACCTGGGTGTTACATTAGACTGCAACCTGTCTTTTGAAAAGCATATTTCATACAGTGGGTACTCAACCAGAATGCCTATTACCGCCGCGAGTCGTGCCGCGGCAAATCCACCGCGGCAAAAATAAACTAGTCGCATTTCAAAGTTGTTCGCGAAATGACCGCCAGGTGGCGCAAAGGGGCATTTAGCAAAACAGCCGCAATTGCCGCATTTTGAAACGTAAGTGCGGGGCTAATAAGTTGAAACTGCATGTTAAAGTAATAATTGTATTATTAATTAAAGACAGACAATTTGGTTAATGTTATTTAAACATACGATCATACAATTTATAGTATACATAGTAGGCTAGTAGCCTATAGGCCAGACGTTTATTTGTACGAACTATTATATATCTCTGTTTGTAGGCTGTTTATTAAAAAACACAGCACAAGGTCTTGAAAAAAAAAACAAGAATGAGACTGATTGAATATGTAAAAAATAAAATAAAAATAAACAAACGAAACAGAATAGAACAAACTTTTAGAACAAAAAAAATAAATAATAAAAATAATTGAGCCTATAACAGATTCGGTTAAATTTAAGAAAGCAAAACGTAAAAGTTAAGTAAAAGTACATTCTAAACAGAACATAAACTTTAAGAGCAGAACATTTTAGGCTATTAATCAAAAGTTAAAATAGGCCTATCTCGCAGTCAGTGAAAATAAATTAGGTGCAATGTCGCTAAACTATTGAGGAATGAGAGGAGTGAAGAGCGCTTCTCTCGTGTGCGCGCACACTGACTGCTGAACAACCGAACTTCTGGGTAATTCTCAGTGAGAAAAGTCGTGGTCGAGTGGTAGAAATTAGGTTACAATCATTTAGATGACACGGGTTCAAATCCCGAATAAATACGGTATTTATAAAATACAATTTCCGTTTTACACAAATGAACAAATAGGCTATCATCCAACAGATTGACTGAATTTATATCAATCTGTATAATAATTCCAATCGTAATTTCAAAAGAAGTTCTGTTAAAAAAATAGAAAAAAAAACTTCATGGGATTTTATAGGCTAGTGGCTACAGAAAGAGGTTGTGTAACCGTGCGATTTGCTGGTGGGGGATTTCCCCCCTTCACACAGTAATCAAAGCCTAATTCACCAATAGACCATTTCAAATATTTTTTAAATATGCAACACGCACGTTTAAACAACAAACAATACAATCTGAACCGGCGCTTCTGCTCCTGTATTGAGAGATAACATGCAGCGCGTTTCAGTTACACCCTGGTCCTAGTGGCCTTGGCTTAATACATTCACATCTTTTCAAAATGTCACAAAGCGTTTTGAGATGGTTTTGAACGAAATATTGAAGTTTATAATTAAGTGTTTTGGCACAGAGAGTGGCGCTACGCCTTATTCTAAAATCGGGTTTTATTCTGGCGTGTTGGATTAGGCCTAGAGGTCGACAAACGCGGCGGCGCTTACACTTGAATTTATTTTTTCTCATAACAGCTAAAAGAACTTAAAAGGCTAGCCTACTCCGTAATTTTCGGTCATACAGATAAAATATCATCTTTTAACACTGTAAAAGGTCTACAATAGGCTAACGATAAAACGTTCTCTCGCTAATGTGACCGAACACACTGGACAAACAAACGTTTGGGCATTGCAGTGAGTAAATTCATGGCCGAGTGGTAGAACTTACGGTTCGATCATTAAGATGACACGGGTTCAAATCTCGAACAAACTTGGACTTTTGTAAATTTTATATTAGCCTATTAATGCATTTTATATCCTATTATTAATGCAGAGAAATTTGTCTAGTTCTAAAACTCTTATATTTATAAAATAAAATTCCATGCATTTCCATTTTACACTGGAACAAATAGTATCCACCAGAATGACTTTACATCTGTATAATAATACCAGTCGTCATTTCAAAAGCAGTTCTGTAAAAAAAAAAAAAAACATATATATATATATATAGCCTACTATAGGCCCTATATATATATTTTGGATTCCCTACATGGAGTTTTAAAACATGGTTTTAAGCAAGGTTTGCCAGGGGGGACGGGGATTTCCTTCTGGTCTAAACATGCTTCTGCTGAATTATTTTAATCCCCACACCGCCTCCCTCCTCAGTAATCAATGCTATAGGCTACTTCACCAATAGACCATAACAAATATATCAAATAAAGATATGCAACAGGCACGTTTAAACGACAAACAATAAAATCAAAACCAGCGTTTCAGTTACAGTCCGTTCGTGGTTCCAGTGGCCTTATGCACCACGTCTTTTCAAAATGTCACAAAGCGTTTTGAGATTATTTTGAATGAAATATTGAAGTTTATAAGTAAGTGTTTTGGCACACCCACACCAAGTGTCGCTATAAATTGTTCTAAAATCGGGTTTCTGACGTGTTGAATTAGTGTTCGACAAACGCGTCGGCGCTTTCACTTTTCACTTGGATTTATTTTTCTCATAACAGCTAAAATAAGTCAATAGGCTACTCCGTATTTTTGCCTACTAAATCGTTCAAAACTGTAAAGTTGTATTCATATTAGGCTAACAACAAAAATGTAGTTGTCGTCTCGTCTCTGTCTCCGGGAATTGCGCGTCACAAAAATGAACCGAAAGCCATGCCTCAGCTCAGTCACGATAAGAAATCGCTATAGGCTATGTCTAAAGCATTTAAATGTCTAAATATTTAATAAATGTTTTCTGATTATGTACTCCATCTGAAACTGAGAGGTACAGACTAGAGCATCTACTTAAACATGTTTAGCTATGATGTGAGCCCTTCCCAATGAGGAAAGGACAAGACGGGGAAAATCTCGCTCTAATTAAATGTAGGCTAAATCGCCCTGAATTAAAATGTAAAAACAGATCAAATAATTTCTTTGTCGAAATGTTGCGATATTGTTTCATGTAGGTTCATAATTATTCTATAAATGTTATTTAGTTTAACAGCAGGACCACGAAGCACTGTGGTTCGAGATTTATTTGAATAAAAAAGAAAAAGAAAAACGTATTGAAATTGAACGAATTATTGAAATGATATATTTAGTAATAAAGTTTCATGACAGAAATATCACTACATGTAGCTTACATTATTTAATTCCTTCATTATCAACACTTTATAGAGCGGTTTAAGTGTGAATTGCGACTTCTCTAAGTCAGTCTCAGAGCCTGTGGGGGGTTTGGAGGGACAGTGGTCGCAGTTATCGTGCGTGCAGGACAAAAGGTGTTAACGTTCCTCTTTCATATGGAGATGTCGGATAGTCTGATGAGCAGGCAAAGGCTAAACTCTTTTAAGGATAAATCTCTCGATGTGTCCAAGGCCCTATATCTTATTAAATTATAAATAGGCCTATTGTAGTTTATTTTTTTTGTATTTAAAGTTTTTTCACACAAAATTTATATTAAAGTGTTCAATCCAGTTGTTTCTTCTGGTTTTGTAGAGTTTTAGAATGTTTGAGCAGTGTGTAGGCTGGCTATGCATGATTGTCAACAATCTGGCATTATCTAAACATGAACTGTCGACAAAACGCGTTCATGCCACAGCAGATACAGAGCTCATAATTCGCGATCAACCTCGTTTTATTGTAAGGTGAATTCAACAAGGCATGCTGTGTCTTTGAAGTAACAAAGGCTAAATAATTTGTTACAGTTTTTTTTTTTTTTTTTTGGAGGGAGGGAGACAAAATTAACTTGCCAAAAAGAGATCCAGTGCGAGAGGCAAAGAAAAACGCATGTTCTTAATGTAGCCTATGTCGTTTAGGACTATTATCGTTTAGTACTGTTTTAATTGTTTAATTTAGCTGCAATTTCTTTGGCAATACAGATTTAAAATGTTGCAAGAATAAGATTCTGTGTTTCTTATTTTGGATCGCAAAGGAAATAAACTCTGAAATCAATGCAACCCTGTTTAAATGAATAAACTGTCCCGACACTTTATTTAAACCTTGAAATGTGCGATGGGGTTTCAAACTTAATTAATTTTAGTGTTTTACATTTTCATTTGTTTTTATATTGAAAGCAATAGGCTATTTAGTTAGTCTGTCATTTTGTGCCAATTACAAAATCAGTCTTTTCTGATTTGTTCAATGTATGGATCTGTTTTGAAAAATTTCTTCCGTTGCTATGGCCGGGTATCAGTGTCATCTCAATTTCATGAATGATTCACAAAACAATAATTTGGCAGATTAAAGACGAGCTTCATTATTTTCATTTTCTGACGCGATCAGCTAATCTTCCCTCATCAGCTTTGTCGTGCAGCGGCTCTACTGGAATGTAGCAAATTCATGTTGTAATGTGCCATTAATAATATTAAACAAAACGGTTGACTTTAAATAAATAAACAGTTTATGAACTCGCTAATAAACAATTACCTATTTAAGCATCAAGAACGGTAACACATAAACGAAGTCGGCCATCTAGGCTATAGTGAGATTCGATCTCGGATCGCTTGAAGCTCCGTGAGGTTTATGTTGTTGCGTTAACCACTGAGCTACCGTCTGAACGGTAATAAACTTCGTCTTATGCTAAACCCTCATTTGGTGTAGCCTAATATGTTTCTGTTTCAATGTTTTATGTTGAAATGTTTTCACTATTTATTCAATTTAATTTCAGTATTGTGATTATGAATTCGTTTCTACAATGTTTCACTTGAATTAATCTGTTACCAGCTTTTAATCGCTCTGAATGAGCCGCGGCGCGGCGGTAGATTACGCAATAGAGAGAATAAACTGACACTTTTCAAAGTCTGTGAGTGTAGCGCCTCTTAGCGGTAAAAGGCAGCAAATACACACCCGAATTTTACCGCCGCGGGAGCGGCGGCGGTAAAAGTATTATTCTGGTTGAGTAACCACTGTATGTTACATATGCAGAAAAGTTAGTTCATGCATTCATGACCTCGAGACTAGATTACTGTAATGCTTATTTATTATTATTTATTAGCTGGTTGTCCTGCATCTTCAATAAACAAGCTACAGTTAGTGCAAAATGCAGCCGCTAGAGTTCTTACTAGATCAAGAAAATATGATCATATAACACTGATTCTATCATCACTTCATTGGTTACCTATAAAGTTCCGTATTAATCACAAGGTCTTGCTTTTGACTTATAAAGCTCTAAATGGTTTAGCTCCAGTCTATTTAACGGATCTTCTATCACCCTATAATCCATCGCGCTCTTTAAGATCACTAAATTCAAGGCTTCTGGTCATTCCTAGGATATCCAGATCCACCAAAGGAGGGAGAGCATTTTCACATTTAGCTCCGAAGCTCTGGAATAGCCTTCCTGACATTGTTCGTTGCTCAGACTCGTTCTCCCAGTTTAAAACTAGACTAAAGACGCATCTATTTAGTCAGGCATTCATATACATTTTTTATCTTACAGTTACTGTAAATTCGGCCTCTACTTCATAAACGCCAGAGGAGAACTGGCCCCGACTGAGCCTGGTTTCTCCCAAGGTTTTTTTTTTCTCCATTGGGTCATCTGATGGAGTTTTAGGACACCATCGGGTCACTTGATGGAGTTTTTCGGTTCCTTGCCACTGTTGCCTTTGGCTTGCTCAGTTGGGGATATTCAAATTAAATGACCCATCATACCACTGATCAGCTCTACCAAACTTGGATGTCTTTTCCAGTAATAAACAAACATTGTTAAGTTGTTTTGATTGATACTGTGAAGCAGCTTTGATACAATCTGTATTGTGAAAAGCGCTATATAAATATATTTGACTTGACTTGACTTTGGCCACACTGTAAATAGGCTGAGCCTGACGACGAAAGAGAGGAACGAGCTGATCGAAACGTGGCAAGCTGTAGAGGAACATGATAAACTACCGCAGAAGTTTCATCAGATGTACAGAACACACTGGGGTAATACGCTGTACTGTCGTACAAAGAGAGATGATCTTGTCGATGCTGCTGTGATTCAGAAAGTCAAAATGGCCAAACGCTATGCCCCAGCTCAACAAGACATCAGTGTTCAGCACAACAGACTCATGTACACGCTAGTGAAACTACTCTGGTTGGGTTTACCTACAAGTTCCAAAACCCAAAGCCCAGACAAAGCAGTAATCCTGAAGGCTTACGAACGAATTCAGCACTGCATATTGGAGGATCCAGTTCTCAGTAAAGTGGGTATTCCTCTACCAAAAATCAACATCAAGACAGTGCGTGATTTCATCTGTCGTCAGGAGAAGCTGATCAATCTGCAGTCGACAAGAATGCCATCTGCCACCGTGTTAAAGACTACGTCAATCTCTTCAAAAAACGTACCTCCGGCACCGTGTCAACCGTCGGTTCTCCCTAAACCCGACAACGAACAGATAGTGTATGAGCACATTCCCACCAATGCAGGTACCAAAGTGTTTACAGGAAGATCAGACATCGCAACACCAGCTCCAAAGACTCCGTCCCAGGTCTCCGTCTATAAATCTCCCCTAATATCTCGCATACCCCCGCAGAAACCTTCAGTCTTTGCTAACATCTTCGGTCCTCTACCTACAATATTTGGAACTACCTCTACTGCACAATCATTTCCACCACCACCACCACTCTTTTCCACCGCCACCACCACTACTAAGATTCTGGACACATCTACCATCACAACACCGGAGGAAGCATCTTCCAGCCATGATGACACTTCCGCCAGCGCAACACCTGCGGAAGCAGCTTCCAGCCATGGCGATGCTTCCGCCAGTGCAACACCTGCGGAAGCAGCTTCCAGCCATGATGACACATCACAGAGAGCTAACACCCCATACTGGTCCCAAGGTAACAATCCAGCCTGGTCCCGAGCTACGATATACAAAAGAAAATACACAGAAAATCTTACTCCAATCTTACGCGGAGCCAAGGTATCGCGTGTACACAACTTGCCAACCTGTAGACTGTGCAAGCAACCAACTCAGGGGCATCCAAAATACAAAAAGAAGACTTTCTGTCACGTGAAAATGATGTCTACGTCCACAGGATTGGACACAGTAGTGTACAGCAGTTACGAACATTTCACCACAGTCGTTGATGCACTCCAGTGAAAAAAAAGTTTACTACAGTTTATATTGAATATTGTGTATAATTTTTGTTTTTATTTTTATGTTGTTTTTATATAGTTTTATAATCTGTCAAATAATGTGTCATGTAAACAAAGTCAATATTTAGTTTTGTTTACAATTTTAGGTTTGTTTACTTAATGCAAGTAATATGCTGGTGGTTTTAGATTTCATCTACCTCTGATGTTTACATTTTATATTCCATCTACCTCTAATATTCACAGTTTATATTTCATCTCCCTCTAATTCTAATATTTTACTATTTATGTAGCTAGTATTGTTTATTTTGCTATTTATTTTATATTTCATTTAAACTTGTATTTGCTTCAGTTTATTTACTAACTTTAATATTTTTATGTAAACTGATTCAGTGAATAAAGCATTCAACAACAACAATTGCAAAGTGAATGGCTACTTCATTTATAAACAGGGTTCATTTTAAAACACATAAAAAGGATCCTACTGTACATGTGCTACTCACAGGTAGTTCTAATATTTCATCAAAGTAATATTTCTCATGTAACCTACATTTACAAATATAATACACATTTTTCTTAGTTTATTTCATATATTTTAATGCATACCACTAAATTATACATCATACATATATACAACATACATGTATTTAGCTGATATATTATTTATCATTCAAACTTTATCAAATTAATGGCCACTTCAGTACAATCAGTGCATGAACAATGCATATATATTGCTTTTTAACAATATGATATAAAGATAAGGGGGATGGGCGAAGGGGGAAAGGGGGGTGCTTCTGAAACCTTAACCAAAACATCAATAGAACATCCAATCACGTTGCAGATCAATTGCACTTCCATGTAGCACATCCCCATTCGCAGGGGTCAGCACAACCGGAGTGCAATGGCCGAGCCTCGCCCTGGGTGAACCTTTTTTTTTTCAGCTCAGAAAAGGATTCACTTCAAGTCCTATAGAATACATACAGTATTCATATACACAGAATCCATTCATCATATGCTGTAATCTTTTTTATATTTTAATGAATTTTCTTTTTTTTTCTTTTTCTTTTTTTAATATGGTGTTAAGTTCGATTTCCAACACTATACAATATAATACATACAATACAACATGATACATGGTTATTAAATCCTTCAAAAAACCTTCCCTATTTCGTCTTGTAGGTGGAAAAGGATTGGAGATTTTGCCGAAACTTTCCATTTCTTAAGTGTCTCTATGAAGGAAAAGATTTTCCTGTCTTTTAATACTTTGGGCCCTATTTTAACGATCTGAAACGCAAGTGTCAAAGCGCAAAGCGCAAGTAACTTTATGGGCGGATCCCGGCGCTGTTGCTATTTTCCCGGCGGGATAAATGCCTCTTGCGCCTGGCGCAAATCTAAAAGGGGTTGGTCTGAAGTAGCTTCATTATTCATAGGTGTGGTTTGGGCGTAACGTGAAATAAACCAATCAGAGCGTCATCTCACATTCCCTTTAAGAGCAGGCGCGCTTGTCGGAAACCATCGGAAACCAGATTGAAAATTGTCAAAGTATCCATTCAAGCTTAAGAATTTGTTCACCTGATTGAAGACAACTTTTTCAATGATCTTGCCTATGAAAGGAAGATTTGAGATCGGTCTATAGTTGCTTAAGATGGTCTTATCCAGATTGCTCTTTTTCAGGAGGGGCTTGACAACTGCAGTTTTCAGGGAGTTTGGAAAACTCCCAGAGAGAAGTGAGGCATTTACCACTTCTAGGAGATCTGCTTCTAAGCTGTTTAACACACTTTTGAAAAATATAGGGAGCAGTATAGGAAATGGCAGACCCTTCAAGACTTTTTTGTTTCAAGAGCACAGTGGTGGGAGATGGTGAAGGGAAAGACCAAGAAGGAAAAAGAAAACCAAAGAAAAGAAAAAGATGGTGGGGTTGCAAAAACTTTTACAATGTTATTTTAACCTTTTAAATATAGGCTTTGATTTTAACAAATAAATCAAAGAGATAAAAAAAGAAATGATGATATTATCAAAAATCACAAGCAAAGGAGTCATTCTGAGAAGCAAGGAAAGAGAAGTTGAAGAAGGTGAAAAATGCACAAGGTATTTTTTTAAGAAGATTGTGAGTAAAAGTGGGGCAATGGTAAGGATAAAAAATAAAGGAGGAAAACTGATGACCAATACAAGGGATATTTTTAAATGGAGTGGAAGACTTTTATGATGCATTGTATGAGGAAAAAAAGATAGATGAAGAAACATTAAAGGAAGTGCTAGTCCTGGTGGAAAAACCAGTGAAGGAAAAAGAACTTTTAAGTAGAGATTTTAACATCTTAGAAATTACAAAAGGCCTGAAAAGTTTTAAGAAAGGCAAGTCCCCAGGTGTAGACGGACTTCCCTTAGAATTTTATGAGACATTTTGGGACATTTTAGTTGTAAACCTTCTAGCGGTTTTTAATGACTTTGACAATAGCGACCTTTTACCGGACAGTTTTAGGACAGACATTGTGACACTTTTATATAAAAAAGATGAAAAAGAAGACTTGCGAAATTGGCGCCCTATTACTCTTTTAAACGTTGACTGTAAACTTTTTAGTAAGATTTTAGCAACACGCTTGTCGGGGATTTTAGCAGATCTGATTCACCCGGATCAAACCTGTGCTGTACAAGGAAGAAAGATCACGGACAGCCACGTACTGATTAGAGACACCATCTGTTATGCGAGAGACAGAAATATTCGGTTAGCAGTGTTAAATTTAGATTTTGAAAAAGCATTTGACCGGGTCTCGCACCAGTACTTGTTTAAAGTACTGAATAAAATGGGGTTTCCAGAGAGATTTTTAGCTTGGGTGGGATTGCTATATAGGGATATAAATGGCAGAATCCTGTTAAGCGGGCATCTTACAAAAGCAGTTAATATACGCTGCGGCGTCCGTCAGGGCTCTCCATTATCTCCTCTCCTGTTCGTAATGTGCATAGAACCATTAGCACAGGTTTTGAGAAGAGATCAACGGATCAGAGGACTTTCTATTCCAGGGACAGGGGGACAGACTGCAAAGACTGCACTTTATATGGATGACGTGAACATTTTATGTACGGACATTTTATCGATTCAAAGGTCCTTAGACTTGACTGACTGGTTTGGGAGGGCAAGTGGGGCCAAACTCAATAGAGGGAAAAACACAAGCACAGTTCTACGGACCCTGGACACACATAGACATGAATGGACTGGAGGTAACAATTAAAAGCACTGAGTTAAAAATTTTAGGAGTAATATTTGACAGTGAAGGAAGAGGGAAAGGAAATTGGGTAGAGGTTTTAAGGAAGGTAAAACAAAGATTGGGCCTAAGGAAGTTGACAATAGAAGGAAAGATTTTAATAATAAAAGCTGTCATTTTACCACTAATTTTACTTTTATGTTCTGTTTTTAACCCCCAAGATGGTTCCTGCAGACCCTGGACAGGGCTATATTCTATTTTCTGTGGGGATCCAAATGGGAGAGGCTGAGGAGGGAGGAGATGAAAAAGATGCATACAAAGGGAGGAAAAGGAGTACCCGACATATATTTGTTTCTTGGAGCTCGTTTTACAGCACTGCACATGAAATATGCCACATCAATCACAAATGACAACAAAACAACAGCAATGGTTCAGTTTTGGATGGGTTCTTACCTTAGAAGTTTAAAGTTTTTAGAAAGGGACCACACAAAACCGGTGGCTTTTAACCTACCCACAACATATGGTTTTACCAATACATTTTTAAACAAGTTAAACGTTGATAAAGAAGGAATAGACATTTTAACTAATCACAAGTCGATACTTTCTCTTGTGCAGGAGCGGGAGCAAGT
Organism: Rhinichthys klamathensis goyatoka; assembly: GCF_029890125.1. Taxonomy (NCBI): domain Eukaryota; kingdom Metazoa; phylum Chordata; class Actinopteri; order Cypriniformes; family Leuciscidae; genus Rhinichthys; species Rhinichthys klamathensis. The sequence continues at coordinate 766,098 of NW_026606825.1, forward strand.
GAGCCCAGTGTGAGGGCTCACCCTGAGAGAAGCCCAAACAACTTGGCGCAGCGTGTCCCACCCAGCTCTTTTAAACAAGCACCGGGACTTGGCGTGGATGGTGGCCCACGAGATCCTCCCGGTCAGGGCCGTGATGCACTCCTGGGGCATGGCAAGGGACTCGAGCTGCCCACGGGCCGGGTGTGGCGCGCCTGAGACCGTAAGGGAACGCGCTCTAGGAGTGCAGTGCTGCGAGGGACCTGTGGGCACTGGTCGGCTCCCAGCAATTCCCGTGCCTACCAGCAGGGGAGGTCCTAACCTACAAAAGGATAATGGGTGGGTTGAGCCCAGAAGGGAAAGCCAGCCATTCCACCGACAAACCTCTGGCTCCCCATAAACTGTATAAAAGATGCTATTTGGACCTCCAGAAACCTGCTGGTGGGGAAGCAGGTGCAGGTGTTTCCTCATACCACCATGGAGCTGGCAAAGAAAAGGATGCAGGATGCAGGAGTACACCGCACGCTGCCATTCGGACGTGGGAGCCGGAGCTTCACGGAAAAATGTCCCCGCAGCCACGAGCCCTGACTGCCCGTAGATGCCCCACACATACTACTGGAAGGGGCAGCGGTGCCACGGTTTAAGAGGGTCCCCTCTGGGAGCCTGAAGCGCTGGGTCTCGGTGTCTTGTTTGGAGGAGCAGGAAATGGGGACAAATATTGTTAAGGACTCAACCCCGCTCCAGCACAAGAAAAGTTTGACTGTTTTATAAAAAGTTATTCAAATTGCTTTTTAGATAAACTTTTATTGTTTTAGAAATGTCTACCCAAATTAATTGATTTTTAGATATTCTTTTATTTCTTTTTTATCCATGTACGGTTAAGGAAACCCTTTTATTTTTGTACTTCTTTCTTGCAAATTTGAAATGGGTTTTTATGGAAAAAAACAAACAAAAAAAACTGTATAACACATTCAAATGAATATAATGTGGTAACATGACCAATGCTGCTGGAAATGTCATACCTCCCCTTATGGAAAAATGTAAATGCTCAAATGTTTAATGATTGTTGAAAGGAAAAAAAAAGGAAAAAAAATAAAAAAAAATAAGATCAACGCTGCAGGGTGGGCCGCACGTCGTTATTCGGATGGGGGGGCCGGGGTCGCACGGAAAAGGTCCCGGCCGCCACCGTACCTGGCTGCCTGTAGATGCACCCTCACCACACCGGCTACGGGAACAGCGGGCCAGCGGGCCGGAGGAGAGGGGATCTCCGCTGAGCACCGGAAGCGGGGAGTCTGGGGCCTGTTCTGGAGACCTGGAGTGAATGGACAATCTTGATAGGGACTCACCCTCGATCCTGTACAAGAGGAGATGTTTTATCTGGCATGTTTTATTTGTTTTATGTTTTTAATTTGAATTAATTTCATCCATTTTACTTTCTTTTAAACCACAAATATGAACATACATGGACTATTACATGACACACCCCCAAAACACAAAACTGATTTTTAAACGTTAATTGTGTAATTTTTGTTTTAAGACATGTTTTGTTTTAATTATGTGAGTTTTAAGAAAGGAAAAAATTTGGAAATCAAAAGAATGGAAACTGTGACAATAAACATTTTTCGAAAGAAAAAATCTGTTCTTATCAGTTTAATATCTGATACGTGCCCTACCCGGGCACCATATATTAAATTGCTTTTTGGAACTGGGAGATGGAATAGGGGCTTGCTCCGTCCACTCCACGCATCGACCCGGTATTGCAGTACTTCTGGGAACGGTGCACCCCCCTAAAGTGTTCAATGAAAGAAATGTTTTGGTGTTATGTGGCAGCAGGTGTTAATGGAAGTAGTGTGTATTGCCGTGTTGTAGGTGATCATATACTATACTAGTAAAGGTAGAATCGTGGTGTAAAAAAAAAAAAAAAAACCCTGTTCCTATCTGTTTAATATCTGATTCGTCCACTATCCAGGGATTTTTGGCTCACGGAGCCGGATCCGGAGCATGAAAAAAAACAAAAAAGCCCGTCACCTGCACATTTTTGATGTCTCTCTTATCTCTTGGAGTCTTTACTAACGAGCTGATGAGTTGAATCAGGTGTGTGTGTGTGTGTGTGTGTTCATGTTTATATTACATTGTGGGGACCAAATGACCCCACAAGTATAGTAAAACCTGAAATCACCTACATTGTGGGGACCAGCCAGGAGGTTGGGGAATCCATGAGGAAAACAGTGTATAAATCATACTAAGTAATGTTTTTCGGAAATGTAAAAATGCAGAAAGTTGTGTGTGATGGGTAGGTTTAGGGGTAGGGGCAGTGTAAGGGGACAGAATATACAGTTTGTACAGTATAAAAACCATTACGCCTATGGAGAGTCCCCACAAAGATGTGTGCGCCTGTTTGTGTGTGTGTGTGTGTGTTTGATTGTCAAACCGTTGGTGAGGATTGCGAAGAGGGACAGGGTGCTTCTGACTGAAGGCCTGGGAATTCATACTTACCTGGCAGGGGAGACACCATGATCAGGAAGGTGGTTCACCCAGGGCGAGGCTCGGCCATTGCACTCCGGTTGTGCTGACCCCTGCGAATTCCCCAAATGTGGGAATCTCGACTGCATAATTTATGGTAGTGGGGGACTGCGTTCGCGCTCTCCCCTGGACACACTGGTTAAAAGAGCAGATTGTTAAGTTCCACTTATGTTTTTCTTCTTCTTCTGATAGTTGATGACCTAGGAAGTCCAGATCATTTTAACTGCAGTGGTTGATCGGGAGATATAAAACAACCTCTGTGAAAGGAGGTTTTTTCTTTTTTGTTTAAATGGATTTGTTTTATTCTTCTTCAAATAATCTCCAATATTTAACAAACGATTTGATTCACAGCAGTTGTCCTGGAGGCAAAGTTGTTCGTAATGAGGAGGTCTATCATGTGGTATGAATACCTTGTGCATGTGTGAAACATCATGTGATACACAGCCGTCTATGGCCATATTCATGTTGTTGTTTTTTCTGTTTACAGCGCCACCAAGTGGCAAGTCGCCGCATCCCTTTTCACGTGACCACAGGCTGAGCCCGTACACAGGTGTACCGAGTTGGGTGTAATTGTCTCATTTCGTTGGAGAGTTATAGCCATTTAAGTAAAGCCCGCCTCGCCCACTCCCAACGTTTTGCGTCCCATTGCCAACGTGAATGGAAATTCCGACTTTTTACACGATCACTGTTGGCAGTCAGACTCCAGAGAATCTTTCTGCACCGTTTTGGGTCAGATTGGGCAAAAAAACTAGGACTAGTGTGCAAAAGTAGGTTTTTCAGAAAATCCAAAATACCCGAAAATCTCGCCAGCGCGACCATCCAATCCGAGGCGTGCGTCTAAGCCAAAGATTCCGGTGATGTAAGACACTTGGATCTGCGACGGACGGTCGAGGAGTTACGAGCCATTTCGTACTTTTGATCGCTGCAGCGCCACCTTGGGGCCGATCGGGGCGAGCCTTGGTGATGTTGTAGACCGGGCGGGTACTAGCATCCGTCAGAGTTTCAAGTCTCTACGACGTACGCTTTGGTCTGCCCGCTCACTTTTAGGGCAGAATGTTGATGATCCAAAATCCCAGGTTGCACTCCAGAGTGTCGTGTTGTGCACTCTGTTGTGATCCATTTTCGGTGTGACAACCAATCTGAGCTGAGCTTGTTTGTTGGCGACCTCAGACCCTCTCGCCGCGGCCCAGGTGGGCGTGGTTTTTGCCGGCTCCCCCGCCTCTGCATCATTGTGTCATCGCTTCAAGTGCAAGTGGCATGATCAAGTGCAATTGGCATGACCGCAGTACTTGGTGGCTAAAGGTTTGAGAAAGAGTGGTGAAAAGATGGCGGAAGGAGTTTTTGAGTGAAGGATAAAGAACACATCGAGACTCTACTGGGAAGGATCCAGAGAAGAAGTGATGCCAGAAAGGGAGGAATTCATCTAAAAAGTCATCATCGATTTGTTGAAGATTGAGCCTCCGGGGATTCTTGGAATTCAAAGAAATGGCAAAGACAAGTATTTTGATGTCACGATGAAAGACAGCAATTTGTTCCAGGGATTTTTGGAAAAGTTCAGAGAAAAGGAAGGTGAGCATCCTCTGGACAATTTTAGAATACTGTCTTTGGGGAGAAATAATTTCCGGATTTTGACAATCAATATGTTTGACATGAACATGGAAGATGAAGAGGTGGAATCTTTTCTTCGAAACCATGTTAGAATAATATCTACAGCAAGGTACAGAAGAGACAGATTCAGGGTGTGGAATGGACAAAGGCAGTATCAAGTGTTACTCAACGAGGACCCAGCTGGTTTCCAGGGTTATCATCATCCTCCGGCCAGTTTTAAGATTGCAGGTGTAAGGGGATACATAGTGTATTCTGGTCAGCCTCAATATTGTAGGAGATGTCAGGAATTTGGACACTTGGAATACCAATGCAACATAAGATGTCTGAATTGTAAAGATCCGGGACATGCTGCTTCAGAGTGTCCAAAACCTAAAGTGTGCAAAGAGTGTGGGGCTACTGATCATTCTTTTCAGGACATGCCCAAAACGGAAAAGAACGTATGCCAGTGCAGTAAGAGGAGAAGAAGGAGGAGACCTTAGGCCCATTGAGGTTGTTATTAAAGAAGTACAGGCATACCATGACGCTCTTACTGGCCAAAATGAGGAAGTAAACCAGATGGGTTCACCCACAGATACAGAAATAATGGAGGGAGTGAGAGAGGTTACAGCAAGGAGCTCTGTTTCAGGTTCTGTCCTAGCTGAGCTAACGAATCCAGCCATTGAGGAGTCTGAGAAAATGGAAGAGGAGGGTGGTGAGTTACAGGGTACAGTGATTCCAGACACCTTACAGCACAAAACCAATATTTCCTGGGGTGACAGAACTGAGGATGAGGAAGAGCAAGGAGCTGAAGAGTCTTGGAAGTTTGCTCCTAGGGTAAATAAAAGGAAATTAGAAGGAAACGAGGAAGAAAACAAGATAGAGATATTAAATTTGTTTAGTGCGCTGGATCCTCGGTTGGATGATGAGGAGTCTTCGGGCTTACCTGAGATTGTGGATGGGTCATCGACGCCTGGATCCCCGATAGTGCCTCCTTTATCAACATCGGAGGAGAAGGTGGAGGTTTCGGAGTCGGGGTCGCTGTCTGGTGGTTTCCTATCGAGGCAAGATGTGGAGTTTTTTATAGGAACCACTGGTTTCATAGAAGGGACAGACAAGGAGAAAGGAAATGGAAAGAAAAAGAAAACATTACCTGCTGATCTTCATAAATGATGGACTTGAAATTTGTATCTCTCAATGTGAGAATGTCTGAGGGATGCTGGAAAGAGGAGTGCTTTGTTTTTTTCCCTGTTATCCATGGACTTTGAGGTGGCATTCCTACAAGAGTGTCATCTGAAAAGTGAAGAAGATACAACAACTTTCACTTTAACTTTCTTTCTACTTTAACAAAAAGTAGTTTGTTTAGGCTGGGTTGTATGAATTACAAACCTGCGCACATATTTTAAAAAGCACATAACTATAGAATTCTGAATGAGCATGTGAACGCCGTCAGCGTTAATCACAGGTTCGCGTTTAAAGTCTGATCATTTCGACGGAGGTGAATCAATCAAAGTTAACTTTAGCTGGAAGTAACATTATTCAAGAACCGCTATAACGCCAAAACAATCTGTTACCTTAAATTATATGTTTATCTCTGTAAAGCTGCTTTGAAACAATTCATTGTTAAAAGCGCTATATAAATGAAGATGACTTGACTTGACTTGACTAAAGAATGGACTTCCGGGGTTTCATATTGGAGTATTGGAAACGTACATTCGGATGGGCTGGGGATGGTGTTTAAGAATAATGGATTCATGATAGAGAATTATGTATCACTGGTGCCGGGGAGATTACAATGTCTAGATGCACGATGGGGTGAGTATAGATATCACTTTATTAATGTATATGCACACTGCAATAGAAGTAAACGATTGGATTTTTTCAATAACTTACCAAATTTGTGGGATATCAATAGATGTGTAATAATGGGGGGAGATTTTAATATAACTTTGGACAGTTTGGAAAAAAATGGGGAAGTTGACTTTTCAGGGATTTATTTAAAAAAGGAATTAAAAGAGCATTTCTTACAGTATGCATATAGGAAAGGTAATAAAGACGATTCAGGGTTTACCTGGGGTAATACGAGGGGGAATAGAAGTAGACTAGACTATTTTTTTTATAACACAGGGGATAGAAATAAAAAAGAGAAATAAAATTTTACCGTGTTGGTGTTCAGATCACGAAATTGTGTTAGTCACAATAGTAAATAATGAGGTAAATATGGGTAAGGGCTATTGGAAAATGAATATTAGTTTGCTGGAGGATGACATCTTTAAAAAGGAATTTAAAGATTTCTAAAACCCCGGCGCGTTTTGCTGTTTTTTTTTCACATAGCAGCAACATACACTCACCGGCCACTTTATTAGGTACACCTGTCCAACTGCTCGTTAACACTTAATTTCTAAGCAGCCAATCACATGGCGGCAACTCAGTGCATTTAGGCATGTAGACATGGTCAAGACAATCTCCTGCAGTTCAAACCGAGCATCAGTTTGGGGAAGAAAGTTGATTTGAGTGACTTTGAACGTGGCATGATTGTTGGTGCCAGAAGGGCTGGTCTGAGTATTTCAGAAACTGCTAATCTACTGGGATTTTCACGCACAACCATCTCTAGGGTTTACAGAGAATGGTCCGAAAAAGAAAAAATATCCAGTGAGCGGCAGTTCTGTGGGCGGAAATGCCTTGTTGATGCCAGAGGTCAGAGGAGAATGGCCAGACTGGTTCGAGCTCATAGAAGGGCAACAGTGACTGAAATAACCACTCGTTACAACCGAGGTATGCAGCAAAGCATTTGTGAAGCCACAACACGCACAACCTTGAGGCGGATGGGCTACAACAGCAGAAGACTCCACCGGGTACCACTCATCTCCACTACAAATAGGAAAAAGAGGCTACAATTTGCAAGAGCTCACCAAAATTGAACAGTTGAAGACTGGAAAAATGTTGCCTGGTCTGATGAGTCTCGATTTCTGTTGAGACATTCAGATGTTAGAGTCAGAATTTGGCGTAAACAGAATGAGAACATGGAACCATCATGCCTTGTTACCACTGTGCAGGCTGGTGGTGGTGGTGGTGTAATGGTGTGGGGGATGTTTTCCTGGCACACTTTAGGCCCCTTAGTGCCAATTGGGCATCGTTTAAATGCCACGGCCTACCTGAGCATTGTTTCTGACCATGTCCATCCCTTTATGGCCACCATGTACCCATCCTCTGATGGCTACTTCCACCATGTCACAAAGCTCTAATCATTTCAAATTGGTTTCTTGAACATGACAATGAGTTCACTGTACTAAAATGGCCTCCACAGTCACCAGATCTCAACCCAATAGAGCATCTTTGGGATGTGGTGGAACGGGAGATTCGCATCATGGATGTGCAGCCGACAAATCTGCGGCAACTGTGTGATGCCATCATGTCAATATGGACCAAACTCCCTGAGGAATGCTTCCAGCACCTTGTTGAATCTATGCCACGAAGAATTGAGGCAGTTCTGAAGGCAAAAGGGGGTCCAACCCGTTACTAGCATGGGGTACCTAATAAAGTGGCCGGTGAGTGTAGACTTAAAATACTCCGTCATTTTTGGTCATATAAATAAAATCAATACATGATTATAAACTATAGAGAGTCTTCTTTTTTTAACATCAAAACCTTTTTTTTTTTTTTTATAAATAAAATAAACAGGGTGCGCTTTCAGCTCACTCTGTCTCCGCAAAAATCTTTCTGAAACATGTCTGGAAAATGAACTGAAACTCAGCTAATACTTATCACACAAACATGAAACATACGTCTAAAGAACGCTTCAAATTTCTACTTTTAAATAAAACAATTCACATTTAAAACAAATATTCTCCTGAAATGTAATCTGTATGAAACTAAAGAGAAGTACAGTTTCTCCTGTCTCAGCTCATTATCGTTAATTTGTTCACACCCACTCGCAGAGCGCGCTATTCATAAGATGGTGTGTTGAGGCCATATGCAAAATAAATAAACGCCCCCAGGCAAATGCTGTAAACTCTGTAAACACACTATATTTTTTAGTCAGATTAAGATTCGTCTTGCGCGGCTATGAGGAATAATCCTGGGACATTTACCACAGAAGTGCTGGTTTATTTTCACTTCGAGGAGGAGCAACAGATTCAGCTGAGAAGTGTAAGTGTTTTATGCTTGTGCTTTTGCTCTAATCGCGATATAGAATAACGTTAGTGTCTGTAAACGGAAAAAGCATACTGTTTAAATGTGAATCATGTGTGTGTGTGTGTGTGTGTGTGTTTGTGTGTAGATATTGTGAAGATCTGCTGTATGCCACTGGTCCTTGATTATGTGCATGCATTTGACTGCATCTATAGTATTTGTGTCCCTGTAAATCATTTCTTTTAAGTGGACTTAAATAAATAGTTAAAATGTGTGTGTGAATGAATGAATAAATGAATGAATGAACGCACAGATACGCACTGTTACAGACGAAATAAAAGACAACATTTAGTTGACTAGTTTTGGATAAAGTTTTTCAAATCAAATAAGCATCAAATAAGCTTCAAAATAAAGACATCAAATAAGCTTTTGTTTGGAGTTTCTGGTCATATGTTAAATATATAGTATGTTTTGTCAATAAACTAATCAACTAAGATGTTTGTTCCAATGCAAGCTATATCAAAATAATGAATCCTCAACTTTGAAATATGTATGATCAAACTAAGACATTTATGGAAAAAGACCATTTTCTTTTCAAGATGTTTCCAACTCTAACTTTGAACTGAAATAAAACTCTGGCTGCGTTCCAAACCGCATACTTCCCTACTATTTAGTATGGGAAAAAGAGTAGGCGAGCGAAAAAGTATGTATGAATCCAAAAGAGTAATAATAATAATACATTTTATTTCACAGCGCCTTTCTTAACACTCAAGGTCGCTTTACAGATAATAAAACAGGTACAAAGAACAGAAAAGTGTAAACAAACAATTATGAAAAAAAAGACAAGAACAGTGCATTTACAAATAAGCAAGCTGGAACAGATGAGTTTTGAGTCTGGTTTTGAAAAGAGGGAGAGAGTCGACACTGCGGAGGCCAGGTGGTAGTGAGTTCCAGAGCTGGGGAGCAGAGCGGCTAAAGGCTCTGCTCCCCATTGTGACAAGTCGAGCAGGGGGTACAGTGAGGAGAATAGAGGAGGAGGATCTGAGGGAGCGGGAGGAGGTGGCGATGTGAAGGAGGGCAGATAGATATGGAGGAGCAAGGTTATGAATAACTTTGAAAGTATACAGAAGGATTTTAAATTGTATTCTGAATTGAACCGGGAGCCAATGGAGCTGCTGACGGACAGGGGTTATATGGTGAAAAGAGGGGGTTCTGGTTATGACACGAGCTGCTGAGTTCTGGAGAAGTTGAAGTTTATGAAGAGATTTCTGAGGGAGGCCAAAAAGAAGGGAGTTGCAATAATCAAGGCGGGATGTGATGAGGCTGTGGATAAGGATGGAGGCAGTGTGAATGGAAAGGGAGGGTCGGAGGCGGTTAATGTTGCGCAGGTGGAAGTATGCAGACCGGCTAACATTATTTATGTGTGACTGAAAAGATAAGGTGGAATCGAGGATTACACCCAGACTCTTGACCTGAGGTGAGGGGGAGACCAAGGAATTATCAATGAGTAATGTGAAACTATTGATTTTGGAAATGTTGGATTTGGTAGCTACGAGGAGGAGTTCAGACTGTTGAGTTTAAGGAAGTTAGAGGTGAACCAGTCTTTAATTTCAGTTAAGCAGTTGGTAAGGGACAGGGGGGGAGCGAGGAAGTGGGTTTGCTGGATAAATAGAGCTGGGTGTCATCAGCGTAACAATGAAAATTAATATTAAATTTGCGGAAAATATTACCAAGGGGCAGTAGGTAGGTGATGAAAAGGAGGGGGCCAAGAACTGAACCTTGAGGGACACCAGTAGTGACGGGGGAAGGGTGGGATGTGAAGGATTTGAGTTGAATAAACTGAGTGCGGTCGGTGAGATATGAGCGAAACCAATCAAGAGGGGTGTGTGAGATACCAAGAGAGGATAGTCTATTCAGGAGAATAGAGTGAGAAATGGTATCAAAGGCCGCACTAATATCAAGAAGGATGAGGATGGAGATAAGTTCGGAATCAGCAGCTGTGAGTAGATCATTGGTGATTTTTATTAGGGCAGTTTCAGACGCAACTTCCACATCTTTTCCTGCCACAGTACCTCATGCGGTCTGGGCACGTGTCACACTGAGTTGCGAACCCACAACGCTAAGCATCGAGATCCGTGGTGTAACACGTTGAGCTAATCACTCATGCGTGTTCACCAGCCTGCTGAGGAGAGGTTTCAGTGTGAGAATGAGTTCACAAAAAAGTTCCATGACATGTTATCCAGATTAGCATGCTAAGCTAGCTCAATGCTAATGTAGCTTATGACGTGGTACATCCAATCTTGGCAAAATAGATATCCTCGGATTCGGCATGACGCAAGGAATCGATAGACACCAATTTTATGATTTTGTGACAAACTGTTCACAAGTTACAGCCTCTGAACCAATGTTGGGTCGAACTTGTTAAATTTGCGACATCATAACTTTTTTTTTTCCAGTATAGCAAAAAAATCGGGAACAGTACTTCTGTGCGGCTCGGTCCGAAGATAATTTGAGCACATGTTTGGAGAAAATTTGACAAATTTTGAAGGAGGACTAGCGAAAAAACTGTTTTACATTCGCTCCAATATGGCGGCCAGTCACATTGTTGAAAAATAGCATATGAGATATCGTTGAAATCGGCATTAGCGAAGGAATATATTGACATAAAGAAATCAAATTTCAAGCAATGTTAGCAATAGTTATAAGCGTTTTTTCAAAAAACAATGATATCTCTGGAACACTAGGTGGCGCTGTGATCAAACTTCTCAGGTATCTTCGGGCCATGCTAATGATCATCCATACCAAATTTGGTGAAGAAATTTCAAATAGTTTAAAAGATATTGCAAGTTATGACAAAATTCAAAATGGCGGACATGTGGTACATCCCATCATGGCAAAATCGATATCCACGGATTTGGCATGATGCAAGGAATCCATAGATACCACAATTATGATTTTCTGACAAACTGTTCAAAAGTTATTGGCCAAAATAACAATTTGTCATATCTCATGACCCGTAGGTGGCGCTATTCCCAACTTTAGCATGGGACCTCAGAACATGCTTCCGATGAAGTGTAACAATTTTCGTTTTGATTGATCAAACTTTGGCCGAGCTATAGCTTCTGAACCAATTTTGGGTCGACCTCGTTAAGTTTGCGACATCATAACTTTTTAACAAAGATGAATAAAAAAAATCTGTTCAGTCATTTCTGAGCGGCTCAGTTCAAAGATCATTTTAACAAATGTTTGGACAAAATTGGACAAATTTTGAAGGAGGAGTAGCAAAAAAACTGATTACTGTACTTTTCAAAATGGCCACTACTGTAATGGGCGGAGTCTTAATGTACGATATTGATTGCAATCATCATAATGAGTGTATTCAGGTGTATTAAGTTTAATTTTTCTAGATCTAAGGGTTCAAAAGTTATAACCATTTCAATGTTGAATTTTTGAACTGGTGGTGGCGCTATAGAGTTGGTTCTAGAGACTCAAAATTTGGCTCAATTACTTTTCATGACCTTATCTATAAGTGTGCCAAATTTCATCATTTTCCTACTTACGGTTCATAGGGCTGCCATAGACTTCCATTTACGGAATAATAATAATAATAAGAAAACTTACAGATACAATAGGTGCCTCTGCACCTTCGGTGCTTGGCCCCTAATTTTAACTATATTTCAAATGTAATCTTTCTTTGTATATACTAAAGTATACATTTTATCATACATATTTCACAGTTGCGGATTAATTAGTTTGAATATAGCCTACAATCGAACAAACACTATTATAACATCTTAGCAAACAAGCTTATTTGATGTGGCCGTATTTTACAGTAAAAACGACATCTTGTCTTTCATATGTAACATTGTTTTTATGATTAGGACATATAAATGTTAATTTGCAGTTTAATACGTTGCTTATACAAAAATCTTTTATTTCAACATATTTCAGTCGATTTTTACTCATCTCAGTATTGGAATATAGTTAGGTAAAAGCTGTTCATTCATTCACACACAAAAATGCGATTCATATTCAAACAGTCTTTTTGTTTACAGACACTAGCCTATTCCATATCGCATCGCGATTAGAACAAAGCACTTGAAAATAAAGAATGTACCTATTCCTCAGCTGGATCCGTTGCTCCTCCAAATGAAACTACCTGTACTTCTGAGGTAATTTTTTCCAGGATTATTATTAAGATAGTATTATTCCTCACAGCATCGTAATATGAGTCTCTTTCGGTGGGTTATCCAGCTGATGTGGGCGTGGATCGCCTCAGAGCATTTGTGTTTGAATAGAGCGCGCGCTCCGTGGGCGTGGTCAAATTAACTTTAATGACCTGAGACGAGAACGACTATCATCTCTCTCATTTCGTACAGATTACATAAAATGAGAAAATTTGTTTTTTATATAAATTACTTCATTTAAAAGAAGATAATTCAGGCTTCATGCCTGTGTGCCTGTATACCTGTTTGACTGAGTATTTGCAGAGTTACAGTTTATTTTTCGGACGCGTTTCAGAATGGACTTCACTGACAGAGAGAACGCAGAACGCGCATCATGTTTATTTTTCTTTAATAGGCGAAAAGCACAACACTTTGTTTTTATTATGAGGTTCCACAAAAAAAAATACAAACTTAACAGGATCAAATGATATACAACACTTATATGTAAGATCAAAATCAACAGAGTAATTTGAGTCTCTTTTGCACTGATAAGGAAAAAAGTGAGCTGGTATCGCCGGCGAGACCGCCGACCCCAGAGAGTTAAAAAAGATAATTAATGAATTACAAGTCTCACTTGAATACATGTGAGAGGGTAAAGAATCAGGGGGGTTAAAAATGTTATGCATGATGGAGAAGAGAGACCTGGAGTTTCCTTCATTGGAGCAGATGAGATCAGAGTAGTAGTTTGACTTAGTTACAGCTATTGAGTTTGAGTAGTGAAGAAGATGAGTTTTGTGCATTTCTTTATGAATGGAAAGACCAGTTTTTTTATGGAGGCGTTCAAGTTGGCGACCTTTGGCTTTCATGAGGCGAAGCTCTGATGAGTACCATGGGGCAGAAAGGGAAAAAGACACAGATCAGGTTTTGAGAGGGGCAAGGGAGTTGAGAATATTGCAAAGTCCAGAGTTGTAAACAGTGACAAGGTGGTCCGGAGAAGAAAGATCAGGGATAGGCAGTTTGTCAATGTACGGGCTCGAATTTGAGACTGGGCGTGACGTCATGCACGTTCACGCTCACCAGGCTGTCTCGCAAGTTTGTGTATTCGCCGGCGCCGCCATTCTCCGCATCAGCGGACAACTCGTGCGTCAAAAGTAGAAGATGTATTCAAAGAGCTTGTAGTCCATTCCAAACCCCAACGCAAACTCCACGTAAAGTAAAGAAAAAGAAAATTTTTGTCTAGTGCCACCAAAAGGGCCAAATTGGAGTCAGACAAGCGTCGGAGTAAGACGAGAGTCAACCTCGGGAAGGCATTCAACAAATGGAGAGATCTCCGGTCTGCTCTTGGTCTCAAACGGGATCCTCAGTTGGCTTTTTTCTTGATAAAACGGTAATTATAATAATAATTAAAGCTGCAAGCAGCATTTAGCGGTGTTCAAGCAGTTAAGGCCTTTAAGGCCGTTTTATGTAGCATACATTTAAACACTGACATAATAGATGGAAAAGACCATTTTACAGCCAATACAGGCAGTTATAGCGCCACCTATGGTCCGATCTCCATAAAACTTTGCATGCATGTTCATGATGTTATGTCACATATGGATTTATTCAGAAACATGGAACTACACACACACACATTCTATTGTAGATTAAACTGTCTCATTCAGGGTTCACATTTGTCAATGTGAAAATGAATTTTGACTAAATGTGATTGTAAATGTTAAAATATTGATTATATAAACTCTAAATATGAATTATAGAACAATAATAGTCATCATTATGACAAAATGACTATTTTAAACAGCAGGGGGCAGTAGAATACCACTTATTGGCTTAATATGCCATTATGGTCATATAATTTCCCCCTTTTTAACTGTAATAGAGGCAAATTTTGTCCGATCTGTCTGAAAATTGTCATGCTTGTTTAGAGTGATAGGTCTCATGTTCTGAGTTGTTTTTAATAAGATCTGAGCATTCATTGAAGAGATATAGGCTTTCGGGCACACTCGGTCAAGGCTACACATTGAAGTGACCCTTTTATAGCCATCAAAATGCAGAAGTTCAACCTTTTCTGATAATTATTGATCTAGAGAGTCCAGAGAATTGTACTGCACTGGTTTTAAACATTATGATATGAAAATTATACGATCATAGATGGAAAAGACAATTTACAGCCAATACAGGCAATTTACCATAGGAAATGTATGGTTTTAAAGCTTTTTAACAGTTATAGCGCCACCTATGGTCCGATCTCCATGAAACTTTGCATGCTTCCTCACCATGGTATGACACATGTGCTCATCCATTTTTGTGAAGTTCTGAGTTTTTATTTATGATTTATAGGCTTTTGAGTGTATTTTGACACGCCCCCTTTTCTAAACGACCCTGTTACAGTGAACCAAAGGGCAAAGTTCAACTTTTTTGGATAATTATTGATCTAGAGAGTCCAGAGAATTGTCCTAGACTGGTCTGGTTTTGATCGGGCAAAAAACCAGCAACTAGTTCGCAAAAGTATGTTTTTAACATATTCGTGAATATTTAATGAACGATTTGATTGACAGCAATGGTTCTAGAGGCAAAGTTGTTCACCATGAGGAGATCTATCAAATGATATGCATTTTGGGGGGATGTGTGCAACACCACGTGATTACAGAGCCGTAAAACTCGTTAGCGCCAACTAGTGGCCGATTTCTTTCAAAACTCTTACAGACCTCTCAGGCCATGAGTCGAACATGCCCATCGAGTTTCGTTCCGATTGGCCTCCGTTAACCTCGTCTCAAATTCATTGGTCAATGGCGGCCATGTTTTTTGAGATACGCCAATGTCCTCATACACATACATGGGGCCTTGGACCAAGACACTGCATACCAATTTTCAAGTCAATCGGACTAACGGTCAGCCCTTTATATGTTTTTTTAATGTTATAGCGCCACCTAGTGTTAGATCGACGCAGTTTTTTTACTGTGACCTCAGATTGAACTCATAAATATGTGGACCAAGTTTGGTGAAGATATTTCATTTACTTCTTGATTTATAGCCATTTTAGTAAAATAGGCTCCTCCCACAACGTTCATTTTGCGCCCCCTAGCGACCGTGAATCGAAATTTCAACTTTTTTTCGATAATTATTGATATTCAGACTCCAGAGAACATTTCTGCACTGGTTTGCTTCCGATCGGGCAAAAAACCAGGGACTAGTTCGCAAAAGTAGGTTTTGGACAAAACCGGAAATGACGGACAAATTTGCATACCTACAAAAAAATACTTGGGGCATTTTTTGTTTGGCTTGAGCCAAGGATTCCAAAAATATAAGACACTTGAGTCTGGGACAAAGGGTTACTGAGATTTAAGCAAAATAGTGAATTTTTTTATTTTTTTTGCGCTATAGCGCCACCTATGGGCCAATTTGGCTCATACTTTGATAACCTCTCCTCGATTTTTGTACTACCTACTGGCCAAGTTTCAAGTCTCTAGCACTTACGGTTTGGGCTGCACGATGCGTTTTAGCGGAGAAGAAAAATAATAATAATTAAAGCTGCTAGCAGCATTTAGCGGTGTTCAAGCAGTTAAGGCCTTTAAGGCCGTTAAGCACAAAAGCATCAAAAGACATTAAGTTTTATGTAGCAAGCATTTAACCATTGACATCATAGATGGAATAGACCATGTTTTAGCATGATTTACCATGATATACCAAATTTAGTGTGATTTTTCATGATCTACCATGTTCCAGTATGATTTACCATGAATCTAGCATGATTTAACATAGTTTACCATGATTTACCATGTTATAGGATGATTTACCATGATATACCACATTCTAGAATGATTTACCAGGATTGTAGCATGATTTACCATGATTCATCACATTGCTAGCATGATTTGCCATGATACACCATGTAATAGTATTTTTTACTATGATTTACCATGATTCTATGGTGATTTACCATGATTTACCACATTGCTGCATTGATGTGAAGTGCCAATAAAAATGAAGTGATAAACTCTGACAAAAAATGATTGTGTTATAATAGTTAACATGGAAAAACTGGTTTGCTTTAGTGCTTTGATTTACTGTTGAAAATCAAGTGTGTCAAAATGAGAGTGAGCCAATAAGTGGTCTTCTACTGCCCTCTGCTGGCCATTCTACTTAACACTTTATTAATTTCACAGGTGCTTTTGCACTCATATGTAGACATTTGCTCACACACACACACACACACACACACACACACACACACACACACACACACAAAGTCATTATGAAAATATATTTTAATGGTCTATAAGCATTTAATGTCTTTGCAAGCTATTAATCAGATTATTCAGAATTTATTCAGAAACATGGGACTACACACACACACACATTCTATTGTAGATTAAACTGTCTCATTCAGGGTTCACATTTGTCAATGTGACAATGAATTTTGACTAAATGTGATTGTAAATGTTAAAATAGTGATTATGTTAATTCTAAACATGAATTATAGAACAATGATAGTCAGCATTATGACAAAATTACTATTTTAAACAGCAGGGGGCAGTAAAACACCACTTATTGGCTTAATATGCCACTATATTCATATCATTTTCACCTTTTTAACTGTTATAGAGGCAAATTTTGTCCGATCTGTCTTAAATTTGTCAAGCTTGTTTAGAGTGATATGTCCTGACCTTTTTTTAAGAAGATCTGAGCATTCATTGAAGAGATATAGGTTTTTGGGGACATTTGGTCAAGGCTACATATTGAAGTGACCCTATTATAGCCATCCAAATGAAGTAATTATACCTTTTCTGATAATTATTTATCTAGAGAGTGCAGATAATTGTACTGCACTGGTTTTAAACATTAAGATATGAAAATTATATGATCATAGATGGAAAAGACCATTTACAGCCAATACAGGCAATTTACCATAGGAAATACATGGTTTTAAACCTTTTCAACTGTTATAGCGCCACCTATTGTCCGATCTCCATGAAACTTTGCATGCGTGTTCATGATGTTATGTCACATATGCTCATCAATTTTTGTCAAGTTCTGAGTTTTCATTTATGATTTATAGGCTTTTGAGTGTATTTTGACACGCCCCTTTTCTAAATGACCCTGTTACAGTGAACCAAAGGGCAAAGTTCAACTTTTTTTTGATAATTATTGATCTAGAGAGTCCAGAGAATTGTCCTAGACTGGTCTGGTTTTGATCGGGCGAAAAACCAGGGACTAGTTCGCAAAAGTAGGTTTTGGACAAAATTGGCCATAACAATTTTTTTTTTTTGCTCAAATCGAGAATCCGAGATATACATCTTGTCCGTCTTGAGCCAAGGAACACAGTGGTGCAAAAAGCTTGATTCCAAGTCAAACGGTCTAGGAGTTATGAGCAATTTAGTACTTTTGGTTGCTGTAGCGCCACCTATGGGCCAATCGGGGTCATACTCTGATAGGTTCTCCCCAAACTGAGGCCCTAGCACCTGGCCAGGTTTCAAGTCTCTAGGCCTTACGGTTTGGGCTGCACGATGCGTTTTAGGTTTTTTTTTTTTTTTTCAAATAGCAATTACAATAGGTTTTCAGCACTTCGTGCTTGAACACCTAATAATAGGGGACCTTTTTGACAGTTATAGCGCCACCTATGGTCCGATCTCCATGAAACTCTGCATGCTTCTTCACCATGTTATGACACATGTGCTCATCAATTTTTGTGAAGTTCTGAGTTTTTATTTATGATTTATAGGCTTTTGAGTGTATTTTGACACGCCCCCTTTTCTAAACGACCCTGTTACAGTGAACCAAAGGGCAAAGTTCAACTTTTTTTTGATAATTATTGATCTAGAGAGTCCATAGAATTGTCCTAGACTGGTCTGGTTCCGATCAAGGAAAAAACCAGGGACTAGTTCGCAAAAGTAGGTTTTGGACAAAATTGGCCATAACAATTTTTTTTTTGCTCAAATCGAGAATCCGAGATATACATCTTGTCCGTCTTGAGCCAAGGAACACAGTGGTGCAAAAAGCTTGATTCCAAGTCAAACGGTCTAGGAGTTATGAGCAATTTAGTACTTTTGGTTGCTGTAGCGCCACCTATGGGCCAATCGGGGTCATACTCTGATAGGTTCTCCCCAAACTGAGGCCCTAGCACCTGGCCAGGTTTCAAGTCTCTAGGCCTTACGGTTTGGGCTGCACGATGCGTTTTAGGTTTTTTTTTTTTTTTCAAATAGCAATTACAATAGGTTTTCAGCACTTCGTGCTTGAACACCTAATAATAGGGGACCTTTTTGACAGTTATAGCGCCACCTATGGTCCGATCTCCATGAAACTCTGCATGCTTCTTCACCATGTTATGACACATGTGCTCATCAATTTTTGTGAAGTTCTGAGTTTTTATTTATGATTTATAGGCTTTTGAGTGTATTTTGACACGCCCCCTTTTCTAAACGACCCTGTTACAGTGAACCAAAGGGCAAAGTTCAACTTTTTTTTGATAATTATTGATCTAGAGAGTCCATAGAATTGTCCTAGACTGGTCTGGTTCCGATCAAGGAAAAAACCAGGGACTAGTTCGCAAAAGTAGGTTTTGGACAAAATTGGCCATAACAATTTTTTTTTTGCTCAAATCGAGAATCCGAGATATACATCTTGTCCGTCTTGAGCCAAGGAACACAGTGGTGCAAAAAGCTTGATTCCAAGTCAAACGGTCTAGGAGTTATGAGCAATTTAGTACTTTTGGTTGCTGTAGCGCCACCTATGGGCCAATCGGGGTCATACTCTGATAGGTTCTCCCCAAACTGAGGCCCTAGCACCTGGCCAGGTTTCAAGTCTCTAGGCCTTACGGTTTGGGCTGCACGATGCGTTTTAGGTTTTTTTTTTTTTTTTCAAATAGCAATTACAATAGGTTTTCAGCACTTCGTGCTTGAACACCTAATAATAGGGGACCTTTTTGACAGTTATAGCGCCACCTATGGTCCGATCTCCATGAAACTCTGCATGCTTCTTCACCATGTTATGACACATGTGCTCATCAATTTTTGTGAAGTTCTGAGTTTTTATTTATGATTTATAGGCTTTTGAGTGTATTTTGACACGCCCCCTTTTCTAAACGACCCTGTTACAGTGAACCAAAGGGCAAAGTTCAACTTTTTTTTGATAATTATTGATCTAGAGAGTCCATAGAATTGTCCTAGACTGGTCTGGTTCCGATCAAGGAAAAAACCAGGGACTAGTTCGCAAAAGTAGGTTTTGGACAAAATTGGCCATAACAATTTTTTTTTTGCTCAAATCGAGAATCCGAGATATACATCTTGTCCGTCTTGAGCCAAGGAACACAGTGGTGCAAAAAGCTTGATTCCAAGTCAAACGGTCTAGGAGTTATGAGCAATTTAGTACTTTTGGTTGCTGTAGCGCCACCTATGGGCCAATCGGGGTCATACTCTGATAGGTTCTCCCCAAACTGAGGCCCTAGCACCTGGCCAGGTTTCAAGTCTCTAGGCCTTACGGTTTGGGCTGCACGATGCGTTTTAGGTTTTTTTTTTTTTTTCAAATAGCAATTACAATAGGTTTTCAGCACTTCGTGCTTGAACACCTAATAATAGGGGACCTTTTTGACAGTTATAGCGCCACCTATGGTCCGATCTCCATGAAACTCTGCATGCTTCTTCACCATGTTATGACACATGTGCTCATCAATTTTTGTGAAGTTCTGAGTTTTTATTTATGATTTATAGGCTTTTGAGTGTATTTTGACACGCCCCCTTTTCTAAACGACCCTGTTACAGTGAACCAAAGGGCAAAGTTCAACTTTTTTTTGATAATTATTGATCTAGAGAGTCCATAGAATTGTCCTAGACTGGTCTGGTTCCGATCAAGGAAAAAACCAGGGACTAGTTCGCAAAAGTAGGTTTTGGACAAAATTGGCCATAACAATTTTTTTTTTTGCTCAAATCGAGAATCCGAGATATACATCTTGTCCGTCTTGAGCCAAGGAACACAGTGGTGCAAAAAGCTTGATTCCAAGTCAAACGGTCTAGGAGTTATGAGCAATTTAGTACTTTTGGTTGCTGTAGCGCCACCTATGGGCCAATCGGGGTCATACTCTGATAGGTTCTCCCCAAACTGAGGCCCTTGCACCTGGCCAGGTTTCAAGTCTCTAGGCCTTACGGTTTGGGCTGCACGATGCGTTTTAGGTTTTTTTTTTTTTTTCAAATAGCAATTACAATAGGTTTTCAGCACTTCGTGCTTGAACACCTAATAATAGGGGACCTTTTTGACAGTTATAGCGCCACCTATGGTCCGATCTCCATGAAACTCTGCATGCTTCTTCACCATGTTATGACACATGTGCTCATCAATTTTTGTGAAGTTCTGAGTTTTTATTTATGATTTATAGGCTTTTGAGTGTATTTTGACACGCCCCCTTTTCTAAACGACCCTGTTACAGTGAACCAAAGGGCAAAGTTCAACTTTTTTTTGATAATTATTGATCTAGAGAGTCCATAGAATTGTCCTAGACTGGTCTGGTTCCGATCAAGGAAAAAACCAGGGACTAGTTCGCAAAAGTAGGTTTTGGACAAAATTGGCCATAACAATTTTTTTTTTTGCTCAAATCGAGAATCCGAGATATACATCTTGTCCGTCTTGAGCCAAGGAACACAGTGGTGCAAAAAGCTTGATTCCAAGTCAAACGGTCTAGGAGTTATGAGCAATTTAGTACTTTTGGTTGCTGTAGCGCCACCTATGGGCCAATCGGGGTCATACTCTGATAGGTTCTCCCCAAACTGAGGCCCTAGCACCTGGCCAGGTTTCAAGTCTCTAGGCCTTACGGTTTGGGCTGCACGATGCGTTTTAGGTTTTTTTTTTTTTTTCAAATAGCAATTACAATAGGTTTTCAGCACTTCGTGCTTGAACACCTAATAATAGGGGACCTTTTTGACAGTTATAGCGCCACCTATGGTCCGATCTCCATGAAACTCTGCATGCTTCTTCACCATGTTATGACACATGTGCTCATCAATTTTTGTGAAGTTCTGAGTTTTTATTTATGATTTATAGGCTTTTGAGTGTATTTTGACACGCCCCCTTTTCTAAACGACCCTGTTACAGTGAACCAAAGGGCAAAGTTCAACTTTTTTTTGATAATTATTGATCTAGAGAGTCCATAGAATTGTCCTAGACTGGTCTGGTTCCGATCAAGGAAAAAACCAGGGACTAGTTCGCAAAAGTAGGTTTTGGACAAAATTGGCCATAACAATTTTTTTTTTGCTCAAATCGAGAATCCGAGATATACATCTTGTCCGTCTTGAGCCAAGGAACACAGTGGTGCAAAAAGCTTGATTCCAAGTCAAACGGTCTAGGAGTTATGAGCAATTTAGTACTTTTGGTTGCTGTAGCGCCACCTATGGGCCAATCGGGGTCATACTCTGATAGGTTCTCCCCAAACTGAGGCCCTTGCACCTGGCCAGGTTTCAAGTCTCTAGGCCTTACGGTTTGGGCTGCACGATGCGTTTTAGGTTTTTTTTTTTTTTTCAAATAGCAATTACAATAGGTTTTCAGCACTTCGTGCTTGAACACCTAATAATAGGGGACCTTTTTGACAGTTATAGCGCCACCTATGGTCCGATCTCCATGAAACTCTGCATGCTTCTTCACCATGTTATGACACATGTGCTCATCAATTTTTGTGAAGTTCTGAGTTTTTATTTATGATTTATAGGCTTTTGAGTGTATTTTGACACGCCCCCTTTTCTAAACGACCCTGTTACAGTGAACCAAAGGGCAAAGTTCAACTTTTTTTTGATAATTATTGATCTAGAGAGTCCATAGAATTGTCCTAGACTGGTCTGGTTCCGATCAAGGAAAAAACCAGGGACTAGTTCGCAAAAGTAGGTTTTGGACAAAATTGGCCATAACAATTTTTTTTTTGCTCAAATCGAGAATCCGAGATATACATCTTGTCCGTCTTGAGCCAAGGAACACAGTGGTGCAAAAAGCTTGATTCCAAGTCAAACGGTCTAGGAGTTATGAGCAATTTAGTACTTTTGGTTGCTGTAGCGCCACCTATGGGCCAATCGGGGTCATACTCTGATAGGTTCTCCCCAAACTGAGGCCCTAGCACCTGGCCAGGTTTCAAGTCTCTAGGCCTTACGGTTTGGGCTGCACGATGCGTTTTAGGTTTTTTTTTTTTTTTCAAATAGCAATTACAATAGGTTTTCAGCACTTCGTGCTTGAACACCTAATAATAGGGGACCTTTTTGACAGTTATAGCGCCACCTATGGTCCGATCTCCATGAAACTCTGCATGCTTCTTCACCATGTTATGACACATGTGCTCATCAATTTTTGTGAAGTTCTGAGTTTTTATTTATGATTTATAGGCTTTTGAGTGTATTTTGACACGCCCCCTTTTCTAAACGACCCTGTTACAGTGAACCAAAGGGCAAAGTTCAACTTTTTTTTGATAATTATTGATCTAGAGAGTCCATAGAATTGTCCTAGACTGGTCTGGTTCCGATCAAGGAAAAAACCAGGGACTAGTTCGCAAAAGTAGGTTTTGGACAAAATTGGCCATAACAATTTTTTTTTTGCTCAAATCGAGAATCCGAGATATACATCTTGTCCGTCTTGAGCCAAGGAACACAGTGGTGCAAAAAGCTTGATTCCAAGTCAAACGGTCTAGGAGTTATGAGCAATTTAGTACTTTTGGTTGCTGTAGCGCCACCTATGGGCCAATCGGGGTCATACTCTGATAGGTTCTCCCCAAACTGAGGCCCTAGCACCTGGCCAGGTTTCAAGTCTCTAGGCCTTACGGTTTGGGCTGCACGATGCGTTTTAGGTTTTTTTTTTTTTTTTCAAATAGCAATTACAATAGGTTTTCAGCACTTCGTGCTTGAACACCTAATAATAGGGGACCTTTTTGACAGTTATAGCGCCACCTATGGTCCGATCTCCATGAAACTCTGCATGCTTCTTCACCATGTTATGACACATGTGCTCATCAATTTTTGTGAAGTTCTGAGTTTTTATTTATGATTTATAGGCTTTTGAGTGTATTTTGACACGCCCCCTTTTCTAAACGACCCTGTTACAGTGAACCAAAGGGCAAAGTTCAACTTTTTTTTGATAATTATTGATCTAGAGAGTCCATAGAATTGTCCTAGACTGGTCTGGTTCCGATCAAGGAAAAAACCAGGGACTAGTTCGCAAAAGTAGGTTTTGGACAAAATTGGCCATAACAATTTTTTTTTTGCTCAAATCGAGAATCCGAGATATACATCTTGTCCGTCTTGAGCCAAGGAACACAGTGGTGCAAAAAGCTTGATTCCAAGTCAAACGGTCTAGGAGTTATGAGCAATTTAGTACTTTTGGTTGCTGTAGCGCCACCTATGGGCCAATCGGGGTCATACTCTGATAGGTTCTCCCCAAACTGAGGCCCTAGCACCTGGCCAGGTTTCAAGTCTCTAGGCCTTACGGTTTGGGCTGCACGATGCGTTTTAGGTTTTTTTTTTTTTTTCAAATAGCAATTACAATAGGTTTTCAGCACTTCGTGCTTGAACACCTAATAATAGGGGACCTTTTTGACAGTTATAGCGCCACCTATGGTCCGATCTCCATGAAACTCTGCATGCTTCTTCACCATGTTATGACACATGTGCTCATCAATTTTTGTGAAGTTCTGAGTTTTTATTTATGATTTATAGGCTTTTGAGTGTATTTTGACACGCCCCCTTTTCTAAACGACCCTGTTACAGTGAACCAAAGGGCAAAGTTCAACTTTTTTTTGATAATTATTGATCTAGAGAGTCCATAGAATTGTCCTAGACTGGTCTGGTTCCGATCAAGGAAAAAACCAGGGACTAGTTCGCAAAAGTAGGTTTTGGACAAAATTGGCCATAACAATTTTTTTTTTGCTCAAATCGAGAATCCGAGATATACATCTTGTCCGTCTTGAGCCAAGGAACACAGTGGTGCAAAAAGCTTGATTCCAAGTCAAACGGTCTAGGAGTTATGAGCAATTTAGTACTTTTGGTTGCTGTAGCGCCACCTATGGGCCAATCGGGGTCATACTCTGATAGGTTCTCCCCAAACTGAGGCCCTAGCACCTGGCCAGGTTTCAAGTCTCTAGGCCTTACGGTTTGGGCTGCACGATGCGTTTTAGGTTTTTTTTTTTTTTTTCAAATAGCAATTACAATAGGTTTTCAGCACTTCGTGCTTGAACACCTAATAATAGGGGACCTTTTTGACAGTTATAGCGCCACCTATGGTCCGATCTCCATGAAACTCTGCATGCTTCTTCACCATGTTATGACACATGTGCTCATCAATTTTTGTGAAGTTCTGAGTTTTTATTTATGATTTATAGGCTTTTGAGTGTATTTTGACACGCCCCCTTTTCTAAACGACCCTGTTACAGTGAACCAAAGGGCAAAGTTCAACTTTTTTTTGATAATTATTGATCTAGAGAGTCCATAGAATTGTCCTAGACTGGTCTGGTTCCGATCAAGGAAAAAACCAGGGACTAGTTCGCAAAAGTAGGTTTTGGACAAAATTGGCCATAACAATTTTTTTTTTGCTCAAATCGAGAATCCGAGATATACATCTTGTCCGTCTTGAGCCAAGGAACACAGTGGTGCAAAAAGCTTGATTCCAAGTCAAACGGTCTAGGAGTTATGAGCAATTTAGTACTTTTGGTTGCTGTAGCGCCACCTATGGGCCAATCGGGGTCATACTCTGATAGGTTCTCCCCAAACTGAGGCCCTAGCACCTGGCCAGGTTTCAAGTCTCTAGGCCTTACGGTTTGGGCTGCACGATGCGTTTTAGGTTTTTTTTTTTTTTTCAAATAGCAATTACAATAGGTTTTCAGCACTTCGTGCTTGAACACCTAATAATAGGGGACCTTTTTGACAGTTATAGCGCCACCTATGGTCCGATCTCCATGAAACTCTGCATGCTTCTTCACCATGTTATGACACATGTGCTCATCAATTTTTGTGAAGTTCTGAGTTTTTATTTATGATTTATAGGCTTTTGAGTGTATTTTGACACGCCCCCTTTTCTAAACGACCCTGTTACAGTGAACCAAAGGGCAAAGTTCAACTTTTTTTTGATAATTATTGATCTAGAGAGTCCATAGAATTGTCCTAGACTGGTCTGGTTCCGATCAAGGAAAAAACCAGGGACTAGTTCGCAAAAGTAGGTTTTGGACAAAATTGGCCATAACAATTTTTTTTTTGCTCAAATCGAGAATCCGAGATATACATCTTGTCCGTCTTGAGCCAAGGAACACAGTGGTGCAAAAAGCTTGATTCCAAGTCAAACGGTCTAGGAGTTATGAGCAATTTAGTACTTTTGGTTGCTGTAGCGCCACCTATGGGCCAATCGGGGTCATACTCTGATAGGTTCTCCCCAAACTGAGGCCCTAGCACCTGGCCAGGTTTCAAGTCTCTAGGCCTTACGGTTTGGGCTGCACGATGCGTTTTAGGTTTTTTTTTTTTTTTCAAATAGCAATTACAATAGGTTTTCAGCACTTCGTGCTTGAACACCTAATAATAGGGGACCTTTTTGACAGTTATAGCGCCACCTATGGTCCGATCTCCATGAAACTCTGCATGCTTCTTCACCATGTTATGACACATGTGCTCATCAATTTTTGTGAAGTTCTGAGTTTTTATTTATGATTTATAGGCTTTTGAGTGTATTTTGACACGCCCCCTTTTCTAAACGACCCTGTTACAGTGAACCAAAGGGCAAAGTTCAACTTTTTTTTGATAATTATTGATCTAGAGAGTCCATAGAATTGTCCTAGACTGGTCTGGTTCCGATCAAGGAAAAAACCAGGGACTAGTTCGCAAAAGTAGGTTTTGGACAAAATTGGCCATAACAATTTTTTTTTTGCTCAAATCGAGAATCCGAGATATACATCTTGTCCGTCTTGAGCCAAGGAACACAGTGGTGCAAAAAGCTTGATTCCAAGTCAAACGGTCTAGGAGTTATGAGCAATTTAGTACTTTTGGTTGCTGTAGCGCCACCTATGGGCCAATCGGGGTCATACTCTGATAGGTTCTCCCCAAACTGAGGCCCTAGCACCTGGCCAGGTTTCAAGTCTCTAGGCCTTACGGTTTGGGCTGCACGATGCGTTTTAGTTTTTTTTTTTTTTTTCAAATAGCAATTACAATAGGTTTTCAGCACTTCGTGCTTGAACACCTAATAATAGGGGACCTTTTTGACAGTTATAGCGCCACCTATGGTCCGATCTCCATGAAACTCTGCATGCTTCTTCACCATGTTATGACACATGTGCTCATCAATTTTTGTGAAGTTCTGAGTTTTTATTTATGATTTATAGGCTTTTGAGTGTATTTTGACACGCCCCCTTTTCTAAACGACCCTGTTACAGTGAACCAAAGGGCAAAGTTCAACTTTTTTTTGATAATTATTGATCTAGAGAGTCCATAGAATTGTCCTAGACTGGTCTGGTTCCGATCAAGGAAAAAACCAGGGACTAGTTCGCAAAAGTAGGTTTTGGACAAAATTGGCCATAACAATTTTTTTTTTGCTCAAATCGAGAATCCGAGATATACATCTTGTCCGTCTTGAGCCAAGGAACACAGTGGTGCAAAAAGCTTGATTCCAAGTCAAACGGTCTAGGAGTTATGAGCAATTTAGTACTTTTGGTTGCTGTAGCGCCACCTATGGGCCAATCGGGGTCATACTCTGATAGGTTCTCCCCAAACTGAGGCCCTAGCACCTGGCCAGGTTTCAAGTCTCTAGGCCTTACGGTTTGGGCTGCACGATGCGTTTTAGGTTTTTTTTTTTTTTTCAAATAGCAATTACAATAGGTTTTCAGCACTTCGTGCTTGAACACCTAATAATAGGGGACCTTTTTGACAGTTATAGCGCCACCTATGGTCCGATCTCCATGAAACTCTGCATGCTTCTTCACCATGTTATGACACATGTGCTCATCAATTTTTGTGAAGTTCTGAGTTTTTATTTATGATTTATAGGCTTTTGAGTGTATTTTGACACGCCCCCTTTTCTAAACGACCCTGTTACAGTGAACCAAAGGGCAAAGTTCAACTTTTTTTTGATAATTATTGATCTAGAGAGTCCATAGAATTGTCCTAGACTGGTCTGGTTCCGATCAAGGAAAAAACCAGGGACTAGTTCGCAAAAGTAGGTTTTGGACAAAATTGGCCATAACAATTTTTTTTTTTGCTCAAATCGAGAATCCGAGATATACATCTTGTCCGTCTTGAGCCAAGGAACACAGTGGTGCAAAAAGCTTGATTCCAAGTCAAACGGTCTAGGAGTTATGAGCAATTTAGTACTTTTGGTTGCTGTAGCGCCACCTATGGGCCAATCGGGGTCATACTCTGATAGGTTCTCCCCAAACTGAGGCCCTAGCACCTGGCCAGGTTTCAAGTCTCTAGGCCTTACGGTTTGGGCTGCACGATGCGTTTTAGGTTTTTTTTTTTTTTTCAAATAGCAATTACAATAGGTTTTCAGCACTTCGTGCTTGAACACCTAATAA